>NC_037590.1:19820614-20152281 GCF_003073045.1 Pomacea canaliculata | reverse complement strand
AAAGAGAAACAAACTTATTATTTGCGCTAGGGCTGCAATGTTAGCCTGAGCAAGAAAGCAGATCAGTCCAGCTGCAATATGTATCATGTTTTGAAACATTTTGGAAAACTTAATGCTTACATTTCAGTAAACATGTTTTATACTTGTCTCTTACTGTAATGTTTAAAATTAACAGTGAAAAGCTTACAATCTGTATTAATTTCTTTTTTTCTCAAAGTGTGAATCGATTGGCTTCCGAAACAGTGACATTGAAGGGTGTTACCATTCCCGAAAGGAGTTGGAGTCCTCATTCCTATTTATAATGTCATGAGAGACCTGAATATTTTTCAGATCAGAAGTCTTCAGACCAGAAAGGTAAAAACACAATCCAGGTAATTCTGTCATTAATTAGTTTCTAAAGTCAGAGACAGATCTTATTGCTTTTACTTTATGCCAAGAGCCATAACAGGTTATTACAATTCTCAAATACCCAAGGATGACCCTTTACTCATAGAACATATACTTGTCTAAGTGTCTAGCGTTTAACATAAATTTTTGTTATTTACAGATTTTCTAAAGAAGCAAAAGATGAAATGAATCCTTTTTCTTTCTTGGCCTTTGGGTTTGGACCCGCTGTGTATTGGCAAGCATTTGGCTTTGCTGGAAATCAAATTGCCATGGTGAATGTGCTCAGGAGGATTAAATTTGTCAAGACAGAAGATCTACCAGTAAAGAAGTTTTCTCATCTATGTATAATCACATAGTCTGCATCAAAGATTAATTCTACCGTGAAAGTAATTTTTAAAATGACAAGATGATGAACATGTTGGTGGTGGGAGTAGGAATCATGGAAGATAGTGGAAACATGAAGATTGTTAAAGTTGAAAATGGTAAATGAAATGTCATCTATATGCTCAAGATTTCTTACTGATAACTATATAATGCTTTGTTCAACATTGCTCTGTCTTTAGGAAAGCTGACGTTCAAATCATCAGGACATTCAGCTTGTACCGACCACCTCACTGATGATCAAAGCAGTACTGCGTGATCCAGAGACAGTGCCATAATTAAACTGGAAAATGCATTCTTTATTCTAGAAAGAGATTGACAAATTATTGCGCACGGTTTAATTTTTTTTTTTTAATCCTTCTCCACTCTCCAGTCTCTCTATGTCCTCTCTCTCTCCATCGCTCACAAGCTAGATACATTTGTATCTGTGGTAAAGGAAAGAAAAAAAGAAATTGAGTGGCTAGTGTTGTCCTGCTTCCCACTGTTCAGTGCAGTGCCAGAACATGAAACTTTAATGTTGAAGACCAAAATGACAAGTGCTGTCCAATGACCATCAATGTAGCCAGACATGAAAAAATAAAATAAAAATAAAAATAAAAAAAATAAAAAGGCAAACAAAATAAATAAATAAATGTGCATCTATAAGGAAATGGATATGAAGCATGCATTCCATTTGTTAAGAGATTACTAAATTAGCTTGGTGTGTTATTACTTAGAAGTGTAATCTAGAAGAATTAAGAGAACTTAGAATGTGTGTGTGTAAAAGCAGATGTGTGAGCATAACAGTAATGAAAACTGTGTGTGCAAACCTGTGTATGTGTGTATATATATGTGTGTATAATGCTGCATAACACATTATGCAACACATAACATCATCTGGTAAGAAATTTTTAAAGAGGGAAATAAACAGCAGATTGCAAAAAATAGATGTTGACATCAATCAGACAACTGAACAAAAGGTCACAAATCCTTTCTGGCAAGTATTTGTTTAATACAAACAATAAGATAGGAGTTAAAGCTGAAGGTCGTTGCTGGGGAGTGAGGTGACTGACTAAAAACAGAGCATTCTAGCATGTGAAAAAGAAATAGGCTACATACAAACAAATGAGACTAAATAAAAACTAAAGCATAAAGTTTACATTCAATAGGTGCTAAGGCAGAAAAAAAGTGAGAAGCATGGAGTGCTACACTGAACTGCACTTTCAGCAGTTAATTACAAGATAACCCGGACACATCTTTGTTAAAGTCTCAGCCATCAGACAAACAGAAAACTGTGAAAGAAGGTAACTGGGAGAGTTTACATACATCCACAGCAAGAATACATCAAAAGGATTGGTATGGAAAAAAATTTTTTTTCAGATGAGGTAAGAAAATAATTTTAGACTGTAATACTGTACAATTGGGAATGTATGCTATGAAAATATATATATATATAGTGTGCACGCACTTTCCAGAAAGCAAAGACCCAACACAATGTCTGTGACAGTTGTCATACTTTTCTTTGTTTAAAAAATGCTATCTGAAAAATAATAATGCTGTATTCTTGAGAATAAAAGTGCTTTGATTGTATCATCCAGGGCAACTGCTCAAGAAGATTCTAAGCTTTGCCTGCTACTCTGTCCATCAAAACCCCAACAATTAGTAGGGATAGACCAACCTAGGTCAACCAGCACAAACCAAGGGAATAAATGAATCTCAGTTCCCCAGACAAAGTTTGTTCATGAAATATGGATCTTACTCCGCATTTCCTTTTGAGAACTATTTAGGCCAGCTTAAACGACTTGTTCGAACACCAAACTGTCCACTGCAGCAGGTAATTAAAAGAATATCTGAAAAAGTGCAAATGGGCCTTTCCGTTAGACAGCATAAGGATTCTGTTCCAGTGGTGAACCAAAAAATCTCATAGAGATGGCCATTGACAGCTGATTGTGACTGGAAGTGTCAATTCAGACAAATTACTTTAATGGTCTCTTTTTTTCTACAACAGATGGTAATAACTGTATAATGGTCAATAATTTATTTTACTTAATTAGAAATATTCTCTCTTTAGAAGTTCAGACGTAATGCTGCGTTTTAGGAAAATCAGACTTTTTCCAAGTTGGTGATACTGTTGAGAACACCTTTTGTTCATCCAGTTTAGGTTTTGTACAGACCTCTGATCTTTCTGGAACACTTGAAACTAAGGGTATTCATGAAATTCAAGCAAAATATGTTATGTTACCATATTAAAAAAAAAGTTTATCCTTATTCCTCTTCACTTCCTAAAGTACTAAAATGTGCACTGTAAATCATGTGTTTTTAAAGTGTCTGTAGGGCAAGTGCTTATAGATTGTAATGAGCATTAAAATGTACTGTGCAGATATGCTGTATACATACATATTTTATTTATGCTTGCTTTACACGTTTATGTAACAGTGATGTTTACGAAGAAATAGGCTTTGCATATTTATGTTCAAATGCCTATAAAGTGTATGAGTTTTTTAGCAGATGGCCTTATTCCATGTCGTTGAGTTCTTGGAAGAAGCACAAGAAGGTTTAAAGGGGCCCGTAGCTGTAATTCCAGACAGGTGGCTGGTAGAATTGAAAGATTCCACTGGTCGCAAGTTATGCAACTGGCCACCAAAATCTGTTTAAGCAGATGCAAGCTTCATTATTAAAGCTAAAACGCCAGATTCCTCATGGCCTTGCATCTCATTCACCTGCACAAGTCATTAAGTAAGTGCATTTTTTAAATTCATAATTAATTCTTGGGGGAGAAAGAAAATTTATTAAGTGTGTGAGCATTAATGGTCAAAATGACTGCTATGCCATGATGTATGTGCTGCAGGAGATAGTTGGATTGTTTGAACAGTATAACATGTTATTACACCACAGATAGTGGAGCTTTGGTTATGGTGCTGCATTATAAAAGTGCATTATTGTTAACGGGAAATTTATGATGGGTTTTTGGTCTTGATTTGTGACATCTAACTGGCTACTTTTTAATATTATAAAGATAACTACCAAAAGGCTGGCCAGATCTGCGAGAGACTAAAAGAAATGTCGGAGGTGGAGAGTGATGATACAAATACTCCTACTGCATCGAAAAGGACACGGATAACTCCAATTAGATTTCGGTCTGTTTTCATTTTCTCTACCATATGTTTTAGGGATCTTTTTGTGGACATTCTGTAAGGACACAAGGCTGTGTCACCTTCCTGGTAAAATAGTGTATTTGCAGTGATAAACAAAGTTTGTCCAATAACAATAAAATGTTCTTTTAAAAAATAAAGGTTTTAAGCCACATATCAACAGCTTCTAGTTTTAAATTTACTGAGCTGAATAAGTTTATGCAAATTTATTAATTTGACACAGGGATGCACAGCTAACAGAAGGAGAAAATGGTGCAGAGGCATCGCCACGTCATGACCATTCAGCTATGCAGCAGTGTCCACCACCATTGCCATACTCTTTGCCGCCAGTTGTGAGCCCTAGGGTATCCGAAAGTAGAAGCTTTCAGCAAATTAGCAGCATTTCACCTCTGCCTTCACGGTTCCAACGCCCCTTGTCCGCAAGCACAGGGACCCACAACTCCTTGGAAGGTAATTTGAAGTCATTTTGTTTATAATCATTCTAACATTTTGTCTCTGCCAAGACTTTTAAACAGTGTTTTGTGAAATATAACCAGAAGGGCAAAATCCCAGGCTTCTTTTGCCATAGTGAAACAAAATGAAATAAATATGGATCACTATTTTAAATGTTTTCTGCTATTGCGTTCGTTGGTTCCAGGTACACTAAAGCAAGCTCTACAACATATAATGTCTCTTCTGGAAGAGCTGAAAATGCACATGAAAGATGTCAAAAATAGGCTTGCACAGAGCCAACCCCAAGAAAAGGAAAATACAAGTGGGGAGCTGCCAGAGGGGATTCATTTGCCTTTAAAATCTTCAGAGGACGTAGAATGCCTCGAGCTGGACTTGCAGACGGATCCAGGAAAACTGGCATGCTTGGTATGTGCTTTATTCTGATTTGTTAGAAGCAGGAGTCAAGTGTATTTTAACTATTCCCTTTAAGGGTTTTCATTGCCTACAGCAAGTTTCATTTTAAAAAATAATGCATGTTTATTATGTCTGTTTCCAGGAATGCTATTTGAGAATGCGTGGAGGATTCAATTTGAAGCAGGTAGTCAGGGGTATACTATCTCTGCTGTTTACAAATGAGTTGGCCCGATCCTACAACTTCCATGGCCTGAAGGGGAAGAAGGGACTAAAGAACCACCCCTTTCTTTTGCAAACAATTCAGGGTAAGGATTTAATATTTGACTCTGTGTTTTCATGAATCATTGAGACAAAATCTTTTAGTGTGATCAAATTACATTGCAAATTTAAAAACATGTACACATGTTTATCCTATGTCTAGTCCTTTAATCAGCTGGTTAATACTGTGTAGAGAGGAATTAAGATGAAAGTTTATACACATCTTTGCAGTTCCCATGTATTTGGATTGGTTTTGAAATCAGTATTTCCAGAGTTCTCCTGCCTATAGAAATTCTAACTGAAATTCAAATGCAGTTCCACTTGTAATTCCTTTCTAATTATAACGCTTTAAATTTTTATGCCACTTTACATATCTATATAATTTGCTTGTACCTTTCTTTATTTCACTTTGTATTCTGGATTTTAAGGTCAGTGACCTACAATTAAGTGATTATTTTTATGCAGACCTTATATATATTCTTAAATTTGTTCTATTTTTAGATGCTGCAAGAAAAACGTGCCCTGCAGCTACAGAAGTAGAAGTGCAGGCATTGATTGCAAACTCGCTAACTGGTGCGCGGGACCGTGACAACGGAAGACGAGAAAGGGCACCCGAGCACAGACAATTAAAAGCATTTTAAATAGTTCTGGGGAGGGGAATGCATCGGGGGACATGTAAAGTTGGACATTTGTTTTTAAAATTCTTGCACATAAAGCTGTCAATTTTTAAAAAAATTTGCATATTTTTAATTAACAATTACAATAAACATAAGTAAACGACAAATCATGTTTGTTTTTTGTAACATTTTGTTTGGCATTTATAGTGTTATTTTGATGTATTTGATATTATTGGTAGTTCTAGGAATTTTGGCATATCCTGATTTAAAAACAATGTAAATCAGAATATGCCAAAATACAGTCAAATCTCCCTACTATGCCACCTACCGGGACCGAGCAAAAGTGGCATAGTAGGGAGAGTGGCATAGTAGAGAGTGTTCGTAAAAACGGCTTTATTTGTTCAAGTTACCCGTCAGTCCAAAGCAGGGGTGGGCAATTAATTTTCCCAAGGGGCCGCATGAGACATTGGGATGGTTTTAGAGGGCCGGACTAATATAGTTAACTCAGTTTTACCAATACTGTATGTATAGTATATATACTGGCGGGCGGCCGGTCAGAGACAGGAGGCCTTTGCCCAGGTCTGGTCCAAAGCTCTCAAGAATCGTCAGCTTCGCTAGCTGTCTCCTCTCATTCTCCCCTCACCTCTTCATCCTCCACCCTCCCAACCACATCCGCGCACCTGAATCCTGTCGCTAGTCGACTCCTCACACCTTCCCTCTGTCACGTGACTGTCACCCGGCTAGCGACCACCCCCCCCCCACATTGCCAGCCTCCACCCTCCTGTGTGCGTGCTATGTTCTATCCACCTAACTGCAATGTCCCACACTACCATACAGTATAATAATCGAGCACTGCGCGGAATTTCACAACTTGTGTCTTTTAACAATCACAAAAAAAGTGGCATAGTAGGGAGAGTAGGGGTGGCATAGTAAATTTTTTTTTACATTGAATTTATAGTCGGGACCGAGCAAAAGTGGCATAATACCGAGAGTGGCATAGTAGAGGGGTGGCATAGTAGGGAGATTTGACTGTACCTAAAATTACCAATAATAGCTGGAAAAGGTATCTAGGTTCACATGGGTTTCCCATATAGGAAGCCCATCTCGGCCCACGGTCGGACCTGTTTGCGCTTTCGGCGGTTGGGCCGATATAGGCTTCCCATATGGTCACCGAACATCTCACATGGGTCCTCCTCCAAATGCTACTAGGGGACATAGCTGAGCACTGAAATTATTTCTATTTATGAGACACCTTTCTTTCCACACTAAATGATCTTCGAAATCACCTTAGCTTCATAAAGCAATAAAAAAAACTATAGCAAAAAGTGCAATTTTTCACACAAAAAATATAGCAAAAAAAAATATAAACATTTTTTCTTAGTAACTCTGAAAACTTTGCCACAAAAACAAGTGCAATATCGCTGAATGTTTTACTCGCTTCCACCACAAAAGAGTTGCACCTGAAATTGCCCAGGAATAAATCAAGGGAACTAACTTGTAGAGAAATGATTCATAGCAATTACCCTTGTACTTATAATTTGGATATTACTAAAAAGATTGTAACATCACTTGAGAAATTTGTCCAGTGCAATGGCTGCAGCACTTTAGTCTGCTTCTGTTGTGTTTAACACCACTGTTTATTCATGAGAAGGCCCATTTCAAGAGGAAAGGCTGCAATAAGTCAATTCCTGTTTCGTAGATCATCAAAAGCTGAAATAAAAAAACATGAAAAATAGAAAATGAGACCAGTCTTAAAAGCCAAAAAAGACACTTTTTAAAACACAATATAACAGGTAAAATCCACTCAGCAACTGCACCAGAATGCCTTTTTAACTTCCATTCCATTAAGTGCATTTTGTTTTTCTTTTATTTTCATCCAAACTTAACACTTGATACTCATTTCAACATTAGATGCTTTCCCTAACGTTGCTTATATCTGTTGGGTTTTTTTTTAGTTGTGAGTTTGTTTAAGGTTCTTTTTTAAACACAGTTAATTCCCTCACCTTACTAATAATAATAACTTTCATATTGCACATGGTTTTGCACACAAGCTGATCACCACACACACACACACGCGCGTATGCACTCACAGGTTCAATTGGTTAAATATTTTTGAAAAAAATGTGATCTAAGGTATTGTCTGTGTATGCCATAAATGCATTGGCAGGGTATTCAAAACTGGGTCCAAATATTGCATAAGAGGAAAGAGAACTATATGGAATTCTGACGAGAAAGGCATCATGATCAGCACCCATGATGGTTTATAATTATACTGGTGAATAAAAGTAGACAGGTAGCCACAGGGCAAGAAGTAAAAGCAAAGGGAGACCACCTGTATTCTATGCATGTTGTAACTTGAAGCCAGTGAAGTGTTCTGAGCAGCTCAGTGGAGAAAGAATGATAATGCCAACGAGAATAATACTGGCTGCAATGAATCTGACTGAATGATAGAAGCTAAAGGCTGCAGGACTGGTCCCAAAACAGACTCCTCAGAATAAAAGTTGTTTACATAAAATCACATGGTCGATGCCAGAGAAGTCCAGAAGGACGAGTAAGGAGACATCACCATGATCAGAGGCATTCAAGGAATCATTCACCACTTGAACGAAAGCTGTTTCAGAGCTGTAAGACATATGACAGATTGACATGCTTGATAAGATCCTTAACCACCATATGACATATATGAGTTGCAGGCCAATACATTCAAATACTTTCAAGAGAAATAAGAGATTAGACACTGGTCTGTCATTTTTCAAATCATCAGAATTCAAGCAGGCTTTCTTATAAAGTGGTCATACCAGTCCATGTTTAAAACAGAGAGGCACAATTCTATATGATACACAAAATGTTGAAAACTTTTATTCCAGTTTTTGCAGTAAGCTTTGAAATATTTGTACCAAATTTTGTGCCTGTTTTATTTTTGGAAAGTGGGGATAAGTTGGGAGGGGATAGTAAAGATAGGGAAGACTAACCCCAAAAGACCATAAAAGATTGTATTTCCAAACATATGCTAAAACCTCTCAGCAAATTCAAATTCAGCAAAGTGAAAGATTGCACTTCTTTTCTGGTTACCTGGATTTCAGAATTGTAGTAGTAGTTTATTATTTTCCCATTCAATGTGACATTTGCTGGTCTGTCAATGACACCCAGAACTCGAACTGTGTCTAGTGTCACTGGATAATTCTGTCTCAGCACGTTTGTGGTCAGCTGTGTCTGAGAAATTTAGAGCAAATTCTATTTTTCCAAAAGAAAGTTCTTCAGTCATCACAATGCACACATATGAAACATTAGTAGGAAGGAATCTATTTCAATCCCACCTATTTTTCTATACTTTTTTGGTCAAGACTTCCAACAGTAATGCAGTTTCAATTTGAATTTTGTTCAAATTATCATAAACTCCATAGATTAACAAGTTTTACATCCCATGAATGACAGAAATGGCCACCCACATGCCAGCAATAAATGTACAATGAATTCTCAATATTTAGCATCAAAGAAACAAATTAGTAACACTTACTCCATTTAATATAAACTGCACAAGAGAATAATTTCCTGATTCCACAGGATCTGAAAAATGAAGAATCTGCTGCTGATCATTGGAATTTCATTCTTAATGTTCTAATAAGATATAATTTTGTTAAAGGTTCTCTCTTAAAATATAATGATAATTATAAACATTTTTATTTGTCATGGCTGCAGACTATCTTAAAAGTATATTCCCCAAACCAAAAAGTATATTCCTACAATGAACAATGCTCACCCAAAGACTCTCCATCATCCCAGAAAAGCTGTCCTTGTGCACTAGAAGCAACATCAGGAGCAACAATGAGCTGAAAATTCATCTTACGCCTGAAATAACAGTGAAAAAGAAAATAAATATAAATAACTAAAAATAAAACACCTCATCATCTCAATATATTAGTCACAAGATTTCTAATTGCAACTTCCTCTCCCTAAGCATCGCAGTGTTATTCATATGCCAGTTGACACCCACAAATACATGCCTCAAAGCACATGAATGTGAATGCGAGGTACATGCACTCATGGCATGGACTCAAAGGTGCATAAGCTGAATATATGTGCATCTATTACTACGCATGAATGCACACATATACATGCAAATACATTCAACACATTTGGCACCAACTCTGAACTGTGTATACTAACGCTGTATTTGTATTTACAGCTGGAGGAAGACAAGGAATAATGGAACCACCCCGGATGTGAACGTTGATGGTACTAAGAGGGGCTTGAAGCTGATTATACTGCTGTGGAGTTGCCTTGAGTCTTGAGCCATTGTAAAAATCATACCACACTCCTTCTGGTATGTAGGCATTTACCGTCGTTGCTCCCTGTGGCCATAATTATGCAGGGTATAAAAACAAACTGTGATTTCTATGTTAACCCAGACATAAATGGGTTTTTTTACTTTTGAGTCCAACATATATATATTGAACTGAAAGTTGTGTATCCAATTACTTCTGTAAAATAAAAGAGCACAAAACACAAAACTATGGCTTTTTTTATCTAGACATTATGTTTAATTTTCTCCTCATTGCAGTTATAAAAACATTCATGATCTATGGCCAGTTAACACAGAAAAAATTCATCATCTATGACAAGTTAACACAGAAAGAGAGAAAAAAAAAGGAATGAAGTTTACCTCCTCTAAGACAGGAGAAATAAGCAGCTCTTCTCCCCACATAAATTGCTTGTCAATGTCCTCAGTGTTTGGAAAACTGCAGGATATTAATTATCTTTAGAATTATTATTTAATTTTGAATAAAAAAAAATAATAAAAAAAATCTTAAAATGAGGTTAACATGAAGGAAAACAATGCAGGCAGAATCAGATAATGCATGGGTAAGGCAAGGTAAAGGACAATTGCTTAGTACTCTAAGCAGTGCGGATATGAAGCCTAACCCTCTTCCACCTTCTACTACCTTCAGCCCAGAAAGAGCTGAAAGCCATTCACTGTTGAGTAGACAGAAGAAGTTTTCTAGTCAATTCTGATCCAAAGTCACAAACAGAAGAGCCTCCCTGACCTTAATAAGTCCAGGCTTGTATTAATTCATAAATAACCATGTAAGGAGACATTTAAATAAATCAATTAAGCTCTCTATGTAAGCCTGATAACTGTTTAGAACTGCAACTCACAGAGCAAAGAGTGGTCTCACAACGGAAGTGCCAGTGGTGTGACTGATAAAGAAACGTGTGTACATGTAAGGGAGCAAACTGTAACGTGTCCTCAGTGCCTGCCTCATGTAGGACACAGCAACAGAATCAAATGCCGCTGGGTCTTGAGGCTGCAATGAGAAATCTTTCTCTGTCATCCTTTCATCCTTTTGGCTATCCTCTCTGAATATTTGTTAAATGTCCGAAATTTATAATCATCAAAATAATATGCACTTTAGCAAAAAGTTAATTCCATATACTCTGTCCGTGAACATAATAGACATAACATATACAGTGGAACCTCGGTTAACGAACTTAATCCGTTCTGGAAAGCTGTTCGTTATCCGAAATGTTCGTTATCCGAAACAATGTTTTCCATAAGAAATAAAGGAAATAGATTTAATTGGTTCCCAGCCCCTGTTGACTCGCTAATATTTGAAAGTTACAGGCTATAAAGGTATTTGTTTTAATGAGAACAGTTATAATGAAATATAAATGGAGTTAAATAAACATAAAAACATTAACGAAAGCATTTAAACATCAGAAAACTTGCCGTTTTGACGGCGTGGTTGGAAGCAGGTGTGGGGAGGAAGGGGTGGAATTACTGCTTTGATAACCCCCTCCATGAGCACACATGACATTAGAAAATCGGGATGACTTCCTTTTCTGTAGCTTTGAGGTTCAAGGAAAAAACTTGTCCAGTGTCTGCTCCTTCTGTCTTTTTTGTAAAACTCTTCGGTAATACGACATCACATGTCCGACAGACGCATGCCACCTTCATACTTTGAAATCATTTCCTTTTTCAATTCATTTGTTGGCCGCTTCCTTGCCATTACCTCACTACTATTAATTGCTCTTAATCTTCTTTGGAGCTAAGATTAAGGATTGTCTTATTAAACTAAAGTACAAAAATCACTAAATAAGAAGGATGCTCACAGATAAGGAACGACTGATCGTAACTGTGTCTCGAGCGCGAATAATGATATGCTGGTGGGTCACGTGTGGTTCACGTGGCTGTTCGTTATCCGAAATTATCCGAGACAAACTTTTAACGAAATTTTTGTTCGTTAACCGAAATATTCGCTATCCGAGGCGTTCGCTAACCGAGGTTCCACTGTATTTTGATGAAATTAGGAGCTCTAAACTGTCCTGCACTGGCCAATTATACCACAGATGTTAATGTCTTTAATTCGCTTAACAAATCACTTCCTTAAACCCATGGGATATGTAGTGATGTACTGTTATCATATCACATGTGATGCTCATCACAAATTGTCCTTAAACTACCATCTCTTGCTAGATTTGTCTCCCACTTGTAAATCCAATCCTATTACCTTTGAAGTTAAAAAGTTTATGCAGTTATTATATACAAACATTTCTTAGAAACCTCAGTTCAAAGGTTTCAAGCCTATTTAAATTAGCCCCAACACTACTGGTATAGGGTGAACAAGAGTGTGTATGACCATACATGTGCATGTCTTGATATTGAGCAATTTGCTTGCACAAGTTTATCTTTGATGGATTCATCAGCTGCACAAGTTCATCTATTGTGAATAACATAGCTGCATTTGTGAAAAGCTTAAACATATACAATACTCTACTTAAATCAGCATTCAATAACTAGGAAATAGAATTAAAATATTATAAACCATTTGATTAACAGAAACACCAGAAAGCAGCCTGCACTAATACTAGAAATGCTTATTGCTTATTTCAAAAGAAATAAATCATAAGTAACTAGCAGACATTAGTTAATAAAATATACCTTATCACCAAAATTATTATGATTGCGCATGAATGGATAGAATGCTCCCAGCTGCATCCACCGAATACACAGCTCTCTAGTGGTGTCTCCCGTAAATCCACAAACATCTGCACCAACCATTGCCACTCCAAACATATTAAAGTTCAAGATCCCTGAAAGCAGGTTAAACTTGCATTAATTAACAGTACATGCTCAATTAATGTTCATGCCCTCATCTATATACCCAAATACATAAAAAAAAAAACCAGAACCTGTTAAAAAAAAATATTGAAAATGTCCTAAGTTTTCAACTCTTGCAGATGTGCAGATGTGGGCAGATGCAGATGCCAAGTGTTTTTAATGAAAAGTTAAAGACATGTAATGAGTATCCTATGAATGTGCTAATACGAAAAAAAAATATGTATGCATGTGTTGGAGAGAAGATGTTCTGAGAATATGTAGACTTGTTGTTGCTGTCTACAACACATTAAGAATATATCCATCTACAATATTTTAGATGTAATTTCAGCACTTAATGCACTTCCACACATATAAACTCGCACACATACATTCACATACACACACACCAAAGATATGAGTATGCATGCATATGCCTACACACACACATATATATGTACACACACATACATATAAACAAAAAGAGAAGGAGAGAGTGGGAAGAGGTGGAAAGAGAGAATGCATTAGGACACAAGTACATTTATAAGAACTCAACTATCAGAATGGATCTGAGCTAGAACACTAATTAAAATAAATATACACCTGGTATGGAGTAGTAGAGGTCAAGCCACTGTGACCAGTTATCACCTAGCCAGTGACTGCCATAGTGACCAGAACTGGCAAAACTTGAACGTGAAACAATAAGGCTTCTCTTTCCAAGCAGTTTTGTAAGGGAGCTATAAACACAGATAAGTTAAATTGTTGTCTGCAGACAAATAAAATGTCTAAGAACATTTATCATTAATAAAAACAAAGTTTGAAACACATATATGACAGGACTCAAATTTCAGTAATATCTAATCCATTCAACTGAAGACACATAAATCATCACTCCAATGATCTATATGGTAAACAGGTTCTCATTTATCATCAAAAAAGAAAACGCAATGCTGTCACTGGATTATAAGCTCATTATTTAATGATGCTTCATTAACGCTATATCCAAATCTTAATATTACAAAGTAACAGAAACATATATTGGATAGGCTGTCTTTAAGTTCTCCAGTTGACATAAATATTCAACAGGCTGATTACCTTGCAGTTACTTTGGTCTCACTCCATCCATAGAGATTGTGAAGATTGTAGTGAGATGATATAGCTTGTTGTGCTGAGGGGCACACAGTCGCAGACATTAGCTTTCCCCCATTTATTCCTAAATGTATCATAAATGAAGAACAATCAGAACAAATATATTCTAAATTTAGCAAACCACAAACCTTGTGAAGCAATAACACTTTGTGTCTTTGCACAAAATAGCAACAAGGTAAAAAAACTATGTTTAAGTTTAACCCTCCAAAGGCAGAGACCCTCTAACAGGAAAGAGTGAGGGGAAGATGGGGAGGATGAAGATGAAAGCACAATTCATGCATTTACAGCTACCATTCACCATGGCCATCATATATTGACACCAAATTGTAGGAATTATAACACTGCACTTTCTTTCATTTGCATGAAAAATACCATTTGCATACAAACAAAAGAACTCACTAGGAGGTGTGAAAGGAGGATTATCCAAGGGTCCTTTGGTGCAGCCAACAGTAGAACCTTCCACAAAATTTGAAGGTTCATTCATGTCCTAGGAAAAGTAAACCTCAGGTAACAGGACTGAAAGCTTAAACAAGGTGTCAATACATGTACTATACCTTTCCCAACATTAAGCATAAATTATGCTTTTTTGACTTAAGCCAGTGTTCCAAACTTCTGGAAAATAATCCAGCACACATCACCGCAATACTTACTATCCAGATTCCATTAAAGGGAATTTTATCCCAGTATGACTTTATCTGATTGTACCAATATTGTTCAGCGCTGGGTTGAAAGAAATCTGGAAATGCTGTTAGCCCTGGCCAAACCTGGGACAACACATAGTCTTTTTTATTCTTCTCGTAGTTTTTTCAGCAAAAGTTAACCATACAGAATAAAAATGTCAAAAAAATGTATCAATATGGCAGTTTTAAACTCTTAACTGACAAGATAAATTTGTAATGGATCATAAAAGTATGGGGGGGAAAAAAGTATCTTTGGTATCCTGGCTGACAACACAAAACTCATTTTCCAATAAATGAGTCCATATGACATTCATTCTCAAATTCTCAAATCTGTAAACAGAAAACTTAAAAAACAAACAAAAATAGCAAAACTATCATACCTTCCCCTCCAATATTTGACCTGTAGCATTTTTTATGAAGACTCCCATCTGCACACCTTGGTCAAATGCTGGATAGGAACCAGCGGGCTGCGTACTGCTGATTCCTGGATCCTAAACAAATGGCATTAAATGTTATTGTTTCATCAGCACCATAGCTATTTGGATTGTCAGATATTGATAAAGCCTGTCATTTAAATACATACTATAATCATAATGTAGCGCTGATCATTTCTGTGAAGATCATCAACAATGTCCAGCAAGTCAGGGAATGTGGTATTATCATATGTCCAGTCAAGGTGTTCATGCATGTAGTCGATGTCACTCCACTGTACATCCTGTCAGACAGAGAAGCAATAAGAAAATAATATTATCATTTATGGAACATTTAAAACATTAGCTTATTCTTTTCCATGATAGACCAAGAACCTTGAAGCAACAAAATTAAGATAAAAATTACAATATTTCAATAAGAAATTAAATATGAATTAAGTAAACACTACAGTATAAACACAATAACACTCGACATGTCAGACACGAAAGTACGTTAATGAACACTACAATGTCTGCCATTCTCTATTTATTGACATGAACATGAAAATATCAATCTACTTACATAGGGAATGTCAGCAGCTCTGTTTCTCTGGATGACCTGACGAAGCACTGTACTATTCATGTAGCCCCACCTGCATAGGTGAAATCCCAGCGCCCAGAATGGTGGCATTGTGGGCCGTCCAATGAGACTGACATACTGCTCCACAACATTTAGTGCAGTAGGACCAGTGAAGACATAGAAGTCCAAGATCCCACCCAGGACATGGTAAGTCAATGAGCCTAATTCATTCCCTTCTGATGGCTGCAAAGCCACCTCTGAAAATAGTATTTTAAATATGTGTGATATTTATAGTAGCATCCAGAACAGCAAGCTCCATCATTATGTAATGCTACATATATATATATACACACACACATATATCAGACTCCTAGAATTTGCCAGAGCCAGAGACCCACCTTAGCTAACCCCTTACACCCCAACAAAAAATCAAGGATGGCTACTTGACTTTGTACAAAACCAATGACTTTGTACAAAACAAGATTACCACTCTCATATGACACCAAGAACCTCTACTTTCAACAGTCAAGCAACGTAAGATGGTCTTTGGCCATGTGACCCAGAATGACACCTTGTCGAAGACTATCCTCCTGGTAGTTGACGTCCAGGTGGCCAAAGAAAGAACTGGTTTGTAAATGTCAAAGACTGGACAGGTCGTCCTGTACAAGACCTGCTCACTGTCACCCAAAATAGGCAAGACTGGCAGGTCTCACCAGCTGCCGCATCTTTCCATGTGCTCCCCACAACAGCTAGTGCCAGTCAAGGGACAACTGATATACACACTAAGGGAGGGCAGTGTAACAAAGTGGTTAGAGCACAGGACTGCAGAGCGCAAGGTCGACTGCTTGGACCTTTGGTTGAAAATTCATCCTGCCCATCCAGCTGTGCAGGAACAGGATGATGTCAAAGAATGAAAGAAGCAAAGGCTTTAGCTCCACCTTGCACATGCCATGCATTAGATAAAGGCTGTCTCTGCAGCATTCGGCAGTGGAACCCTTTACCTTTTACATAAACACTGCTACACTCCCCTACTGATTTATGCTACAACATCATTAAACTGGTGTTTTAATTATCCTTAGCACTGACCCATAGCATTGCTGTTCAGTAGGAAAACACCATGTGCCTGCCCATCAGCCTCCAAATTGAGAAAGAATGGATGTGACCCATAGAGGTTCCCTCCACCCTTCAACAGATTACATTATTTGATTAGACACAGAACTATATCACCCATTCTATTAGTACATTTATAGTTTACATCTAGCATGGTAAGAGCACTCTGTCCATACCCTATCTGATAAATGTGATGTTTGCTATAACCAGTTACAAGAAATAATGTTTTTCTCTTTACTCTATTTACCAAATGAAATGTTTGTAATGTAGCAGTTCCTGTTCCTTCACATAAGAAGAAAAGTGTGTTGATGATCATAATAAATCCTATTTCTGCTCAGTACAACAACAGCAGGCAGTGACCTTACACAAAGTGATATCCAGACCTAGTGTGTTACGCAGTCTAAATACTACAATGAAACAAAAATTATGTCAATACTGATAACATGATTAGCATTGCTCAACTAACAACTCTGTCATGTTAACTTACAGGAGGGTTCATATCTCTATTCCATAGGACAAGTTTAGTCCAGTTGGTGTTCAGTCTCAAAGATGATCTATGCTCACCAAGCCCATATATATTTGAAGATGTCAGACGAGTTCCAAACTGCAGGAACTGATCTGCAAACACAAGAGGGGCTGCAGTGCTGGAATCAAATCTGGAAAGAAAAAATATAGACCCTCAGTATTTAACTCTTTACAGTATTTATCATCACATTACCATATTTACACTGGATAAGCAAGAAACTCTGACTCGTAAAGAGTTACAAATACAAGATTGCTTACTTCATTTAATGTTAGTTGAATCTGCTTATTGATGATTTCAAAACTTTTCATCAAAACAACACTCTTTCTCTCTCTCAATAGTACAGCTCCAAAAGTATAGATTGCTACAAGGCAAGGCAACATATTGAATACAATTCTACACTAGCACTTATGCATTCTCATCATGGCATAAATAGCTGGTCACTTAACATATCATTAACTGATATTTTGGCAATAAGAACTTTATTCTTCAAAAGTAGTGGCTAAACACTAACATGGTAACACCATTGGATTTACGCATAATAAGAATCCCAAAGGGGTTCGCTTTCAAGGTAACTTGATAATCTGTTTGTTCAACTGGTTGATCATTCTTGGAGAGGTTGAGAGGTACTTCATATCGTTGATTATGAGGATCAAATATCTGCAATAAATATCATACCTTGGTTTTAGCTTTACTTAAAAGAAACAAACAATGAACAAAACTTAGTTTTGGTATGACAAGTACCATTATAGATTGTTTACCAACAAAAGCATTTTTAAATTGGTTACATTAAAGAAAGAATTATCTAGCTTACAAAGACATAACATCTACCCTTTACACTAAAGTAGAAGTTGTTACACATGCTCTCTGATGGGTGATCACAGTAACTTTAGAATGAATCACACATGTCCATATCCTTACAGATTCCATTAACATGAATCAAAATATAAAGGCTAATTTGAGCAGACCAGATTGCCTCTGGGCAATCTGAGTAAAATTCTGTGAGCATTCTGTCCAAGTCAAGAATGTGAACGTCGATCACTGTCAGCATGGATCAAGTTTGCCCCCTAAAAGGAGAGGATCTTTCTACGCTACTGTGAAAGAAATGCAAAATGTAAAAAAAGTCATTAAAATTCAGGTTTATACTAAATTATTTTATATAATTCAAACACAAGGCACACTTAAACTTCTTTCAGGTAATGTATGCTGCCTTTACTATAAGTCTCCTAACTTCTAGAACTTTAAATCTTTTTGTAATCACACCTTAAAACGAACTGTGTCTGCCGTTTCAAAGGTCACATCAATTTGCAGCTGAAGAACATCGTCTGGATATGGAGATGCTGTTTTTCTTGTTAGGGTTGCTGATATTCCTTGTTTGACACCACGTCTGAATGGAACTACCGGTGACAACACATATGAAACATAACCTTGCGGATAAAAGCAGTATGGAACCCCTTGATGCGAGGGGTTTGCATTCCAGCAACATCCCCTTGCCTGGCAACCCTGCTGCGAGGCCCCGAACTCCTCAGGCCAGCAATCGAATCTGTCCGTTTCATTTAACGTGCAAGAAACTGCGAGCTTTTTGTCTTGACCATCCAAGTCAAATGTCTTCTGTTTCCACTGCGACTGGTGGTCTCTGTCAAAATCTTTGGCACTATTTGACAACAACCACTCGTTGAATTTTGCCTCATCTCTGTCCAGTTCTGCAGCTACCTTTTGTGGTTTGGAACAATTTGTGTTTTTTAAGACTGAAACAAAGGTTGATATCGGGGCTCCGGAAGACAGAAGCAAAAAGGCCACACAACTAACTCCAAGACCTAAGACCAAACCGAGAGTGAAATGATACCTTTCCCTACGTCTTTGAAACGTGTACTGTACATCCCCGTTGAGGATGAAACTATCTTTAGAAAGGAATATTTCCTTATTTTCTCTCATTTTAACACCAAAACTGGACGCTTCTCTCGTGCATCAAACTACTCCACACAAATGCAACGCTTATCACGCGCAGCTTTTATTATTCATCACGGGATAAATCAGCTGATCTCTTACAAGTGCATCCGTACTTATTTTGCAGATAACTGTGCAGATAACATTGAGCAACTACTAAGTGTTCGATTTGTGTTGTGTGCGTACATATTGAAGGAAGTTTGCAAGAAGCAAGTTTTCGTTAACTCGTGGACGATATAGGGACATTAGTTCGTAGCTCTCTTATCTCGAAGAAGGGGGGCTACTGTAAAAATGAGTTGTTTGACTTGGGGATTCTTTCCCCTCTAAGATGGCTGAACTCGGACCAAGGTTGAACACACATTAATTTTCAGACTTTTTGTGGTATTAGCGTGTATGATATAAAAGCAAATAGATTTTCATAA
Source organism: Pomacea canaliculata (assembly GCF_003073045.1). Classification (NCBI taxonomy): domain Eukaryota; kingdom Metazoa; phylum Mollusca; class Gastropoda; order Architaenioglossa; family Ampullariidae; genus Pomacea; species Pomacea canaliculata. Next base: position 20,132,744 of record NC_037590.1, on the reverse strand, counting down.
ACATGAAAGGGATTAAGCTATTTTTAATACAATGATTTTAGATAGACTTGCATTTCTATAATTGTTATTAAAACTTTTGCCTTTTATTTGGAGGATCAGCGTTTTCTGTGCATTGATAATTCTTCCACTCGTAACCTCCTCCGACCTCTTCTTTAAATAAACGGAAACAAGAACAAGGACGTTACTACTATATAGTTCTTTGATGGCGCCATGCTATATGTATCGCAGATAAATCGTTTCGGTGATATTTAAAAGTTAGTATTGCCTTTATTAACAGCACACAACGTGACATTTGATCGGTTCCCTATATACCTATATTTTTTTCAGGCCACAAAACTATAAGGACTGCGTAGTGATACGAGAGATATATGAACATGAATCTTCACAGGAAGAATTCGAAGTTCAGCTTGATCAGTCTTTAGAAGCGGGAGTCCAGACGATAGTTATTGAACCATCCAGACTGGGAGATGAGGCTGCCAGGTGGATCATGTGTGGAAACTGCTTGCACAAGACTGCTGTCCTGGCAGGAGTTGGCTCATTAGTGTGTGTAGGAATGTGGCCTCACAGAAATGAACTCTTCATGTCTCTGGGTTTCTTGAGCGTGATTTGTGCTGGTGTGTATGCAATATCCTGGCAGTTTGATCCCTGCTGTAAATACCAAGTGGAGACCAACATGAACAAAGTGCCTAAATTACCTTTACACTCACTTTCAAGCAGTACCCCTGTCATCCTTATCCGGAAAGATGACACTCGTCGTAAAATCTTGCACAACACTATTTCGTTGATTTCTGGAGCAGTATGTGGTTATAAATTGTACAAGAGTTACTTTAATTAAGCATTGAGTAGTTTAGATTTGAGATTAAAGAGCAAAGCAATGACTTGCAAGTGTTCACATGTTTAAAGCGCTTATTGATTCACTATTTTCACAGATTGAATTCTTAAGTTCTAGAAAGATATCCTGACTGAATACCGATATAATGTGATAAACTGGAATTACAAAGTGCCACATGGTCTCATCTGAGATAATATCAGTGTTGAAATATCAACACTTTATAAGTTTGACAGGTTAGATATTAAGTGACAGCCAGTTCTCTTTGGTCTGCCTCTTATCATTTATCCTATCCTGCCGTGATATCACCATTGCTGCTAACAGAATAAATCTCCAACTAGTAACCTGAATAACAGCATGGTCACTGTAGTAAATAATGAGCCAGATGATAATGTCTGTTCAGCAGTTCTACAATTTTCAAAAACAATGGGTTTTTTGTGTAGATTTTATGAAAAATTCGCATGTGCTTATATTAAAAATTTTAAGAATTATACTAGAAGATTTTTATAATTTTATATGATAGCAAAAGTGGTTATAACAAGGAGACTTAAGGAGAAAGTTCACTCATAGGTGATGTTTCACTTAAAACTACTGTCTTCAATTAGTTAATGTTTTTAATCTTTCAGTTCTGTTTCCAAACTCTTACTCATCTGAGTCAGAATAATTTGTTTAGCTGAAATATTCATGGGTAGGATTTTGTGTGTGTGCATGCATACAAAATAGTGTGCATTAATACATGACATTATTTTGTGTGGGGATGTGTATTGTAAGTGAGGATAAGTTTATCCTTTATTGTGACATAAGGTTTGAAGCATTTAGCACAGTGTCCTAATTAATTTGACTTAAAAATATGTGCTATAATTGTTCAGCCACTGTGCCAGATGTTAACTTTAGAGCTGTCAGAGGTTTACCTTATTCAACCATTAGTTTATCATGAGGATTCTGTTTTAAACTGAATTCAGATATAAATTTTCAATGTCATCATGCAGTTAACTTTCTTTTGTCAAGTTACTGTTGACAAGATCTTTTGCACAAGACAGATTCTATTTTGTTGTCAAACCCTTGTTGCTTGATTATTTGTGAACATGTGTGATTATTTCCACTTACTACAGTATTTGTATGCTTAAACCAAGAATTTAGGTATATCATTTATAAATCTGTACTTGTATTTTAAATTTTCATGATGTGTTTCCCTATTATGTGCGCCTAGGTGTCTATGTATACTCAGATCTACAGGTAAACTTAATGTTTTACAGTTTCCTCCTCATCCTTAGCAGTCATGATAATGTAATTAAACTCCTCTGAGTAAACTGTAAAAAGTTAATGTCCATTTTTTTAAAAATCTGGAATAAACTGGCTTTCTGCATTGTGGTCATTTATTTGAAGACAGCACATACCAATACAGTCATCGTCATCATCATCATTCATGATGAGCAAGAAACAACATGCAACAGTTAACTTTACAAGTGCTGCAGACCACTCTTTTTTTTTTTTTTTTTTTTTTTTTTTTTCTTTTTTTTACCAGTACATCTTAGGAGAGTGCTTTGCACAGTGGGAAAAAATATCAATAGGATACTATTGACAGCTGGTGGCAGCAAGAGGTCTTAACCTTAAAAAAGAATACCTCCACACCTTTTGCTGTAAGGAATGTGTTTGTGTGATGTAATTGTGGATGCATATGTGATTTGCTAATTGTGTGCTGCTCTAAACCTTCAACAATAAAACTCCAGGATTTCTCAAATAGTTTTTTTTTTTTTTTTGGAAGTCACTCTGAAATTTTAAAATAGCATGATAAATTCAGCATTTTGACAGAAACAATCCCTTGACCATTATATTTATGTAAGAAGATGAAAGGTAATGAAAAGACACTTTCTATTCTGTCTGAAGTTCTTTTGACTTTGCTACTTGAGCTTGTCAATGGCTTTGCAAGAGTGTTGTGCTGTCTTCTATGCTGAGGATGTAAAAGACCTATAAGGTCTAACATTCCTATTAAGAATTCTCTGATTCTTTGACACCATCACAATAACATCAGCTGACTGCACCATGCTTAATATACTACAGTATCTACCAAAGCTTTTTTTTTTAAAATTGCACAGGAGAAACTACTGCACTGAGCCAAAGAAATATTGAGATACTTCAAATACAAAGAAAGCATAAAGTGATTATTTTGCCTTATGTATATGGCAATCATTTAAGTGTTGTAATCAAGTCCAGGAAATCTGCATTATTATTTAAAAAAAGTACTTTTTTCTTCTGATCATACAGTTGCACTGATCTGCAACATCATGCCAACAATAGTTTCTCGTCTGTTAGCATGGTTGTACTATTTGACAAATATTAGCTGGCCGACATGATTGCTTATAATCAGTGTTTTGAGATAAACAGGATTAAAGTGAACCTTTGACCTGCTTCAATGAGGAAAAGGCTTCCACATATGCTTCATTTACATTATGGAAGAAGGTGAAGAAAGGATAAGTTGGGAGAGAATGGTGATGAAGGAAGATAAATGAGAGAAAATGACAGCTATCTCTGTAAATGACCCATATGTGAACCTTGGGATAAGCCTGAATTCCATACCCTTCACATTTAAATATATATATATCTGCCTTTTCTTCTTTAACCCTTTTTTAAGGGGTCAAGTTCGTGTTCAATGGCTGGATCAACTGTTGGACGTGTTGCACCATACAGGTATTATACAGGTATTGAACTCTATAATACCTGTATGGTGCACACCTTCAGCCTCAGATGCCCTAAGTAAAGCTTCTCACTTTCATGTGGTCTTCACTGTCCTGATGACAAGCAATTTTTGCCCAATGGTTCTTGATTTTCTGGACATTTATATCCAGTTTAAGGATAGGTTTAACAACAATTAATTAAACCTCAGCAGTGTTAAAACTCAGAACATAGTAATAGTAATTATATGTGTCTTTCTGTTCTTTTAAAAATGATGTAACAAGAGTTGTCTGACGCATTAGTTGATTGATTCCCTCCCTTCTTCTTTATTCGCCTCCCTCTCCACTTTCCTTTCATTTTTGTAAATGGTGGTGATTTTAAATTTTCAATAAAATTTGTTGCAAAAAAAAATTATGGCAGGTTGTTTGTGGAACTTTATGACAATATCTTTTTGTTGATAATACTTTATTTTCTGCAAATATGTTGGACTAAAATGAAATTTCACTGGTTTTCATGCTGAAATTTGAGGGTGCTTGTGGGAGTATTATAGAACTGACTTTATTGCTAAAATTAGCTTTCAAACTTAGATATTCACAATTGGTCACTAGGTTTTGTTCTGCATTTGTATTTGGCTTCATACACTTCCTGTATACCTTTTGTAAGTAGGTCTTTTAAGGGAATGTTAAGATAAATATAATCAGGAACCATACTATTGCTGACATGTTAGAGGTGGCAGCTGATGCTTATTACTTGAAACCTTAAGCTTCAGTAGAATAACATTCACATGTGCAAATGCTTTCTGCTTACAAAGGTTTATGGGGATCGTATGTCCATGGCAGACTGAATGTAAAGACATATTCTCGTAGCTTCTTGCAAGCAAGAATGTACATCAGTGTTTTTTGGTGAATGCTTGAACAAGCATATTTGTGAGCCTTGTGTCTCAGATAGCTTATTTAAAATGCTTTCTTGTCTTTTATATATTTTGTTTATGAAGCCAGCTTTTCGTTTTCAGTGTTTCTTCTGTTTTTCATAAATGTTGAGATGGATATGCAGTTTTCTTTCACATGATTTACACTTATCACTTGCATGAATTCAGTTCCTCCATAGAGTATTGGTCTTGGGCATGTTTTTTACCAGCGCATACAATATCTTTTACTAAGCTGGCATGCTTTGCATTGTTGCAGGGTCGGTGGTAAAAATATTTCCCCACTGCACTGAATATTGTTCATTTTCTGTACTCTAATACACTTTGCACCAGCTGTTTTGTTTTGTTCTTGTTTTTTGTGTAATAAATACAATGCCTTTCATAGTTACACAGGGTTAGATCAGTCATGCAGTCACAACACTGAGGGGACTTTTTTATGGAGGAAAGCTGTGGTTTATTTATTTCTCTATAGTAGGGCTGGGCAAGCTACGCCCCGCCTGCGGATGTCTTTGGACCAGCCCATCTGACAAAATGTGACGTGCACTTGTCATTTTTATTCAGCCTTGGTTAATTTGATTGAAATTTAATTTATCAAGTACAACACTGTTAGAAATTGAGAGTTCATAACATTCTAACACAAAGTACAAAGATAAAAAAAAAAAAAAAAAGCTGATGTTGGGGGCAGCTGCCTTTAAAGGAAAGGCTGGTTGTAAAGTTTTATTGTGACCAATTGTCTGTCATAAAACATTTAAGCTTCTTTTCGATGTGTTTCTGAAGGCATGCATCAGTGCACTGAGGTGTGTGTGTTTATTCTAATACATTATGTATGCTTAAGGTAAAGAAAAAGTAAAACAAAAAGCACCTTTTTGGAAAAAAAATGATGACTTCGTTTATTTCTAAAATTAAATACGTCATATTTAAATCCTTCTCTTGAGAAACCAAAGACCTACAGAAGCGGTTAGAGATCAGGTTACAATAACAGGGATTTTGCTAGCAGTCTGTCTGTGGTCTATTGTTGTTATTGGTGTTGCACTATGTCACACTAATCAAATTTGCTCATCTTGGATAGCCTTTTGACAGGCTAACTCCAAGTGAGTGAAAATGGTGTCACCAGATCCCAGGAAAGGTCCTCAATGAGCAACACCTGCAAGAAACAGTTGTCATCTTAAATCATGTATCTATATCTCTGACAAAATATTTGTGTCAATCCCATCATCAACACCTGGTTTATATAGATCTACTGTTCCAGGTACTTATCATTAAAGATAGTTTTAAATAATGCATAAAATATATATGAAGTTGTTCTTGTTATAACTAAGGATTCAAGTCAGCATTATCACCATAGCTAAAAGTTTGTAAACATACCACAGATATGAAGCATAGTGTTGATATAACTATTATAGCAAATTTCAAGAGATTTACTAAATAGAGGCTATCATGTTAACTCAGCATTAACATACTAAAATAAAGCAATTATGGATGGTTATTAAATGTTATGTTTACAGAAACCCAAATTTTCACGAGGTTTTGCTAAAATATTCATTCCTAAAATCATTATGAAGTTACTAGGAACTCATAATCATGCCATGTGTCTAAATTGACAACAACAACAAAATTCACAAAGAAATTCTGTTATGTGGTAGTTTACTTCTGCTTGCATGTACTCTTTCGTAATTCCTGTACATATTCATACCTTTGAGGTCTGATTGTAAGTGAAAACGTGAGACTGTCCATTAAAAGACAAAGTCTGAGGTGGTGAAAAACACCAAGGACTGTAATTTTTCCCAGCAAAACTGGACTGTACCCTTTAGACACCACAACACTTGTCAGGGTGTTCTAAAGAAACAAAATGGTAACATATATTAGGAAAAGATGCTATCACTGGTAATTTTGAACAGAATTCTTTAAGCAACTACACATTACAAAATAATGTTGATCAGTTACGTTATTTCACTGAAGAATGGCAGAGGTGTTCTATTCGCAATTTAAAGGGGGCAAAAGAAAATACTTACCTCAAGCAAAACAAATCTGACCATTGTGTAGAGTCCTCTCTCAATAACACCTGTAAGAAAAATATATTTTACTTTTTAAAAAACCTGTAATAATATAAAGTTGACAAAAAACAGTTACAACAACCTGCTTATCAAAATATCAAAAGCATTCTTCTTATTCCTTTACAACTCCAGGGAAGCACAGAGCCGCAACTACACCACACCATCAAATCCAGTTCTGGGCATCCATGACCAGTTGGGTCCATGTCATGCCAGCTACCTCCGCCTCACAGTGGACCCATCTCCTCCATGTCTGTCTGGGTCTCCCAACCCTGCGCCACCCCTGTGGGTTCCAGCCCAGAGCTTGTCTCATTAAAAAAGCATATTATCATTTAATTTTAATTACTGAATTATTATAAAACATTAAGTATACCTAGAGATTCTCCATCATCCCAGTACAACTCTCCAAAGGCTCTAGATGGCTGTGTGGTTAAATCTCTTGCAACCAGCAGTTGCATTTTTCCCTGACGTCTGGAAAGAAGAAAATCAGTGATGAGTTTGCTACGAACAATTGATCTATGTGCTTCTGATAACTAATTTACATAGCACATTCATTGTAGGTTTGCATTTCAACATGAAAATGGTAAAGCTCAAAACTTACAAAAGTGTAGTTGTCACAGCTGGTGGCAACATAGGCAGGATGCTGCCACCGCGAACATGAACATTTATCTTCCCCAGTGGTGCTGCAAGTTTTGTCTGACCCACTTCTTTCAGCAGGGTCTGGTCTTGGATGTCATACCATGTGCAGTTGGGAATGAAAGCATTAACCTCAACTGCACCCTAATATCAAAAACAACACTTATACCAACCATATGTTCTGCAGCTTTTCCAATCATTTTCTCTCCAAAAATCTTTCGATAACAACTAAAAATTGTATGACAAAAAAAGAGAAAATCATTAAAAACCTAGTATTTAAAATTACTGGTTCTACCTGCCTTTTAGCAAGAAACACTGATGTACAAATTTGTATAGATGCCCAAGAAATAAGGGTAGGGGGATTTACATAGGTTAAGCAACTTAATTACCTCCTCAAGCACAGGTGAGATAAGCAAATCTCTTCCCCACAGAAACTGTGTGTCAATGGATTCGGTCCCAGGGTAACTGCAACAATGCTTTGCAGTAAGTCACACAGCATTAAGAGACATTAAATTTTACTGTATCTGTACTATGCTACATAATAACCAATCTAGAGCATTGGCGAGACCTAAATCACATATTCACACTAACACACAAAAGAATAACCACAAATTGTGCACATAAGTTAACCTAATCTTGAATGATTTTCAAAAAAAAGAAAAAATACTGTACAGGTAGTCCTCGACTTATCCGTTCTTTCGTAAACCGAATTTCGACGCAAGTCGATCCTACGTTCATACAGTACTGTACCATAATAACAGTAAAGTACAGTACATAAATATTGTGCAGTAAATGATAATCGTTCGAACGACTAAGTCCTAATGAAAATTTCTGTTGGAATGAGGCGCACGTACAGTTCGACTTACGCCGCTAAACCTCGCAACTCGGAATGAGCTTCATTTACAGCGTCGTAACCACGAAACGACGTAACTCGAGACCGTCGTAACCCGAGGACTACCTGTATTCTTATTTTTTTTCCAAATGTTATGCTTACAGAAATCCAAAAGATTCCCTCTAATAAAAATGTTTACAAAAGTTATTGCCAGTCAAAAAAAGAAAGTTCTCAGGTGACATTAACAACAGATTAGACTAAGTGCTAAGCTAAGACAGCGATGATAATAATAATACAGTGAACTTATACAAAACCATATCATGGTCTTCTAGGCAGGCTCATGGCACTTTACAGAAAAAAGACATACACAGATAGACATACATGGATATACATGTACCTAACACAGAATGCGATATGAGGCGAAAGATATGCAGCCAGAAGCTGCTTCCAGTGTGCACAATTCATTAGAAAAACTGTAATCCAGGCTGCAAATGCTCCTTTCCGCAACAAAGGTTCAGTCATAGAATGGATCTAATAGGTAGAAGAGAGGGAGCAGTCCCCTCAAGCCAGTTAGGGACTTCACTCTTTGATGGACTTACTCAAAAAACAGAGGTCGGGCAATAGGTCTCCCTGTTGTGTTACTGTAGTAAAACAGAGTATACAAGAAGGGAAGAAGGCTATAGCGAAGCTCCATTGCTGGTCTCATCATGTCTTGAGTCTCCTTATCATATGAACCAGGGTCTTGAGGCTTAAAGAAATAAAATGTTTATTTATCCCACTTACAGTTTATAACTGAAAAGTGAATTTAACAAAAGCAAAAATTGCTATAGAATTAACCAAGTTGAGAAAACTTCTTCTCACATTTCTAAAACATTTTAAATTCCTAAAATGGGTGAAACTTTAAAAGGGAATGAAGATCTAATTTATAAAACAATTAAGCACTTTCCAAAGACTTACTACTGTTCCAATTTCAGCATGATTGCGCATAAATGGATAAAAAGATCCTAGTTGCATCCACCTTATGCAGAGTTCTCTTGTTGCATCCCAGTTAAAACCACAAATATCTGCTCCCACAAGTGGGATTCCAAAAAGATTAAAGTTGAGTATTCCTGCAAAAATAAGGTTTTACCTCTTTTATACTGGACAGAATTATGCACTTTCAATAAGCTAAATCTTCAGCATAAGTTTTCTAGTTTAATTTAAACCATAAAATTATTATTGTAATAGGACCCCTTGTAAAGCATCTTTGTGTTTTTTGCATACCAGCAATTGAATAGTGCATGTCACGGAAAGTACTGAAGTTGTCTCCAGTCCAGTGACCACTGTAAGCGCCAGTCCCAAAAGCAGTGGAACGAGAAAGAACCAAAGTTCTCTTTCCAAGTAATTTCCACAGTACACTGTAAACAACAGAAGTAAGACAATTTTAACATCTAAAAAAGCATATATGGAAATAAACTACATTTTCCTGCTTATAGTAATCATGAAGAATTCCAAGCCTAAGGACTGAAATTGCTCTATCGGGGCTCTACACAGAGCAGTTTAAGACTTTGTTTTCTTTCTCAAATTACCTACTATAATGGATTTAGAGAAGTGAAAATTGATTTGATTTCCACAGTTACCTCTCTTCAACAAAGCTAAGTAAGTGGTATGATAAAAGGAACCCTTATTGTGTGCAATCTTACTTATGGAATACATTTATCTTTTCCAATTAGCTTCTTATATATAAAAATGCATACAAAGAAAAGATATGATTCAAGTACCGTAAGAATAAAAGTTCCTTACTAAAATAAACATTTATTTCATGTTTGTGACAGTCACATTGTCTATAAAAGTAAATAATTTGTTTACAGAGTTCACTAAGTCGGGGTCGCTTTCAGGCAAAGTGAATCCATTAACAAGTGAATACCTGACAAATTATACATTCATAATGTCGCATGTTTAAAAATTTTATCAAAAGCACCCACTGTGCTGTAACACGTGCTTCACTCCACCCATAAAGGCTGTGGAGATTGTAATGAGATGACAAGTATTGCAATGCTGAGCCACATAATGTCTTCGCATACAGCAACCCACCATCGATACCTACACAATGTAACAATCATTTTACAAGTGAAATATATTTACAATAATGCACAAAAAATATATACATTCAAACTCCTACATCTTTGTCATAAAAAATACCAGCCTCTGTCTCCTGCTTTAAACATAAACATCTCGCTCAACAGCAGATTTATGTATATCATCCATTAACTTTTAAAACTGAGCATTCTGATCCTTGTCAGGCCAAGCAAAATATCTACCTGGTGGCTTGAAAGGAGGATGATTCCAGCTGTTGTTGGGACAATCAGCTATTGACCCATTTAGAAAATTAGATGGCTCGTTCATATCCTGTAAAAAACAAAAATATGTCTAAACTCCATTTCACACATTTCTTGCTTAATACACTAGTTCCAGTGGTTTCGTGCAGTGAATATGTTACTGTTGGTCACTGCACATTAATTCAATAATGACTGCTATCATATACAGTAAAAATATTTAAGTTTAGAGTCCTACTTAGTTGAGCCAGTTTTACAGCGTTATGTTCTTGAACAGTATCTCGTAAAGACTTCAAAGAACAGTCCCATAATCAGCACACCACAAAAATTATGCACTTTGCTTTTACAGGAGAAAAAAAAGTTGTATATTACTCATGACAAACAGTTTCTGGCAAGTATAACTCTTTCAACTAGCAAAATCATTGTTTAAAAGAATGCGATTGCCATGGCTTTAAGGTAATCAAAATGAGTGTTTGCCAATCCATGCTGACAAACATGAAGCCCATATCACAAGATACTTTACAACATTATCTTAAGCAGCGCCACTGTTAAAATAGGTTTGCCTTAGTTTTACAAATTACTTATTCTAAACAAGCAAATGTATTTTTTTGTGTGTGTGCACTATTGAATGTGTAAAACCCATTTCCCAGCATGGATGTGAGCTCAGTGTGCTGCACACGAAGGGCTACAAACAAAGCAACAGCCAACTATACAAGAAGCATAAGCAGCAGCAAACAGATGACACCATGAAAAGAAACCCACCTAGTCCACGGATAAAGAATAGAGGAGTAGGCGGAATAGGATGTCTGATTATGAAAGACTTCTTAATGAGATGGATTCTGAGGCCAGATTTAAAAGCTTTGAATGCAGACACAGTTTAAAAGAGAAGAGGAAAGAGAATTTCAAACAGTAGAGCCTGAGAAGAGTATCTGCCAAATTTCTTCTGATTTGGCACAGAGAGGAAAGCAAAAATGAACAAACAAACAAAAACAAAGAGACTGACTCAGGTGGTAAGGCATCAGTAGGTCAGGCAAGTATGCGCAGACAGTGGGAGCACGGTGTCGCAATCAATGATACAGCTCTAAAATTTACAAAACAATTATTATAAACAGCTAGCAAGATTTCAATACTTACAATCCAGAGACCATCAAATGCCAGAATTTTTATGAAATCTGATACCAGCTGATACCAGTAATCAAATGCCTTAGGATGAAAGAAGTCTGGATACACTGTTTGTCCCGGCCATACCTGAAACAGAGATCATATTTGAAATATTATCATCCTTTACAGCTATCAAAATGACTACAGGCTGAAAGAAAACAATTATTCCTGTACAGCATTATCGTGACCTTAATTACAAAAAGATTGAGCAGGACAACATTATTTTTCATGTTATGATGACCACAGAAATAAATCTTAAACCGAAAAACCAATAAATAACCATAAAGACCGAAACCCTATAAATAACCTATCAAAGCATTTTGAGAACCAAGTTCCAAATGCTTTTACAGAATAGTATAAGTATTACCATATAACCTTTCGATCCCTTTTACATATTACTACAGTATTTGAGCATCTTTACCTCTCCAACAATTGGTGTTCCATCTTCCTTTTTAATAAACAAATCATACTGCATTCCTAGATCATAGGGTGGGTAAGTGCCAGGAGGCTCATTTTTGGCAACACCTGGATCCTGCAAATGAAACACAATACCTTCAGTTTTTCGTGCTAATGCAAAGATGCAGGATTTCCCAAAGGTAAGGACTCAATGTTATCCTATGAAATTAGATTCTACCTTGTTTTGTTTTTTTTCAATAATTAATGTTATCAAACTGACCCAGCTTAAGCCTTTGTAGTTTAAAAGAAACTATTGTCTCCACTTCAATGCAAGAACAGTGCAATATTTAATAGTAGCTTGTTCACTCCACAACAATGATAATATGGTGCTGGCCATGAGCATGTAGATCAGCAATGATATCAGGCAAGCCCACATAGGTTTTATTATCAAAGGTCCAGTCCTTGCTATCTTGGGAGTAGTCTAGATCATTCCACTGCACATCCTAAAGAAGAAACAGCAATGATCAGGAGAATTTTCCTTTAAAAGTATCTGACTGCACAAACAGGTGTGCATGCATCCCCTCACTCCCAACACACACATCTTAAGCCAACAGATTCTTTGCCTTTCACTCAATTACTAATTTATTAACACACATTTTTCTCAAAAACAGTTTTCAGACACAATAAGGTGCACTTACATAGGGGATATTTGCAGCTCTGTTTCGTGCAATGACATTTTTAAATACTGAGCTGTTTCCATATTCATGTCTGCACAGGTGAAAACCAAGAGTCCATAGAGGTGGCATGAACGGAAGACCAATGATATTGACATACTGACTGACGACATCATCTGGGGTTGGTCCAAGGAAAATGAAGAAGTCTAGGATTCCACCAATGGTACGATACGTCAGGCCTCCCTGATTGTTAAACGGCTGGAGATCAATTTCTAGTTCAAAATAAACAGATGATGCCACTGTATTTGTTGAAAACAAATAAATAAACTTTTAAAAAAAAATCTAACAGAATATCTCAAAGCGTTCTTTTTCATAGTGATGGGATTCTAGCAGTACATAACGCACAGAGTTAAAATACATTAGTCTTTTGATGAAGTAAATGGATCCCATATGCTTTCTGTAAGACCCATGTTTTCAACTTTATGTGTTGTGAGAGTGCATAATTAAAATTTAGCATATGGCTATTATTTAAATATTTCTTTTTAAAGTATTTTTTTTTTTACAAATTGTGGTCTTAGTGCAATGTTGTAGAACTTACGCATGGCATTGACGTTTAAGAGGAAAACCCCATGGGCGTTGCCAGACTTTTCAAGGTTCAAATAAAAAGGATGGGCTCCATACAGGTTTATGCCCTCCTAGAAATAAGAGACAGTATACTGTACTTCTGACTCTTAAACAGTCTGTCACACTTGTCTGATTTGTAAAGAGCACAGTAACTTTCCAACCTACCTACTTTAAGTTCAGCATTTCCTATGCAGAAAGTGTGCCTTCTTTTCAAACTTCATTGAGACCTATATCCTGATCAAATGCGAGTTTATCAAAAAGTGACCTACATAGAAAATCCACTCATTGGAAAATCTTAGATTATGATATTTGAGATCAGACATTATATTCGTAAAAACATGTTTTAAAAATACCCTTGGAAATTCATCCCGAGTCCAAATGATCATTTTCTGCCATTGCATATCTTGTAAAAATCTACTCCTGTGCTCTCCAAGTCCATACAGAAAAGGAGTTGATAGTTTTGTGCTTATCTGCAGAAGCTGGTTTGCATAGATGAAAGGTCCAATTCCAACAGAATCAAAACTGAAAAATTAGAACAATTCCCAATCAGATGATTTGTACATGATGATAACATCACATGCATCTCCCTCTCTTTCTCTCATTTTTTCTTCCTTCTTATTGTTACTTAAGCCTATGAAAAACTAAGAATGTTCTTACAGGATTTCCCCAGTACTTTTTCTAGTGATAGTGATGCCAAAAGGATCTGGTTCCACATGTACAGCATACTGTGTATCACTTTCTGATGTGTTCGAGACACCTGGCATATTCACTGGAACTTCAAACCTTGGAGTTAGAGGGTCAGTGATCTGAAAATCATTATTGATTTATTAGTAAAAATGATACAGTTATGTCCAAGTATGCCAAGCATGTGTATGCTAATATTTCAAATAATATAACTGAACTTTTTGAAACACATAATATTTTTGTAAACATAATTTGAAAAACGTATAAACTGTTAAACTAAATGTCATGTCTTACAAAAATTTAGCTAAAAGAAATTTATAATTAATTTATGGCATATAACTCAACCTAGTGGAAATCAGAATATCTCAAATGACAGGTTTGTGGGTAATAAAGTATCACTTAACCTTAAAATGAAGTCTATTTTCAGTTTCAAAGTAAACCATCAGCTGCAGAATAGGAACATCATCAGGATATGGAGATGAAGTGTTTCTAGTTAAAATTGCTCTTAGTCCTACAATATTCTCCCCATTTCGTATAGGAGTTATGTCCCTAGCTATGTATCCATTGTAATCCGTAGGGAAGAAACAGGATGGTGAGCCATTCTGGGATTGAGAATTATTCCAGCAACAGCCTCTATTTTCACAGTCTGCTTGAACAACATCTGTCCCTTCTGGCCAGCAGTCTATGCGATTTTGTTCCTGAATGGTGCAGGCTGCAGCTTGTGCAATTTGTCCGCTAACTGGCGCTGCACTGTCGAATCTGGTGACTGTATTGGGAGCTGGTCCTCCAGGTGCACATAAAGCAAGCTGCCTAGATTCCAAAAGTTACAAATACATTATAACTTTAAGATCATAGATCAGTGAGCATACAAACATTAATGCACATGAAGACCTATATGAAATCTACAAAATCAAAACAGTAAATTAACAGTTTTGCCCATTTTATGGAATCTACCAGCAACACATAACGACAATGGCTGAAGGTTTTGTTGATTATGTCAACGACGTTGACGTTCACACTGCAAAAGACATGCTGATGATGCCAAAAAAAGCAAAATAAACACAAAAAAAGTGTATCTCATACACCGTTTCTACTCAATAAAAACCTTACATTAAAAGCAATAACAGTGTTAATACTGTTAAAGTTTTGGAATGCCCCAACTCCATTAATCGTGTCATCATTTTCAGTCTCATCGGTGATAATTTTCACCCAGACGTGCTGGAAGTTTGCATCTCGCAGTTTATGTACCCGCGAAGCAGACATGTTATCATTTTTTTTTTTTTTTTTTTTTTTTTTTTTTTTGTTAAGCAGTGCTTTTAGGCCCTTGGTCACCCAAGGTTTGTTGTTAGGATAAACATACACTGCTTTGATGGACTGGTGCAATCAACACTATTTTACTCCTCACTTTTACTTCTAACTGTGTGTTAAATGTCTGTATGGGTATGTGAGCAAAGACAAATTTCTGTCCTCCTGGGCAGACAATAAAGTCTGTTTTGATTTGATTTTGATTTGATTTTGATTAGAAATGTCAGAGAGTTGACTTGATGGTTCTGTAGTTTTTGATTTGTTTGTTGTTGTTGTTGTTGTTTTAATTTTGTTGTTGTTGTTGTTTTGGGTTTTTTTTTAAGTCTAGAACGTCACATAGTGTATAATTAGTTTATGAATGAGCAAGTGCACGAGCATCATTTATTTTCTTAGCAAGTGGCTGTACAGCAGGTCAAGGCTTGTGAAGCCAATATTCAGACCACTTGCACTCAATTGTAACCTCGCAAGTCTGCACTACGTTCTGAATTATCACACCATGTTTTTAATAGCCCTCGATGTACTATCGTGGTGCACTAAATTTAAGATGTGTTGATAAGATAGAAAATAAATTTTGTATGCATCTATGCTTAATAAACAATTAAATAATCACAAACCTCTATTTTAAAAAATGCTCCCTTTAAACTCGCAGCATTATATGAGGTTAAAAATTATATCGTTCATTACATCATCATCATCGTGATCGAATCTTTTTCTTAACACTGTTTCTAGTACAGGCAAGGTATAAACGCTTCGCCATATTTTTATTGTACCTAACAAAGATTTCATTTTTTAAAATGTTTTAACAATAATGATAACAATAAATATATACAATATATACAATTAGAAACACGCCTATATGGGATCATGAGCCCAGCGCTTGAAAGAAAAATGCTGTATGGTGTTACTACGTGAAGAAACAGAAGGATGGACAACGATCGATGAGAAAGAAAGAAAGAGAAGAAAAAGGGGCAATGTAGCAGGTTAATAGTAATGGACTGCATTTAGTGAGTACTGCTCAAGGAAAGTTTTTTTTAAAATGCACTTTAAAAAAACTCATGCAATGGTAAGTGGCGGATATATTAAAGAGAAACGAGGTTCCACTTCTTTGTTG
The DNA here is from genome assembly GCF_003073045.1 of Pomacea canaliculata. Lineage (NCBI taxonomy): Eukaryota > Metazoa > Mollusca > Gastropoda > Architaenioglossa > Ampullariidae > Pomacea > Pomacea canaliculata. The sequence goes on along the minus strand of NC_037590.1, from coordinate 20,116,528 downwards.
CATCACAGGTAAAAATCTAGCGACCATATACGATACTGTTTTGGCGGCAGCTGGTCAGAGGAAGAGATCGAATGATTCTGGTTGGGATGTGAGGGAAGAGAAGTTCGGAGTAATAGGCAGAAATAGTGCATCCAAAGAAATTAATGCACAGTATGGATAATTTGTGCTAAATGCAAACAGGAACGGGTAACCCGTGCAGAGAACGAAGGAAAGGAGTGACATAGTCCCCAGCCCGTTCTTAAAGGTTTTTTTTTATCACAGACTTGCAACGTACAAACTTAACAGTTTGTCCATAGAAAATGTCGGATGGTACTAATCTTAACGGAGCTCATAATAAGTATTTATCGTTACTTTGTGGAAAACGACATCTTTTGGGTAGGCAGACAGAGGTCAAACCCTAACAGCATTCAATTAAGCCATCAGGATTTCATTTTTGTCAGTTTTTAATAAGCTTTTATCCATCATCCTCATCCTGTTGTCAGTTTTTCATACCTTAGAGAAAACAATGAATTGTTATCGATGAGAACAGAACTCAGTCCCCAATTATCATTTCTAACCTTAGAAAGTGTTTCGCAACAATCGTACGATCGTGGGCACTCGTGTAGTCTTTCGAACCGAGATATCAACCAGTCTGATAACAGTTTACCACTGTGCAAAATGACTGCAAAGGTCGTTAGTGCTGCATGAAGTGAGAGGCAGTTGTGTTTTTCTATATTTTTGGTGATTAAGGTTATTTAATAAACGAAACATTTTCAAACATTACTACCAGAACACAGATAAAATGCAATGACTAATCAGCAAAGTGAAGCTAGGGATACCCGGCTCAACAACAGTTTAACGAACACGCTTTCTCTGGCAGCGGATAGACTCGACCGGGCTTAGTGACTAAGCCACAAAATTGGGGGATATACAATTATTATCTAACTTTACAAACTGAGCCGACGATTCGGTTTGCGCAACGCGTCGTGGCGAAGTAACCGACAGAAAGCGATACCCATTCATGCAGTGTCACCAGCAATTCAGGGTATTATTATTATTATTATTATTATTATTGTTATTATTATTATTATTATTATTATTATTATTATTATTATTTGTTATTTATTATTATTATTATTATCGTATTATATAGTCATCGCAGCACCTAGCCTTGCTGCAGGTAGCGAGAGGTTTTCACTAACCATGCATGCATGAACGAATCTGTGTCAGAGGAATCAGAGCCTGCATCCGCTGACATTAGTGTCGTTTTTGGCTGGCATTTGCTGTTGGTGTGGTTTCCTGTAGCTGTCTATAGCACCTGTAGTCTGTATATTTGTTTTATAGTCACAGAACGCTTGAGAGAGTCTTTGGCACGGCTTTTCTTTTCTCTTTTGAAAACAGTGGAAGTTCCTGAACCAAGAAAAGTTTTGTTTTGTTTTGTTTTTGTTTTGTTGGGGTTTTTTGGGGTTTTTTTTTGGGGGGGGTGTTGTTTTTTGTTTGTTTGCTTTTTTTGTTTGTTTTGTTTTTGTTTTGTTTTGTTTTTTTGCTCGTGGGATACAAGCCAGAGGTTTCAATCGATTAAATGTTTGAATTAATTAAGCGGAAGAACTCGCAATTATTATATACATGGCTGGTTGGATGAATGAAGAGAGAAGTGTTTTTAATGGAAATGAACTAGTCCATATGCAAGCATACACAAACGCAATAAGCCACGCACACGGATACCGAACATACATATTACAAACTCTTACAAGACCGTTTGACTACTAAAGACATTTTACAGACCCTCGCGTGCACTTAAGAGCATGACAACAATTTAAATGAAGATATACGGAATCTCTGGGATATACTGTAAGTAGATACAGCAGTGCTTGAGAATCAGAACACGTATGTTTTTAATGATTTCGAACCGATAGTGTGACAGTTCAAATGCCAGGTCTTATCAGTCCGGTTGCATTGATCTACAAAAGGTCGCATGGTTCACACTGGCGATAACACATTCAATGTTTCAAAATCAACCACAGGCTCTTAAAAAGCGCTCAGCTGATACAATCTTTATCGCAAGTGTCAGAATATGTTTCTGGGTCGAGGTGATTGTCCTTTACTCATTCTTGAGAGAAGTGCTGAAGGTCCTTGATGCTGTACAGAGATCCCTGATAACTTGTTTACTTCGATGAAGTCATTGCTCAGCATTTTCTGGACTACCACTGTGACACGTTTAAGATATTTTGTACCCAAACTTCTATCTATACATGTCAAGGATTATGTCGACGGTGCAGTAATCGCTGCCATCTGTAACCTAGTATGGTAATGTCTCGATTTCGGAGCTGAGATCTGTGCATAAATTAGTTTGAGGTATAATTTATTTACTCTTTTTATTTTGTGTATGGTATTCGCATGTACTGATGTGTGGACAGTTGGAAAAAGTATCTCTGGCATCGACAGCAGCATGCGGTGACAGCAACACTTGCAGTCTCCACCCTTGTTCCTACGATGCCAATGTTTCCGCTCGTATCTTTGTTCTTGCGTCTCTGTCTCTGACCCTTTCCATCCCCGGAGCACGTGACCACTTACCATCTCTCTCTCGTGGAGCTGCTGCCCTCTTCGCGTCTCGGGTCTCATTAGAACACAAGCAACATATCGATTCGTTTAATTCTTCCGACATGGATAGTACTTGCCATAAAAGATGATGTAAATTTTTTCAAATGTTTGTCTGCTAGAACTGGGCATAACCGTTAACTTAATTATATTTCGATTATTCCATCTTTTCTTTGGAATATGCGCAGTATGCGTAGCTAGAGTCGAATGCAAAATGACCCTACACTTCGATGTTCTTCTCCATGCAATAGCTGCCCAATGTTTTTCTTAATTAGTTTCAGTATTAAGTGTCATTTGTTATAGTTTCGTTTTTCTGGTAGATTCTTAAATGCATAGCTGGAATATATATCCGATTTCCAATGGTTTCACAAAACATCAAATCCCTGGCTTTGAATTTTGTGTTTCCGTCCAACGTCTCTCTTTTGACCCCCATTCCCTTGATGTTCTTCCCCCTCCATATGCCTTTATTGGGGTCTGCGCGTGCGTGTGCACGCGTTTGTGAAAATAGTGTGTGGGTGTGTATATTATAAGGTAATTATGTCTCACACATACCACACCAACAAACACACACATAAATATGTCACTCTATCTACAAAACGCCTTACAAAGCACGTATTTGTAAAAAGCTATTGTCGTTATTGATATTTTTTAAAATATCATTCGTAAGCCTAATGAGTGTTTACAAAGGACACAATGATGTCGGGTTTGGATAGTCTGGACTGTTTCGTGATTCCAATTTAATCCGAAACTAATAAGATAGTATGTACAATGAAAGCCCTTCGTGCACTGAGAGCACTTCAAATATTTGAGAAGTTATGCCTGTCAAATTACCACCAAAAAAAAATCAGTTTCTAAAGTTTCTTTGGTAAAATATCTTACTGCTATTCACTGCTGTTCGTGATGTACAGAGGAACACGCCAATTACGACCTTACAGCAGCCATGTTTAATAAGCGTCTGGTGGCTTCAGAGCCGAATCGTGCCTTGAAGTGTCTGTCACGTGAAATCAATGTCATGGTTGGTGGCTCAGAAATACACGATGTGATGGCGCTGTACCTGGCATCGACTGGCTGGCTGACTGGCTGGCTATGGTGTCGTTTCCCACTAACTTGCGCAATCTTGCGTGAAGGTCATCGGAAGTCTAGCGCTGAAAGTGGAAAGTGGAGGGCTGAGGGGGAGTGAGGACTGAAATGCTACCTCACCCAAATTCCGTTCTGCACGGGTAAAAAGAGCATGGGGGAGGGTGTTCTCCACTCATGGCCGTGTTGTGAAAGACCAGTAAATATGTTGTTATTGCAATGTACCAGCGTCGGAAGAATAGACAAGGCTTGCTTACAAGCGCTTCTAAATATATACACATATGTTTGTCATGATAAAACACAAATATGCACAAAAACATACGAGACAACATGGCAACAGCATTAATAAATAGACATATGAGATATCTGTTTATCAGTAAAATATACGATTTAGAATATCTATTACACATTAACTACATACCGAACATTTTTCTTTCCTTTTTTACTTTGCACTATTAAAGAAAAAACAGGATGTAGTCATCTGATCTGTGCATTACCTCCAAAAGAATTTTTATTAATGTACATTTCTTAGTGTTAACCCGTTCAAGTGTCCGCATGTTTTAACTGCTTGATGAAATTAAGATGACTTTTTACTCAGATTAAAACACGACTTGACACAAATTAAATCAAATGATATTTCTTTTAAATACATCGTATTGACTTATCTCCAGGTATACATATTACAGTAAACTTTGTACTGAGGACATTTTTTTTAAATACAATCACACATCAGGTGTATGTGCGGGCAAATATTCTTATATGGCACACATTTCAAGGACAAAAGGCCAAAGGTCGGCTGTTGAATAAGAAGTGATTAAGGCTTGGTGCGTGACTCACTGAAGGCCATGGTGCGAGTACGAGCAGCTGAAGAGATGGATGGTGGATGAACTATTTGGAGGAGTGGGGGTGGGCTTGGGCTACAGGGAAGACAGGATCAGATTCATACAAAAGGAGAAATTTTTGTGCGATCCTCCCGATGCATTGTAATTCATGGAATTATTTAAAACTAAAGTCTCTCGTCCCGTTTTCTGGTAGTCCCCGTCTTTTCCGCAAAAAATAAGTTCGGAGAGGTCAGACTCCTCAGTCTAACGTATTTCAAATATTTTCAATGCTGTAGCTTGACCAGCGGACCTTGGACAATGTGCGCACAAGCTGGCATGCGATATGAGTATCTCTTTGTGTAACGATCGTGTATGCGTATGTTCAATATGTGTGTGTGTGTTGGCATACGTGTGCGGACACAAGCAAGGTGTGATCGGTTAGTTGTGTAACCCGCTCAACCTTTCGTTGCTGATGACAATGAAGCTGAGAAACCAAAAGGTATCGCTGTTGTCAGTCATCTGGCTGACCCTGGGTAGGGTCCGAGTCTATGGAGGGCGACACCCTGACAGAACAGCACTGGAGGGCTTGCCTGAAGCCAAACAATACGAGTAGTCCAGTCCGGAAGTTGGGGTTGTACATGACGTACAAGCAGAAGTTGTATGCTGTACTGAAGGCCGCTAACGCAATTCGCAGCATGTTGATGGCTCCGTCAGAATAGAGTGAATCGGAGATTCCGCTAATTTTCTGTGGAAAAGAAAAATTCAAAATAACATCTTTTAATAATAAAAATCGTTGATACACTGTATTATTTTGTAATAAATCCATCTTCTACATCATAACTAAGCCTGATAAAAAAAAAATCAAAGCTGTCTAAACTAACAAGTTTTCTTGTCACACGTCATATTGCTGTGTATATATTATATAGATCGTAAACGTCTGTGGTGATACAGATATTTTTTTTTATAATCTTACTGCTTGGATGTGCTAGCAGGTAAGATAAACTCAGTACAGTAAGGAAGAACAAAATTAGCATCCGATGGTAATCTTGGCGCTGCGTTAAAGCGAATAATGAACGGCACACCCTTTATATGGATCTCAGCAACGCCATTAATTAAATGGCACTAAACCTCCCCCTCCTGGTCTTCTTCTTGTTCTCCTTCATGTTTTGACAATTTAAGATGTAATTCTTTCAATGACCTTAAGACTTCCTGTTGTCCTAAAAACCACAATTAATCAAAGGGTAAAAATATGTCTAGAATAAGTCTTCAGACAATCCGCGAGACACACCAACCTTTCTGTTTGCTAAAAGAAAAGGTCTATTCTGAAGCTGACAAGTGTCTGTATGATTAAGCAATGGGGAAATGGTGAATTATACGTCTAAATAAGACCAGAAAAAAATCAGAAGCACTGAAGCACTGCCACAATAGGATATTGTGGATGTTGTTGGCTGTGCAAAACCTTTTCCCTCTTCAGATTGGCATGGCTTAGCCGAAGATTTCCGTGGCAGAGATGGATTGTTCGACACTGTGAGCGCACAAGAATCGATGGGCTTTGCTGCTTCTCGGTGACACAGTTTGATATCCTCACCATGTGTAAAGGGGGAAAATAAGAAACAACATTCAAAAGAGACAAGTCCCTTGAACTCGTGAACTTTCACCCTTTTCATCAGGGTGCTTCATGCTTTTAGTGGTCATGCGATGACGTGTATTTAGTGAGGCAAAGTATGTTATCACGAGACTTCCTGGAGTTTGACGTCACAAAAGAATGACGTCAAAGGTCGTCATTAAGACAAAAATAGAAACCGCCATGATGAGCATCCAAACAAGACAGATCGTACAATATGAATGATTAAACTAAATCCAAGGCTAACTTCTATATCTCTGACATGCAGAACCAGGATTTTAGGGAGATTAAGACTGTTACAGTGAGCAACGGAGCGAACCAGCATGCATGCGTGCATGTTAAATAAAACACACTCAAAACAGCAAGCTGAAGAAGGGCAGCGTATAAATTGCATGGTTCTTGTTTTAGGAGCTATAAAACTAAGTGCCAGTCAACTCTCATTTACGAATGATGTGACAAATATTTGCTTCTGACTATACTCAAAATAGAGAACAGCTGCTGCCAGTGTTTCGATTTTCCCGCGCGCTGTTTACTTCATAGTCTGGTGACATGCATTCTTAAGAAATGGATTCTTCGATGTTGCCACTGTGCTACTGCTATCTACCTAAGTTGCAGGTCGGGTGTGGGAAGTTGGGGGGATGGGAATGACGAGTAGCACTGAAATCACGAACTTGTATTACTGGTCTGCTTGCAGACGATTTTTTCCAGTTGACTACTAAAAACGAGAAAAGTGTATACAAAGCTTCCGGTTTATTCGCATTCATTGTTTAGACTCGCCAAGACTAGCAGCGGAAACTTCGCAAGAGGCTAAGCGTTGGTCTCGGCAGACAGACAGCAATATAGACAAAAATGGATAAATTAGTAAGTAAATGAGTATATTATAAATATATCAATTTTGTAGCGAGCAATGTCAGCAGGTACCTCTAGAATTAGCAGCGCGAAGTAGGGCGCCCATGAAATAATGAAGAAGGTGGCAACAAGTATTAACATCTTCACCACTATCATTCTCGTTTTGTACAATGTCTGAAACACTTGCCCGCGCTGCTGGGACTGACTGCTGAACATTCCCATGGATCTGTCGAAAGAAATAAAATACACTTAGCACATCCTCGCCTTCGGTTATTGCATTAACTTTGTGGAGGATGAAAATAGAAACCCGTAACAAATAATTTTGTTTAGTTTCGTCATCTTTCCAAATCCCTCTTCATTTTTGACAATATCATTAATAAAGAAGAAGTGTCTTTTCGCTGTTGGTTTTTTTTTTTCAGTAAAAGCTTATCTCTGGCTTATCTTACACCTTTCTGCAGAATTTCTTAAATGGTAGTGATCAGAAAAATCTTCCAAAAAACTAAACAAAGCCCGAACGTGGTCGACGTCTCTGCCAGCATTTTTCGTCTATTTTGTCTATGAGACACTCGACAGGTGGAAGCGTGTGCTATCTTCATTATTATGTATGTTTGCCTCCCGATGACACAAACCCTCGTTTTTGCTGGATGTTATCTACTCCTGCAGGATATTGTAAATATCGGTATTAGAGGCCGAAAAGGATCCAACTTACAGCTGTTGAAAAAACAGAGAGAAAGTTAATAAAATGCTGGCTAAAGGTTCGGAGATCACGGAAGTTTAGAGTATTTTTTTCTCATCCTCCTTAAAAGAAAAAAACAGAAATTTTTCGTCTGAAAAATATTTCTATCAGTCTTCCAGAATAATTGCTTTTTTTTCCCTTTTGGAGAGTACTACAAACATCATCACTCACAGGAAGAAGTCAACAAGGGTCCGTAGTCCTTAATAAAGGGTAAGTCAATCCCCTGAGCAACATGGGAAACACGAATACAAACGCTTTGTCTCCATAGTTATGAAACGGAGCACAGACCCCGCAGATGTCAAGTTGTCCCTGGGGCGATAATGATAAAGTAGTGGTAAAGATGCCCCAGAAAAATAACGCGATGTTTACGGGATCTGCACACCGCTTCGTAACTTCAGAGACAAGTTGTTTGCCCCTGTTTTCTCCCACCTTTTCCGGGGCAACATTTTACTTCACTTCCTTCATAACTGTACAGGGATCCGTTTACAGTTTACACTATCAGTGCTTTAGCCAATAAGAAAGTTGCGACAAAATCAAAATACTAAACAGGTACATCTGTGTCCTCTTTCTGTGCATGGTGATGTTTGTAGGTGTATCTCCAGAAAGAGTGAAGAGTATTCATCCACATTTTTAAGAATAGCATCTTGCTCTGAGCTTTACTCGGAATACTATTGCATTCTGCTAGACATTTTTTTTCCCGAGGGTTATAAAAAGCATTCTAGACTGAAGAAGTGAGAGACACAAAATTGGTTTCCTGACCTGAAGAAGAGCAGTATCCTAGTGTAGTTGCACAGGAGAGTTATTAGAGGAATGATGTAAGAGACCAACAGCAGCCCCACACCGTTGGCTACAGTGAAGACGTAGGACACGCCATTGCTGCCACACCTGTACAGGGTGGCGTTCGTTTCCGGGTCCTCGCTCGTGTACTCGGAGTACTCGTATAGGGAGGGTATGCAGAACGTGAAAGCTATCAGCCATATGACCCCCGCGGCGATGATAGTTGTCCTGGTTGTGAATCTCTTGCTAGAGGACACCACCACGATGGCTTGCGTCCGCTCGTAGGAGATGACCATCATGCTGTATATGGATGTCATGATGCAAAGAAGTGGACACGTGTAGACAACACGGCACAGCAGTTTACCTGTTAATAATAATAATAATAATAATAATAATAATCATAACAACAACAATAATAATAATAATCATCATCATCATCTCGCGAATTTTGAAGTTGATTTTTCCTATGTTACATTTTTTTGGAGAAGTTAATTACGATTGGAGCTTTCTCAGCCCCCACCCCATCACCACCACCTCTCCAAATGGCCCTTAAAGAATCTTTAATGACGTTAACAAAAATCTCCTTCGAAACACAGGTAGCATCTTCAACGCCCATCGACAAAGCCTGCAGGCTAGGTTTCCGTTAACGGTTGATGACGTGCACTTTAAGTATTGGGTGGTTTGAGGAAAGAAAGGGGAAAAAACCTCACAGTTACCCGAGAGATTGATTAGCTTGTGCCCTGACCAGACAAGCATCATGTTTATTCCATTAACAGCGAACTTGGGCTGTAACGGTTATTTGCTCTGCGCATCGGTAATTGAAAACCTTCCGACGTCGGCCCAGTGACGTCACACGAACGACTACTGGTCAGCTTTCGTCTGCTTTTATCTTTTGGCTCTGAACCTTATAGTATTTCGAGTGGGCTTAAGATGACAACCACATGGCGAAAAACGACCGTAACTTAAGAGTCAGACATCCTGGAAAGATTTGTTTAAGCTGAGGAAAGCCCTGCTTCGACTCAGTTGTAACAATGAAATAGAAAAGAAATGTTAGTGAATAAATGAACTACGGGCACAAGAAGTTAATGCAACTAATGCCAGAACAACTATAAGAAATCAGAAAAAGCTACTCAAGGAAAAGAGGTTTTGTAAACTTAAAAATTAATGAATCAACAAACAGAAGTCTATAGAAGTAGCCTATGCATGATGAACCGTCTGAAAGGTTTTTATCTTTTTTTTTTTATTTCTTTTTTTTTTTTTCGTTTGAATATGTGTGTTGGGAAATGGGTTTCATCCGATTGATTAATATTGACAGAAATATCCTTTCTATGCATCGAAAGCAAAGCCAACAAAGATTAACGATACAAAGGTATTCAAGATACATTTTAGAAAGCACTTTTGAGACATAATCGTGCACATGACCTCAAAAGTCGACCGCCCTTAAAACTCACTGAAAATTCCGGAAAGCCTCCAGGGTCTGAAACGTCAAAGTACATTTGAATGTACATGTATTTTAAAGTAATTGAGATTTAAAGCGGGATGGAAGCATTTTAACCCTTTCATCGGATTTACCGTAAAATAGCTGTCATCTGCAGAGCTACCTTTGTCCAAACTACTGGAACCACGAATGGGATGGACAGTCGTCTTTATCTGTCTCTTGTGTTCTCTTCATAAGTCCCAAGTGGCATGAGTTCTTGGCATGAGTTTACAGGGACTTTTTAGTATGCTCATGTGCAAAAGGATCAGCCTAACTGAATAGTTTATTGATAACAGTAACAGTAAATGTTTAGTTACTGTTTCTAGAATAATTTATTAATGTTTATACCTTGGTACCTAATTCGTTTAAATTGAAAGAAAATGATGTGTGTATTTACAACAAAATTTACAATTTAAAATTCAACCAGCATCGAAAGAACCAGATATAACGCATGCGCAAACGGAAAAAAAAAGCGTGGCTGGCTATCAACACCAGTGCTCTATCTCGCAAGAACTCGTGATTTGTCAGGTATCAGAAATGTGAGTTCATGACAGAAAGGCTGCTCGTTATTTTCTGCATTTGAGGTCATGACCAAGTCTTAGTACGAGTTGTCAGTACTTCCTGTTTTTGAATCGCTTCCGGTCGTTAGTTCCCAACGTCTTGAAGCAATCTCTTGATCGATGTTAGGTGCGACACTCCTGGCTTATATGTAATCTGGGACCGACTAGAAAAACATCGAGCTTCTGTGTTTCCGTGATGCTCAGAGGAAAGACTTCTTCGACGACTCATGTGGAATATGCCAAATAGCTTCCAGGAAACCATCGAGTAAGAAGCAAAACCACGTACAATAAAAAAAAATCAGTGTTGATAGTTTGCTGTGAGCATCCACAGACATCATGTATGAAGCACAGCGCTGTTAGAACAGATTCACATTTTTTGCGTTTTCTTCTTTAGGTTTCAACCGTTTTCTGGTTTCTGGCTGAGATGCACACTTTTCGTCGACTGTCTTGAATGTCAAACCATGGATGTGTATAGGTGGATTGCTCTGTGTCTGCCAAGACCAACGCTTGGCCTCTTGCGAAGTTCTCCGCTTTCAGTCTCGGCGGTCCTAAACAAAGAATGTGACGAAAACGGAAGCTTTGTAGTATCATGGCTCATTTTAGTAGTTAACTGGAAAAAAATCGTCTGCCAGCAGTCCAGTAATACAAGTTCGTGGTCCCACTGTGTTGATCTCAGTCACCCATCGCTGACAGCACGTCATCAGGGGTCGAGAGCTGTTTTCTAAAATACTTTCAGATTGCTTGTTTCCACTCGAGGAAAATGCGAAATGACAAGAAAAGGGAATGTAAGGCGATTAGTGATGACAACTCATGTTGAATGCTTACAGCAAATAAACATGCAAGACACATGCTTAATAGACTACCACAGGGACAACTGAAAAGTTTTTAATGACTGGTATAAATTTATCAGCACGGGATTTTTTCACTCTGCCCCCTGCCCCTACTTTCATTCTCGCCGTCCATCACTACACGGAAAGATTCTCAAAACACTAACGAAAAAAGGAAATGGACAGGCTTAGCTGTCACGGCTACAATCATTGGGAGAAATGAGACCGTTATGTTAAGTAGGCATCTCCGTGGACATTTGTGACGTCAGTGATTTGATCTTTTCCAGTGCGCGCGTGATGGTCTTTAAGGAACGGTGAAGGGATTCTGGACTAAGCATCTTTTATTAAACGGTGTAAACTCAGTGATTAAAGAAAATCCTTTGCATTGTTGTAGACCTTTATGGTCGAAATGAACCTAAATGGTTCTGGTAGATTAGTGATAAATAGAAAGAGGGAATGAATGTAGCTCTTGACTTGCAGGTGATCTTGTGCATGTGTACTGGGGGTGTGGATTTGGTGTTTTGTTTTTGTTTGTTTGTTTTTTGGGGGGTTTTTTGTTTTTGTTTTTGTTTTGTTTTTGTTTGTTGTCTTGTTTTTGTTTTTTGTTTTTGTTTTTGTTTTGTTTTTTGTTTTGTTTTTGTTTTTTTTTTTGCTCATTTAATTGTTTTGTTTGAGGCTTTTTGCTTGTGTAACGAGCAATTTCTTGCACCAATCTTTCAGATAGCAGCGCGGCAATAGTGGTCGTTGTCGTTTGCACGAGAATTGTAAGGAATGCAGCTATATCCGGTACCTTCAATCTCTACCACAGAGTCCTGTCGTTGCTATGGGTCTGCGGAGCGCACCATGCTTTCACCCTTTCCACTTACCGTTTTTCACTGTCTGAAGCCTGGCAGCTTGAAATTTCACCCGGAATTCCCGAAATACTCGTTTGTGGTATAAATGGGAAAGGAGAGAAGAAAACTGTGAGTGGGCGTTCGCACGCAAACTTGGAAACCGTTACCCTGCCAAAGTAAGCCGCATCATAAAAACTCATTCTGTTAGACAGGTGGCAGAACTAGTTGTCTGACATGCAGCTGATAAAAATTAGCTGATTGATACCCGATTTCTCGCTTCTAACATATATATTAAAGCCTTCCGTAACACCAACGTATGTGCGTGTGTGCATTTGTCTGTGTGTGTATGTTTGTTGTTACTTCTTTTTGCTCAAATATGTTTGTCTACCTTTAAAATACATATCTAAACGAGAAGACTTCGAATAGTTTCTAACCTTCATATCTAAGAAATTTCCCGCATTATGTGATACGTGAAAAAAAAAGCGAGTGAAGGGGATTTCCAGCTCTTCTTTCACTGCTTTGAATGCCTTGTCCCGAAAAATCTCAAACACTCAAAGCGTGTGCTTGATTTTTCGAAAAATTCAAAAGTCACAAGGGACCACGATGGGGAAAATAATGTAGACCCAGCTTTGTTGATGCCCGAGGTCTACAAGCAAAAAGACCAGTATTTTTTTTTTTTCGAGCCACTCAAAAATTCAGTTTCACAAACGTCCACCTTATTCCGTCTTCTATTTCCCATTTCTGGAGGTTCATAGTCTGACTTTCATAGAAAGGTAATTTCTTACTACACATTTTTTCCACAAAAATATCTTATTAAAGATAAAGAACAGTTACAAATATTGACAGAATAATTGCAAAACAAGAAGAGACCGGTGGACTTATCAGAATGATTAGTCTTACGAGATTGTTTATAGTCAGTGGATCCTCCAGAAAGTGCCGCAGGGAATAATGAGATGGCTGACATAATGGGGCAACGGCTGGAGCGAGAGCGTAGTTAGATGTCTGCCTCTGTCTCGTGTTACACCGACACCACGTCCTCGGTACTGCAGTCATCATACAGAGGGCAATAGAGAACGAACGTCTGACGACAAGAAGCTGGGAGTCTGGAGTGGCAGTCGTCTTCTCCGTCTGCTATTGATATATCTTCGGAGACGTCCCTGCCTGACTTTGTCGCTGGAAATAGGTCTGACGTAGTGAAAATCTATGGCCTCCATCTTGCCGGTGTGGAAATTAGGGAATCATGGGATATGTGCCTATAGGTGAACAAGAACGTCACGTAGACGTTGACGCACGTGAAAAATGTGACTCTAAGCTACTTTACTTAGCCAAATGCCGACAGGCATAAATATACAATTGTATATATATTTAAAGTATATCATATATACATATATGTACGCATAATTCTACGCGCGCATATATATATAGAGAGAGAGAGGCAAGTTCTTGGTCGTCATCAACAGCAAATCAAGAAACCGCTCAACTCGTGTACCCTCGAGTAGCACCAATATTATTGTAAGGTTGTGAAGCCTGGGGATTTCACTCGGGTATTGTAAAATTGCGGTCCTATCAAATATTGTTTGATTAAAAATAATCCCACTTAATGCAATGGGTCTTTGGAGCACTAGGTAAATGTTTCTTAGATGTAGTTGTTAAAACAGTTTGCTGAATTTGTTATCCAAATTAGTCAATTCTGGTAATGAGGCTAGATTTTCAAGTATTGGTTTATATTTAATTTACTTAAGCTTAACTGAATCACCTCGGATTTTATCAACATGATTAAAGACACGCTAAATAACAAAGTATTATAATGGATTTCTTCAGGGAAATCTTCAGTTCAATTTTAGATGTTTAAGTATTTAAAGATTAGAAGATGTTTATTTGATTAGTTGACATTTCTGGAATTCGTGAATAGTAAACAAATCGTTTCTTAATAATAGAATGCTTATAAAAAGCCCTTTGCTTATGAAAAATATATTTCTGTTCTACCAGACAGCTAATTAGTTTTTATTTTAAAGTTTTAAACAACAGATAACAACCTGCCTGTAGATATATAAAAGCAGATATATTAAAAGATGGGATACAGTAAAGTATCAAGGTGTGGACGGCTTTCTGAAAAATGTAGTGTGGATGAGATGGGGGTGCACACTATTATATATTTAATGTCAGTTTCTCCATACAGAACGATGGAAATTAGTTCCCAAATTCTTCTGAGAAAATCTAAACTCATACAAGCTAAAATTGTTATTTGATAGCACTAAAAATGCTTTTAACAACTTTATAAGTACATAAAATATAAATATATCAATTTATATTTATTGTCACCGACCTCAAAGAGAACTGAGAGAACTATAATCAAGATTAATGTTGTTGTTTATGCATAGAACATATCTTCAATATAATAGTTGGTTCTATGGGGGTTTTTTGGGGCTGATATATAAGTGTGTATAGTTGATATTATACAGGTTTTACATCGTACGCAAGTCACTGACTTTTTAATGCTCTTGTTATGATGCTGAAGACAGTAAGAATACAGACAAAAATCAATATATGCAAAGAGCCTTACTTATTGATCTCGAGTTTATAGGTCATTTTTTAGAAGTGTGACTTAAAATGTTTGTATGTAGGTGTGTGTGTTTTTTCAAAAGCTGAAGTTGTGAGGGATTTAAGTGCAAAACTTTGTGCCTAGACACAACTTTGCCTAGCAGTATTGTATTTTTTTCACATCGGTCGATGTCATTGGAGCTCCATGGCAAATGTCTGGAAGACGCTGGCAGTGTCAGATTCCCACCATCACAACCCACATGTCCGCAGTAGCTTTGACGAGATGTAGTCTTACTTGCCGGCTCGGTGTAAAACACCAGTGCACATCCTCCCCCGCACCAGGATTATCTTCTTCTCTGCTCTCGTCAACTGTAGTGCCTCACACGGCTCTAAAGGTCATCTGTCAGAGCCTACATCTTCGATATTTACCACACCCTAGGAGAGGGAAAAAAGTCCCTACTGCCTTGTGGAAAACCTTGGGAAAAGGCAAAGGCTAAGAAAGTAAACCCCTACAGAAATCATCATAATGTAGCACGGCATCAGCAGCCGAAAGGGTTTCCGCAATTAAATTTCCAGCCAGGTCTCAGTTCCCATCTGTTCACGACCAAGCCAGCCATCGGCTGTATTTTATTTGGAGAGAAAGATGGGCACCACCAAGTGTACAAACCCAGAGACATGGATATTTGCCGCAGTAGAAATGTCATGATAGATCAGCAAATGCTCGGATTAACGAACGACAGCACACTCTACCAGAACTAGGATGAGGACAGCGAAATGTGCTTCTGGAACTAAAGCAGATTTACATTAACTCGAGAGAAGTAATATCCGTTGGTACGTGGAATGCCCTTACATTACAACTGAGACAAAGGAAGCAACAGAACGGTACCAGTGGGACATTGTGAGACTGGCGAAAGTCACATAGCCGTGATATGGGGAGATAACAACGAAGGTCATAAACTCCGGTACAGTCGGGAAGACATCAGACACGGGCATGGCGTACACTTCCTCGAACAGAGTAAAGTGCTCATAGCAGTTATCAGCCGTATCACCATATCTAGCAGACTGATCTTTATGCGTCTCTGCCAGTTCTTGGGCGGTCCGGTGGAGTAACGGTTAACGCCTGTCACCAATACAGTGAGGTTTGGCTGTCCTGGGTTCAGCACTCGTCTAGGCACGTTGTTCTTTCTCTGCATGTGGCATCTGTTTACAGGACTGGCTGCCTTGCCTTACAGCCTTAGTTGCTGGATCGGCATAAAACACCAATCCCCCCTCCTACCCTGTCAGTTCTGAACAATGTCCCTATTGTCCAAGTTTATACTCTGAACTACACTCATAAAGACAACGTTGTGGGTGAGTTTACCATTATGTAGACGAGATTATCAAGGTAGGATCATAGACCAGGTAGGATCACAGTTAAGCAGAATTGTCACATTCTGATGAAGAAACATCATAAGCATCAGTGGAACCTCTGCTCAAGCTTCGTGGACTTACAAAGGCTTTAGACAGTCTTACAGAAGGATCTTTGGCATGTGATGCGAAAATTCAATATCGAAGAGGTTCAACATCGTCCACGTCATTAAAGCGTTGTATAAAAGCACTACGAGCGCATTGATATGCTGAATCATGTTGGTTAACCAATTACGAGCATTTTTCACACGACAGCAAGTATCCGTCAAGGGTGATCCCTATCACCTCAGCTGTTCAACATTTTGGATGAAGAACGACATACGCCAGTCGAAATACCAGACCTAACGCGGGCTACCTCGGTTGTCTGTATTAGGAGGAAAATAAATTGCAAGCAGGTCATGAATACCAGATGTGAAGACATTAAATAGTCCTCGAATAGTCCATGTCGTAATTTTTTCACTCTTGTGCATGAATTTGGTGAATTTCACATGCCCGTGTTCATGGGTATGTAAGCAGTGCAACGTTCTACACTTCTGGAAACTGTTAACTGACCATTAATACAGATATTTAATACGACTGCATAATATAAGCATGCAAAGCTACTGTGGATAAATACACTATATCGGGAATCAGCAAAGAAATATATTTTCTCATTTCCCTAGGATGCCTATGCCATGTTTATACTAAATATGAACATAAACACTGCGGATTTGAGGAACGCTTTAAAAATTGTAAGGGGTGGTCATCAAGTTGACAAATAGATTATTATATAAAAACGATTACCCATTCAGATTTATAACCACATCATTTTAAGCATGTCAGTGGCACGAATGATGAAATAGAAGACGATAGGATGCTCCTTTCGTCTCGTAGATCTCTAGTCTGTCTTCAGCAGTGATTGTCTCCTTTCCATCCCTACCCTCGCTAAGCCGCCGGTAAGATATATTTCACTTCGTGCAGACGATGCGACAAATCTTCTCGGCAACCAAAAGCAGGAGAAACAGAGGAACATCTGCCAGTAATTTATGGATCTCATTTCAGACGGATTAAGACACTTCCTCTAGCACTAAGCAGCTGGACATTTTTACTCGTCTGTGCCCTACGAGAAGTTTATAGAGTGTGGGTGGTGCCAAGTGCAAGTGGAAAACGAAACGAGGACCTGGTGGCAGTGAGCACGAGATTTGAAAGCTCACCCCGAATACTATTTTCTTTTCCTAATGAACTGGAGAACACAGATGGTGTAAGTGCTTCAGTCATTTTGAGAAACAGTGTCGTGTAGAGCGCTTTGTCCAGTCATCTGAAATGATTTCACTTTGGTTGATGTCTCCAAGCGCATCTGAAAGGAGAGTTTTGTTTCCTGGACCACTGGGTCAAAACAATTCTGTTTTCTTTATAATCTCAGACCAACTTGTAAGAACTTCAAGACACGTTTCTCACTCGCCTACATTTTTTTTTTTTTTTTTAACATTTCTTCTTTATTTTATCTGTTTATTTTAACGGAATACATTAATTTTTTTTCAATTAAGAAGCCGTCATTGCAAAGATGCTTTGATGAGTAACCTTCAGTCATTGGTTGGTGGCTTCTCTATGTGGACGGTAAATCAATTTGATCAGAGAGGTTCATTCATCTTTTCGTCCATTTATCTGAGATTTTTTCCATTCTCGCTCGAATTTTCTTTTTCATTCATTCTTTTCATTTATTCTAGCTTTTTTTCTGCTTTACTCTTTAATCAAACACTAAGCAAGAAGCAGTGCGACCAATTTATACAAAAATTGAAAAAAAAATATACGAATTTTGTTACATAAGAAAATGTGTAAATAGAATTCACTTTTGACTTGATAACAGAACTGACATCTTTGCACTCACCTTCGTTGTAGTTCTTCGCGTGCGAGATGTCGTGAAGATTTTGCGGCAAAACAACAGAAGCCAGCAAGAGGTCACTAATGGAGAGATTGCAGATGAGGATGTTGGTCGGATTTCGAAGCTTGGCATTGCGAATGATGACGAGAATGACAAGGACATTGCACACGACCGACACCAGCAACAGGAGGCCGACAATCACGATGAAAATCCACTCGCCGCTGACAGGTTCATGACAATGGTCTCCCCTGGCCGACGTCACGACCTTTTCAAAAAAAAAGTGTAAAACACACAAAAAAAAAACACTTTCAGCTGAAGCTGCATCGAGAAACAAGAAAACCTTTTTTACAGGACCAAAAAAGTACTGTGAGAGTTCATTATTTAGCTATGTAACGTATCCAGTGGCGTGAAACACATGCCATCAGTTCGTATGTAATCCTCAAGTTTTAGCATTATGTGTCAACCATCACTATAAAAGGATTTTGGGATTTGTTTATCCTCTTCTTCCTCACACCAAGAAACCTGTGTAGGCTCAAGAGACTTATTTTCGTTGAGCAAAGCTCGCAAGACGGGATGGAGTGAGAAGAAAGAAGGAAAGGCTGTTAATACTTTTATAATTCCTGAGATTTCTGCTTCATTTTGACTACCATAATTTTGGCACTGTGATGTGTAGTAATGCTCCCAGTTTCTCTACGCAATAGGCATGGGTTGTGAACATAATTTAAAGTTCTAGTAGGGTGTCCATTTTATGTTAATGAGGTAAAATTTGGTGCGTGATGCAAGATGCTTCTCCAAATCTGGGTGGATACCTACTTCTGTTCTCTAGATTTTGCCTGCAAACATACTCTTGAGATACTAAAAAGCATTATCATGCACAGAAATAGGTAAATATACGGAGGTCAGGTTTGTACATGGGTACGTTTGTGTAGTTATGGCTTCAGACAGTAGGAGAACTAAATTCATTAGACATACCTATCGGCAAACATTCCGTCAGAGGTTTTATCTCTTTCTGTGCATGATAATGCTTTTTAGACACGCATCTCGAGAACGGAAGGAGATATATTAAACTACAGTTGGGGAGAAAGTATCTCGTACTGAGCTTTGCTCTGTCTTAAGAACACACGTGCACCCCACTAGACACACAAACCTAATACTACACCATGTCTAATGGTTGACAGTGTTTTCATTTCATCCACCCAGCCAGCCACGTGCAAAACCTCTCAGGTAACGTTTTTCCGCAACCAAGTAATTCAAATCCACAACTCGTCTGGGCTCGATCCATGACATAAGATAAGACAAGAAAAAGATCCTACAAAATCTAAGCAAACACTAAATAAGTATGGTTAAGAGCTTTACACACAGAAAGGCCAGCCGCCACTGATAAGGTCAGCTTCTCTTATCTCGCGGAAAGATGGGGAGAAAGAAGGGATGTCGCAGGTGGATGAGAAAGACAGCTGGAGCAGACGATAGCATGACAGACGCAGAACAGTAACCAGACATTTGCAAAGGGGCCGAACAGTTGGAAGATGCTCGGCTTTTTGGGGGGCAAACTCCATGCTGACAGTGAACGATGTTCACATTCTTGTCCCCTCAGTATCTTTTTTTGAGGAAGGGCGGCTTCCTATAAAATAACAGTATAAACGACAGCCGAGTGAAAGCTACAACTGTGCTGACAAACCTAAATCCAGGGAGGGACAATTTTACAGTCTGCTTGGCATATTTATAAGAGAACAAAATCCCAGATATTTTTTTCGTTTAAAGTACATAATAAACAACAATAGAAGAAGCTAATGTAAGCTCATCATGTCTTCAAGGACGTTAAGTAACCCTTTGACAAGACAATCATTGTTAAAGGAAGGAGGAAGAACTATCATCGCTAAGGTGACATATCCTTTGCATTGAATAATATTCTAGTTGTTAGTAGTTTAGAAGAGCACCAAAGACCAGGATGGAGAAGCAGTTGCAGTCAGAAAGGGAAAAGACTGTCATGTCTGATCCGATTTTAACAGGTGTCAACAATCTTGTTTTGTAACACAAAGAGCAATTTTATTTTGAACTAACTAGGTGCGTCGTTTCCTTTAAGTCGATGTTGTAAATGACTTCTGAGATATCTGTCTAGAGATACATGGTAATAGTTATTCATCGGATCCATACTGACTTCCCCTTTCAGGACAACGTACAGCGATAATGATTATCGTGACCATGATATGTTAGGTCAGGTCCAGATGCTGTCCAGTAGAACATTCAAAGAAACCCTTCACTAGAGTCAAATTAATCACTCACTCTTGTGAATGAGTCACGGGAAATGAACTCGATCACAATACACACTCTGTGGTAATAAATGGATAGACTCTAAACTAGTAACAGGACAGAAATGAAATCGGGAATGTAGCAGAAAAAAATAACAACAAAGCAAAGATGAATTTTCTTCGTTTTGTTTTGTTTTTTTTTTTTTTTGGTTTTTTTTTTCACTCGCATCTAAACAAATGCATGGCATTTATGGCGGCTTTTTTCAGGTTTACGACAGTATTAAATCTGCGAACAAGGTAGCGTTTTCATGCTGGACAGACTAAAAATGTTCAAGCTTCCAATGTTTTTGGTTCGCTACTTGATTAAACTTTAAAACATTCTGTGTTGTCTAGAAACCTTTTGTGCCATCTGTTTCTTTTCAGAGGATGAAAAGTTTACTTTCAAAGTGTCTTAGACAATTGTTTTTTGTTGGGTTTTTTTTTTACAGCTCTCTTGCTTCCCTTTAATTATTCTACAGCTTACCAAACTTAGCGAAGAAGACTACATCTGTCACTTTTATATGTTTACATTTTAAGCAGTTTTACGATACTTCAGAATCTGATAAAGAGGGAACAGGCGTGAGTGCTGTTCAAGCCTGAAACGATCTCCAAGAAGGAAGCGGGTTTACGACTGTATACAAATGTTCCTTCGAAGCATCCTCCCGTCCCTAGTCCTGGCTTATTAACCCAGTCTGAGCCGATGACTTACTCTTCTCTGCCACATTGTGCTAGTTGATTATACAATACATATCGGCAAACCATTTATTTCTTTTTTAATCGAAAACTGGGCAGGATGCTCCAGAACCTTCTGTCTACTGCCATACATCAGTGAAGGAACACGGGCATAGAGATATCGGTGAATGCACGCAGATTTTATAAATTGACAGCGACTGACTTAACCGAAATTCTTGAAATAAATTCTAGAGTGCGAACATCCAACGCAGTAAACTGCCACTCAGCCACTTCTCAAAGTCTCTAGTTTTTATTCAGTGTCAATCGTTTGAAAAACCATTTTGTGCAAATGTATCGAGGTTTATGAATATTCAATATTCCATTATCTTCCATAATTATAGTGTAAATCGTGATGTTTAGCTCCGTTTATTGCACTAGATGACATTCTAATTGTCTTCAGTATGTTATTTACTATTTTCTGGGTCGATATTCCATATTGTACGCCATCAATCAGTTTAATTGTGATTATTGCTTTGTACGCGAATCTTCCTCTGGAG
This sequence comes from Pomacea canaliculata, assembly GCF_003073045.1. Lineage (NCBI taxonomy): Eukaryota > Metazoa > Mollusca > Gastropoda > Architaenioglossa > Ampullariidae > Pomacea > Pomacea canaliculata. The sequence continues at coordinate 20,095,044 of NC_037590.1, read as the reverse complement.
AATGTCTGGGCTAATGTCAGTGTACTTTATGACTTCAAACATTACCATGTTCATGGCATGTTTGATTGCATCTTCAGTCAATATTGTGACCACATTACTCTGTAATAAATGCAAAACCTGCTCTATAAAATTATGTCTCTGTCTCTATGCTACACCAGTAGATAGTGATGCATGGAGACAGCGCAGAAACAGACAGGTCGGAAGGACTGAAAAACTACAGAAAAGGCCACAAACATTGTCTGCCTCAAATAATACTGACCAGAGGCTGGCTACTTTTAAGTGGTCCACGCTGTATCTTTTCAATTTGTCTGACCTGTCTTCTTCTGCGCTATCTCCTGCATCACCATCTACTGGTCCCTATTATAGAAGACAGGCTACTGTGGCACGCGCTGTATAATCATCATGTTTGTAAGCTCAGTGCCAGTCAAATGCAAACAAACGGCAGCGCATGCGTTTGCAAGTTCATGAATTTGAGTACATGGAATATCACTCAGCACCCAGGGTCACAGAAAGTCATAAACTCTAGCTGGATGTCTGGCGGTAGCAATCAGCTAAACTGGATGATCATTACAATTTGTTGCTACTTCGTTAGAGTTCGCTGGTACCGCCTACTGAGGTTCTTTGCTTCTGGAACCAAGCTTAAGAGATAGATCATGCCACTTCGTGAAACTACACCGACTGCACCGTTTAACTGCGAACAAAAATCCATCAATCGACCACTTTGTTTCATTAGTTTGCTATGGTCTAAGGTGAGGGTGGGGCAACCGTGATTATAAATCTGCATGGATTATTTCTCTTTTTTCAAACCATTTGATTGTCAACTGAAGAGAAAATATAATTATTAGTTGGTAGTTCGTTCCTCTTTGGTGAATAAAGTTGCCGATTCAGGCTTGCTCGGTCCACCAAGAAGTGATGGAGAACCTGTTTTTGTTTTGTTTCGTTTAGAGAAGCTAAAAAGCTCCACACTATTGTGTCTTATCACAATCAAGAAAAGGTGTAACCACTTAAAGTTTGCTAGTTCTACAATCACTAGGATCTATGACATCCATGGTTTTTTAAAAAATTGTGAATAGGGAAGGCTGTTGTTTTGCTAGTGTTTGAAATGTCCGCCCCGTTTGGCGTTGATTCGTCAACTGCTGTGGCTGCAAAATTCTGCCGACAGTTTTTTTTAAATTAAGATGCTTGAACATTGTAAAGTATTTTCTTTTGTTTGGCTTATTTTTATGAGAGTATTTCCAGTGCTCTCCTTTTATTGATACATGCATCTAATCACACTCCTTTTCAGCTTATTCTGGTAGAAGTGTTCCTGATAGAAGAAATATCGCTATACAAATAACAGACCTAATTATATTCGTGCTTCGTCAGCTTCCTTTGTTCCTGATCTAATGAGATGAGGTTTAAAAAACTAACTTAAAAATTTAAAGAACTCATTTTCCTATATTATCAAGACACGCCTTTTCTCTAGACAGACTACACTGAGGTGATAGTAAGCCGAAATCACCCTATTGATTTTTTTTTTTTATTTCCTTCTCGCCAGACCTGAAAACAAGATACTCAAATTATTGCTTTAGGCATTTTCCTCTGTACCAAAATTGAGATGTCTTCGAGTAATACACCCACTCTTATTATGCAAGGCCGTATAGGTACGCCTACACACAAGCAAAATCACAAAACAGAAACAGAGTATGCACGCAGACACACCCACGCGCATCTACGAAGACGGAATGCTCACTTGAACGTGTACATGACAGAAAGAATCAAATATTCAATGCGTTATAACCATTAACGAACAAACGAACAAACAAGCTTACTGTATAAATGCTTACCTCACGACAAACTCAACTCGTGGACACACGGTGTTGCAGACGATGAGCATTTTAGTCACCTGGAGGGCAGGTGAGGAAGGGGGTATGATGTCTTGGAGCCGGTCATTCTCTGATGCTGCAGATGCTCTGTCTGTCAAAGTTTCCACCGACCCTGGCATCTCCTGTTGCTTACAGTCGCCTCCCTTTCGTCAGCTCTTCTCTCTCTCTCGCTGCTGGTCTGTACGCGCGGTGGCTCGCTGGCGCAGACGCGACTCGTGCAACCACAAGGCTTTACCTGCACGCGCAAATTGTACTCTATGGACCTTTCCGTAACTACGTGCGCGAAAAATATGCGCGGAAGGTATCTGGGCACAGCTACTTCCGGTTTAGATACTGGCTGAAGCACAGAGATACGCCTCCTATATAGATTGTCGAGGTTTACTATTTGTTCTGGGTATTTATGGAACTGTGAACGTAAATGAGGTTACAAGTATCTAATAACAAAAATAAAAGCTTCGTAGCACAGCATCACAGATGGGAGTGTGCCCATCGTACATTTTTCCTACAGTTGGGCGTTTATAAACTTTTTCTTACCAATAGCCTGTTCAAATTGTGGCTTTGAACAGATTTTCTGGAGAAGTTGTTTATTTCGCAGATGTCGGATACGGAATACTGAACTTTTTCCAAAAATAAAAAGTGTGATATCTGTTAATGAATTAAGAACAACAGTAAGAAAGCTTTAATCGGTTATTTCGTAAAAATAAAATGTTGGTGAAGTGTGTGCGAATTTTCATGTTTCTTTAGACGTTAAAAGTGTACGAAAGTGACATTTTCATGTCTTGTTTTAAATTAAGTAGTGTATTTTCAAATCGGTTGTTTCAGCATGAAAGTATAGTATCCAGTAGAATTTTTTATCGTGTTTATTATTGTTGCTTGTACTGATCGCTTGAAATTTTTCCTCTCTATTTTATTATCAAAGTTGTTTTAGAATGTTGCTATATTACATCGATTACAGGTGTAGTTATTGGGTCAGCACTCACATGGATAACATTAAAACAATTTTTTTTTATCTGCAATGTAAATAAATTTTGCCTAACTTGAACTTATGAAAATAAAAGTAATTCCTGGTAAAATTTGCTTACGAAACAGTAATACATTTTAATAATTCAACATGACGTGTCGTAATCGTCCACCTTTTATTTTAATCAAGCCCACACACACACAAAGTTCGAATCAAGCCCATTTTTAAAAATCTAAACAAGACGAGAGTAATTAACACTCTGTAACTTGATATTTGATAGAACAAAAACTGAAATTGAAAATCCACTTCGATGTCGACAAAGTAGCACTACGCTCTCCTCCTAAAGGCGCCAGCCAAAAGTGTGCAACTTTTTTCCCCACGTCACTAGTGGCTGAACTGTCATTGAAAAAAAAGGTTTGGCGTTTAAATTCATTACAGTGAAGTTGTGTTTGAAGACATTTCGACTGTTTTGTGTGTGGGTGTGAGCATCGACATAGCTCTGGTACATGAGCGATGAGATTTTTTTGGTGGAGGTGGGGGGGGGGCGAGAGTAGGTCACATGCATATGTAATTCTTCCACAAGATACTTCGTACTACCTCATCCGTCTATATTTTAAACTGGTCTCCTCGGGCGATCCATGTGCAGAAAGCCGTTAATGATTTCCTCTTTGTGATCATCCTTTTGCCACTTCAGGGAAACTTTTGTATAGTTATCGGCACAATGCCCTACTCGGGGAAAATAAAGGTCGAACGCGTCCGAGGCTGTTGTTTTAGGCACACGTGACCAATATTACAAGGATTATTTTTCTCTTCTTCTTTCTCCTCTTCCTCCTCAATACAATTACAAGCGCCTAGTGTAAATAACATTCTTGGTCGAAGAAAGTAACGCAAAAGAAGCAATAGTTTTTCCCTTGATTCGAAAACAGGTGTGTCGCTTGTTAAAGGGAGAAGAAAGTCAAACAGTCGAGAGAAATACAAATTTTTTATGGAAAGCAGGTAAAATGTAAATTTGGCTACACCTGTCGGTTTGAATTCTATCTATGCAAAATTTCTGGTTACAAAACAATTGTTAACTTAAAATCACGTTTAAAACACAGGTCTGAGGCTGTTCATTGTTCAAGTATACACCGCCATGATGTATTGTCGGCTCGAAGCTGCGTTTCAGACGTGATTGTAAATAAACCTGAAATTGTCCTCAGATATAACTCAGAATATCAGTATCTATCATTTAAACAAAATTAACTATTGCACTTCCTCTTCCCTTTAAGTGCAGATGCAGATATTCGTAGTCTCTGATGCCAGACGCAAACAATTTGCTTTGTGTGATTGTGCTGTCAGTTGCGTCTGCCTTTTGCGTTGTTCCTTTAGTTTTTTTAAAAAAATACTTTTTGTGCTCTGGCAATATTGTTTTGAAAGTAAACGGATTGAAATGTCAGTCAATGACCCCGGAGTCTTTAAGTACATTTACGGGCGGGTAGAATGGATGATGTAGGTCATTAGTAATTCACGTCAACAGGGCTTCTGCTAAGGCTAAATTCGTTGGGGTCCCAGGGACCCCTTCTTCAGATTTTTAAGGGGTCCCTGTTCTTTGCCCAAATTTTGAAGGGTCCTCCGACTTTAATGCGTACTGTACGCAATTTTTTGCGTTGGTCAATATTACTTACCTTCGGTTGTTTTCTTTCTGACGTTCTGTAGCAAATAAACAAATATCGCCGCAAATTATTACCCTGCCAATTAACGTCCTTTTGTCCGAGAAAAGACGACCTAAAAGCACCACAAGCGCTTCGGCCTGTCTTGAGGAGATGGAACATAAGTTAGTCTTACCATCTTAAGACATTACATTCTATCATCAGGAGACAACCCATGCGCTGCGTTGTTCTATCAGGAGATGAAGTTTAATCTGAAACGTCAGGGGTTCACTTTTAGATAGAAATGAGTGGTAAGAAGTAAAGCATGCAGGGCAAATGTATTCTGTCACTGCACTATAGGCATCGATGCTGTTTTTTTTTATTCTTGCTATTGTATAGATAAATGGGTCAGCCAATGATGGGTTGTTAATGGTTGATTGGTGGGATGGAGGTTTTATTGGCTGGTTGTTTGGTGGTTTGCCTAGGTGCTAAGTTGTTGATTTCTTGCAGGGTTTTTTTTAATTGACAGCAGAAGAAAGTATTGAATGACCTTTATTTTCTCTCTATATTTTAATAATGTGGCAAGCCTCAGATATATCTTAGAAGACAAGTATTGTCACTGCACCGAAAACAAACAGAAAAATCCAAGAGCACTCGACTTGCCATTCAAGTTGCGGTCATGCGCTGAGAATAAAAAATACAATTTAGGTTCATAACCGCAGGGAAATAGTATCGACATGTTGGCACCACTTGACACTACTCGCAACTGCCCGAGGATATTATCAGATCAGTGGAGAAGAATTAAGCGAGTCCTTTTTGCAGGTGTTGTGGCCCACAGCATCATTTCTCAATAAATATATTTTCCGGTTGTTTTACTTGTAGCTGCTTACCTCTTCCAGCTGTACCCCGTTCATATGGATCTCTTCTTTGCCGCTGCCATTGATTACAACTTTGCTCTTTTCAGTGCTGGTCTCAATTCCATATGTTTTTGAACTGTCTGTTAGTATGTTGGTGAGGTCTTGTAGTTCTCTGTTAGTGCCTACTAACGGATCTGTGCCTTCTGCAAAGCGTAGTTTGCGTATTGGCCTTCCACCAATGGAGTGGAAGTGTGATGGTCGTGGAGGGTTTCACTAATGATGTTCTACAATAAGTTATACTGCTGCTCCTGCCGGTACGTAAAAATGATTGCATTCTTTTTCAATCCTATTTTTAAAACAGAGTTTCAAGATGTAAGTTATTACTTGCATTCAGAAGCAGTCCTTAACTAGATGACGATGTCGATTTGAATTACAGCGGTCGCTTTAAATCTGTATACATTAATAAAACAGAAATAGGCAATTTATTTTTTCAAGCATCTAGACAAAACAAAAAATGTCAATGAGCTTGAGTAGCAAAAAATGGTGATCATTGCACAACCCTGTAGTTTTTTTCTGTCATGCATGACAAAAACTAAGCGAAAATACATGTCACAGAAAAATAAGTTTGAAGCCGAGCTGGTGACCAGCCGTGTGTCTAAAGGCGAGAAATCATATTGATTGTTTACATGCAGACAGAATGGTTAGCCTGTGTTCACGGAGTTGCAACAATTATCCTCCATTACTCGGCTGTTTATACCTCGTGAAATAGCTCGGTCTTTCTAGCAATGAGTAACGAGATTGCACCTATGCAGCTCACAACATGTAAAAAATGCAGCTTTCCAACGAAGAACATTTACTCCGAAAGAAGACGTTCCAGCAGCTACTTTAGTTGTTTGAAAAAAAAACTTTTGCTACATAGATATATGTATACAGGGTACTAAATATGAAACACTTTAGGTTAATCTCGAATAACTCAATAATAAAAGCGATTTGCGAAGAAGTAAAATACATTTATATTTGGTATTTGGATAGACATAAAGCACACAACAATTCAATGAACATACCAGGCAATAAATTGATATTTACAAATGTAATTTCAACAGTTGCATATTAAATATCTATGTTAAGAATACAAAACAGCGTAAGATTGCATAGGTTTCAATATCAAAGGTGTGCACTAGAAGGAGCAGCCAGGCTCTTTGGAATCTAATCTGAAATTTATAATGAAAAACAAATATTTTTTATTCCCCACAGGTCTGAGTATTGTTCTGGGTTTTCTGGAGTTCTCCATCGCACCGTACATTATGTTCAGAGCAAACCCTGCACACGTTATTCAGAAGTAGCCCACCACGAATGACTGTACATTAAATACAAGGACAGAGGATTTTTTTTTTATCGTAGTTAACCTAGAGTTTCAATGAAGGAACTCAATTATTCTGTACAGTAATTTACTAGAACGCCAAATAACAAGCCAATAACCTTCTTTCCTTAAGGAACAATTTAGCAAGGACAAATCTGTCAAACTTGAAGATTACATCCATCTGATCAAAAAACGCAGTTTGTATGTATTTAATACAGAACTGTCGGCTTTTTTTTACCGGTTTTTGCACGCTTTCAAGCTGCATTGATCTATGATTATGATTTATATTTCATGTACAATTTCTGTTGTAGTCTCGCGGCATAATGCATTCTGCCTGGACTAGGACACGCTATCGATTGTTAACATGAGTGAATTTTTTCGGAAGCACTTAATGTTTTTCTTTTAGCAAACACTGGCACACAGATACTCGAAAGAAATACCACCAAGTGCACCAGGACTGCAGATGCTGTGGTCGATGCACAGAATCGTGTCCGCTCCCATACTAAAGGGCACGAATTCGGGAGTCGGGGTGGAGCGAACCGATCTTTATGGCACAAAAGATGGTGACGTCCCCATCTTGCTGTCACGTTATCACGTGGTCGATATTTCCTATGTAACTATGGGTGCTTATAAGTTTGTTGACTGACTTGATTGATTATTTTTTGTTTCTGTTTTGTTTGCTTGTATCTTTCATTTCTGTTTTTGTGTGGTTTTGTGTGGGGAGGGATTGTTGCGGATTTTTACCTTGGTGAGGGAGGGCAGGTTTCATTAACTTCTGGGCTGGGTAACCACTACACTGCCGCACGTGCCTGAGTACGAAAATCAATGACAAATTTTATGAACGGGAAACCATTTAAAGAAACCTATTATCACGTGACTGGTGTGGCCTGCACTAGCGGCAGAAAAAAAAGAGATCCTACACAGTAGATGGACTCGGAGCAAGGCAAACGAAGGCTGGAGAAATTCTTTTTTAAAAATGACTTTCCAGCTTTGATCGATGCCGCTCTTACCATAACGAAGTGACTTCTGTTCACAATCACAGAGCGCTTAACGGTGCTATCGTGCGGTTCAATGACACAAAACCCTAATGCTGTTATAAAATGAAGACACGACGTGAGTCCATCAACAGACGAGCCTTCTGGCGGTTCCGGATAAATATCGACATCCTTTCACCCGTGACCGAGTTCAGTCAGGTTACGACTCGGCGATTTCTCCGAGTACGATGAGGTGTTCCTTGGTCTTAATGCAATAGTAATGTTAAAAAACAAAGTCTTGACGTGCTCGCTCGATGTGAAAAGGACGCAGTCACCAATCCCAAAAATAAAGTGAGAAATCCCAGGTGAAAATCGTAAGGGACTAGTAGCGTGCAAAATAAGAATTTTTAATTATTGGGTGAGACTCAGTGAAAGATAAAATTTCCCCAAATCTGAAAGACTTACCCACCCACACCTCCCGTTCACAAAATATACACCTACAAGTATCACCATTGCACAAACAAAAGTCAAAATCGTGACGTCATGATATGTCTCAATAACATATTTCCCAGCTGTCCTATTGGCTGACTCTTCATAACGTAAACATATTCACGCACTATCCTGACTTCTGTGGTTTGACCTCTTTTTGTAGACGTGTGTCTCGACGACGGAAGGGAGGAATTCCTGCGGATTTCAGGAAGTAGTATCTTGCACCGAGCTTTACCCAATCATTAGAACACCCCCTGCCCCTCCTCTCCCTTCCCTAGCAGTGTCTTTGAGGAACGATCTACCGAATGCGCAGTCGTGTGTTCGATATCCCGTGTTGTCTACGGCAGAGTTGATCAGTGGCGTGAGACGACGGGTAGCGAGGTGAAGCCGCAAGAAGATACGGTGTGTGACGTCACAATTTGTTGTAGAGGGGAGGAAGGACCGCTTCCAGACATGGACAGACGCTATCGAGCTCCGAAGCTCGGCAAGGATGCGATGCTATACAACAAAGTAAGTGCGCAGGTGTTCAAGTTCACCAATACCCTACAACCAGTCTTGTAAAACAACTGCACGCTGAGAACAGCACGTAGTCCATTGATGCTGGTCTGTTGCAATGGACTCGATTCTGTCAACGATACCCGTAACGTCCCAAACGCCTGGTATTCTTGGCTATGCATCTTCCCTTATATATATAATATATCCCAGTTTCAGAGTCTGTAATATTGGATTCGATACATGCTACTTTGGAATGAACGAATGAACTAACTGACGTCTATAGTTGTAACTTAAACTTATGACACATTCAGCAGAAATTTAATAATGAAATAAAGGTTACATGATGTGATTAACTGACACATATGTCAATCAGTAAGTGCAAAAGTGGAGACAGAAAGAGGGAGACACTTCCCTCTATCAATACATGCCAATAACATTGAATTATCATATTCAAATGTTATGGCAAGGGAACTGTTAGAGGTGCCACGTTCGCCTACCCTCCTTCCAGTTTTAGAGTACTACCATGCAAACAGCATGGTCTTGAGTCTAGACTGAGAGGTAAATAGCTTAATTTTAATAGAATGACAGACGAAAAGTGAACAACCCAAACTGACAAATATACATCGAACTTTAATATACGATTGTATATTTTCTCAACAAAAAAAAAATATAAATTTAAAAGAGGAAACAGAATTCGGAGACATGTTTCGATCTACTTTGACCAGGTCAGCCATCGAGCACGTGCGAATAAAAACGACATTGGTTGGTTTTTCGTTCCAGCTCGTGGAGCTGCTCTCTTAAATCAACAGACCAATAGAAATGCAAGCTCGTGGTGCACGCATTGCTGCACCTGTGATCATCCCGTGACGGATGACGCAAGCGCCAGTGACGTGGAGCTAGCAGCACGTGACTGACCGCTGCGACCGCACTCTGAACTTCGTGTCCCGTTGAGGACCGCTTCGAAGTAGATTCCATTTGCTCGCTACTTATTCGCTGAGACCATAATTGGCGAGCTAAATGCCAAAACAGCAAACCACTGTCAACTGCAAGTTATCGACCTGCTCGTGGCTAGGAATAGTCAGTTACCTCCCCTTCGCGATTAGTGGTTTCTTGTAAAATTGTGAGAAATCGTGAACTCGTGTGCCACGTCTGTTTGAGACCAGTGCTATTTGTGTCCAAAGCCCTTATCGCAGAATGGAGAGGTCTCTTGCACTTGTCTGCAACCCCACCCCTGGCCTCGAAAATAAAAAACACGCGGGTGCCGTCCCAGTCCAGGAAAAGTTTTGTGATTTCGGCAACTGCTTGCTCATCTATTGCCCTGTTGTTGTAACACCCAGTGGTACGCGCCGAAGTGTACATAGCCACTGAAAGAAAACCAGACTGATGGATCTGATCTTTCCGACTCCGGCACACTGGGTACAAATACTCAGGTATTCTCTTCTTCTCACAAAATGGACGACTTGTCCAGCTGGTCTACGCGTCAGACTCTCACCTCTCACAGGTAGACGCAGTCCTGTTAAGACGGGGTAACCACAGGTGTCTTCACGACGACAACTGGCAGTCCGGACCTTTCGATGTCGCTGACTGGACCTTGCGACGTGGTTCTGCTGCTCATGTTTCCAGGCTTAGAGTCTCAGTCTCGAATGGAATTAATCCCCACCAGGTAATGTTCTTTTTATCCCCCCTTACATTCATACACATCTGCACTGAAAAAAGAAATGTCACTAGTCATCATACTTCAAGCATATTCTCAACCTACTAGCTACAGTAAACGGTGAGACCATATCCAGTCTGACCACACTTGACAATCGCTAACCCCGCCCTACCAAAGATGGTGTGGACATTATTCATTTTACTGACTTATGCGCGTCTTCTCACGACCCCTTGTCCGTCCAACCTCAGTGGCAAAATACCATCGGATACTTCCTGCTCTGAACCGTGATTCGCACCTTCGCCCTGGTGACACTATGCCAACGGCTGTTATTCAAATATTGAAAACCAGTTATTTTACAGCTTTCAAAGCTTGAATTTCACTCTCAAGTTTCTTTGAATCTTCTCAAGCGAGTGCTGTGCTTTCAAACCACAAAGGAAGTGGCGAAGCTTCAAAGAAAACTATATATCCACAAGTCCCCTTTTAATTTCGTGTCTCAATTTTCAATTCATGAGTTCAAACAGCATTTTATAGATACATTTCACCTTTTAACACATCGGTCTAGCAGAGCACAATTACTCTGGTTCCTAGAGTAATTCTGAAGAAAAAATATGAAAACTCCCCAACCTTCCCTCGAAAATCCCTCATATTTCTACAGCTGCCATCACTCCCATTGTTGTTTACCCTGTTAAGCCCCTAAAATCCCCTTACAAGGTTTTAAGGTAATTTCACACAATGTTAAAACTCAATCTTTCAATAGTTAGATTACTTTTACAATCTCGTATTTAAATACTGTTATCCTTTGATCTCTATAACACTCCTTTGAAATCCTCCGCACATTCGCTTGACTGGCAAGACGAGTCAACAAACGTAATAAAGCAGCAGCAATTGCATTATTAGGATGCTGGGGAACACAAAATTTTCTTCCTATCTCCTCGCTATTGCCAAAGGTATTTGTGTCGTCCCTGGCCTTGGAAGTAGCCTGTTTGACCTGGTTTACATTACATGAGCGCTTAAAATCCTAGTGGGTCTCTTCGAAGTCATCGAATAAGAGCGAAAGAAGGGTAGTACTGGCGGATAACCATGTTGGAGTTTTCTTTCACACTACAAATAACCGCAACAGCAGAAACGGCGATGACTAGGCTGGACAAGGTTTGGCACAGCCATAACATCAGGTTTACTACGAAGTGCAGTCCGTATACGTCCCTCGTAGTACTAATCCTGCTTTACGGGTGTAAAATGTGGACACTGCTTGTTGATACAGAGAGACGAATCCAGACGTTTGAAAACAAGTTCATGAGAAGGCTGTTCCTGCTCTCGTACAGAGAACATAAATAATGACTTTGTATGAAACACGGTCAGCACGCTTGGAAACGTGGTAATACCATGTTAACACTCACTCGGTGTTAATGCCAGCATGTTAAAAAGTTTCAAATCCTGTTTAGGTGTTGTGGGTTTTATTTGATTTCAAGAGATTGGATATTTAGAAAATCGGTTGATATCAGAGGAAATTTAATCAACGCTGATTTTTTCGAACGGAAGTCGAGCATGGTGCAAAATAGTGAGCAGCCTCTACTGAAGTACAAATCAAACGCTTCTGGCACATAATCCTAACCCTAATTCCATCAAGATCGAGGTCAGATATACGGTGCACAGTTCCTTTCACTGCGCATCGATACGTACTGCAGCTCTCTGTTTCTCTTCGTCTTCACAGTCCACAAAGTGGCATCACCGTAAAAACCTGTGCGTCCTCCAGTGCTTCTGATAAAATCTCCAAAGCTTAAAAGGTCGAAGGTGATGCAGAGCATCCTTATCTTGAGTTCGCACGTGCAGATTCCTAATGTTGTCTGTTCGAGACTGAAGCACGTTTTCCTCTCTGTGGTTGCCTGGGGACGAAACATGGCTTTTTGGGGGGTTTGGGGATGGAGGGAGTGAATCCTAATTTTTATTTTGCTTCGCAATAAGCCTGCCGTTCACCGCCATGGTGTAGCTGTGGAGGACTTTCAAATATTGTTTATAAAACAGACACATGGTGCCTTGCGAAAAAAATCTACTGTTTACTTAATAAATGATTAATTAGCGTGGAATAAAGAAACTCTTTAAAACTGTATCACCGATGATAGACAGCCATATCTTTTTTTCCTTTAAAAAATCGAGAAGACGTATAGCCAAAACAGAGAAAGATGTGTGTGTGGATGGGGTGGGGGAGAGACTGAAATAGCTCAGGCATGAATAAGAACGAGAGAGTGCTTTTATCCCGCAGCATCACAACGACAATGTAGGTCGCATTCTCACGCTGACGAACGATAATAAAAAAATGCTATAACACTTAACACAATCTTGGGCCGACCAAGAAGCAAAAAAAAAAAAAAAAGAAAAACTGCGAGCCCGAGACAAGATCTGAAGACAGGACAGCCGATCATCACTGTATTAGTGACAAGTGCTTTCAGCATTACGCCATGAGAAAAAGCGTTAAAAGGTGGATGGATAGAAATATTTCGGATAATAAGCCAGATAGTATTATTCCACAGCGATGGGGCGACAGAAACATAAAAAAAGGGAGACAAAAGCCCATAAAACGTCGAGAAGGGCAGGTGGTGATAAAAAAAAAAAAGTAGAGCCTGGAGCTAGAGACTGAACGTAACAAGAGGGGGTCACGACGCAAGAAGGGAGATAACAAGATGGCTGTGTAGTCATTATCTCCCTGGAATAGACGTGTTGTCACATACTGTAATGATTCTCCTTCATTTCATTGCCATCGACCCCAACAGAAACACGTCAAGGAAAACTGTGCCCTTGTTTGTCTGGAATAATCATGCAGCACGCGTTAACCAAGGTATTTAAAGAGATATTTGATAATTCTGGTAATAATGATGATGATGACGATGGCAGTGAATTCAGGGGACGGTATCAGAGTTGTCAGCCCTGGCGGCGATAGCGTTGTCTTGGTGACGTCAGCGCGACTAATCAGACCATCGATACGACTGTTGGCTGACGTCTTATGGCGGCATCTTGCCCCAGTTTTTGTTTATTCATCTGTTTGAATCTACAACGGAAAGGGAAGAGTCGGCCATTAACTGGCCGAGGAACAGAGATTGCAACTAACTCGTTCTAAACCCTTTCTACGAAGATTTTTTTCTTATTTACAGCTTTTATAGTTGCAGCGCTCTATTATTTCATGTCTTATCTGTCGCACCATAAATTTCGACGTTGATCCGCACGACGCTATCGCCTGGAAACCTGAGATAGGGTCGCCTCTAAATTATCCCTTGTCTGATGTAATTAGACGGTCAGTCCTTCCGACATAAAGCACGGGAAATCATCATCAGGCCTCATATTCTTCTGCAATTATTAGAATACGAGACCAGTCTTTCTTTCAGACTATTTCAACACAAATATAAACATCTATATTAAGTTGTTTGCCGAGATAGAGAAATATCAAAGACGTTTATTTCATCAAACTTTCATCTCTTACTGACATTGACGAACTCCTAGAAAGACCTTTTGCTAATTTGCTGCGCTTTCCACTTGAATTATTTAAGTCTGCAGATTTGAAATCAATAACATTTACATTTAGTTCCGTCTCATTTGAAAGACAATTTGGGTGTAAAACAGTGAGGATCTAACAAAAACACGGTATCGTTTTATAGTATTCGAATATTCGTTGCTGAACTGCAGCACTGAAAGAGTTTAAGGGAGGCAACACTTACAAGAAAACAAAAGCGTTCAAATTATTCCCCTTGACTATTTCTAAATTGTCCATAGACGCCATGGAGACTTTTTTTGATATAAAGTGCCATTAAAGATGGTAACTTTTTTGGTCACATAACAGTGAAATGTCGTCTCGTAATCTTTCCTTTATCTACGCTAATGACCAAAAAGATTGCGCTTTATTTTAGAGATGATAAATGCGTTGTCTTTTGTGTAAATGGTTTCAAAATGTAGAATCCCAGTCAGCCTTTACAACAAACAAAATAATGCAGAATTCGTATAAAATGAATGTCAACAGTTTAAAAGTTTACATTTTTAAAAGTCGTTGTTTAGTCTGAGCTGTAGTACCTCCTTGACGATTGCGGTGAATGAATATGGGCTCTTACAGGTGTTTGTTCACTTCTGTAGTTATCGCAAATCTTTACCTCAATTCTGCTAGTATGAACGCCCCTACTGCCGGTCAATAAAAATTATGCTTACTACACAACTCATTATATAAATAATTGATTTTATTGATTTAACTTCAGTTTACATAATTATTCAATTATTTCAAATAATATGAAGGTTGATAAAACTATTAAAAAAAGTTCAAATATTTATTTCTAAAGAGCACAGTTCAAGGAAACGTTTTGTATCGCACATTTTTTTTTTATAAATCGGTATTATAATAATGATAGTAATAACAAAGCTCTTTTATTTGGAAATAAAGTACAAATCAGATCTACACGTTTATATGGAGACACAAGGGGAAGGAGAGAAGATAAAGATGTAAGATAAGGTGACCAGACGTTCCGATTTAGGCGTGTCCCGTCTGCTCATAAAATGTTTCCGCTTATATCTAAACAAGTTTATCAATATCGCGCTTGTATTTCAAAATCTAATTACAGTACATTGATTTGTATCTGTACCATTGGTTTTGGCTTTTGCCTATCGTTGACTGATAAATAATTTCAAACTTGTGTCTTAGTTTACTGCCTTTCGCCCGGCTTTTGGCTTTTTTCGGCGCTCTTTTTCGGAGACACCATGATCGGCACGCGACTCGCTTTCGCTCCCGAAACATCTGGTCACCTTATGTAAGATTACAGAAAAAGCACAGACTGAAGGGTAAGGCTATCTCAGAAAAGTGTTAACTGTCTGCAAAAGCATTCAGTTTTGCACGTCTTTCCTTCATACAACAGCCCTTGGAAACAGATCATTAGTTCGAAAGTTCAAGTTCCAAAGAGATTTTTGTTGATATAGCTCTAAATTTTGAAGACTTAAAATACACTACAACAAGTAGCTTCAGTTTTTTTTTTAAACATTTTAAGAACACTTTTGATATGAAGGAAATGAAGATTTGAAGCTTCGCTACACCAGGAAGACCGCAAGACTGCCAAAGAAAGCTAGAATTGCCATTTCTGGTTTCAGCAATGGTGAACCACCGGGTTGTCCCTGCAAAGTAGGTGAAAAGAGAAATAAACCAACCGACTTCTGGGTACTGGGCATAACAAAATAATTGTGAGATTTGCAAACAAAAATTGATCAATATTCACACTCCATCTCTCTCACCCACAACAGTCCGCGCGAGGTGACGAAGGTAACAAATGCAAGGGAAATAACTGGGTATTAACACTGACAGTTTATGATATATTTCGTTGCTTTGCAGTTTGAACATTTTACGATCTATATAATTTAAAAACTGAATGACCCTACGTTTTCGCTAACCTTTCATGGCATACATTACTTTCAGCAACAAAAAAAAAAAAAATCTTTTGAGAAACCGTAACTCCGCGTCATGTATCAGGACAACATTGGAAGCGATTTGAAAGGGGTATATATATGTACTGTAGGCAAACAGGCTCTTGCAAAACGTCACAAAGTAGGTGCGATGAAGGACAAAGTCTGTGTCGATGAGAAAGAACTCTATTACTCGCTACAAAGAGTCATTGCCTAATGTTTACGCATAAACTACCACAAAGACACATTCCCGTTTAAATAAAAATGGCGAAAAAATGCCGTGCGCTAGGTACTTTTAAGAATTTAAGCAAACTTTAAACAAAGAGCAATCCTTCTAGATGTTACCTGAGTAGTGGCGCGAATGGTTGATGAGCTGATCGACGATGTGGAGGCTGTGGGAACCGGTGCTACTGGCCGTGACAGTTGAACTCGAAACTGTTGCGTTCGAGGTCTGACCTAACCAAAAAAAACATTTAGCTCTTTGAAAATCCTTTCTCATTCCAAAGGGGGAAAAAACCCACGCAAAAAGGAAGTAGCAGCTGAAAAAAAAATCCCCTGGATCTGTTTCGGTAGAGAAAGAAGATCCACAGGCCTACATAAAAAAGACCAATAGTGAAGGTCCACGTATATTTAACCTAGTTTCTTTCCCCACCACCTCACCTTTTCAACGAGGATGTTTTGCACACGACTCTCAACCTTTTATGCCGACTGTGTGGCGGTCCTTATCCCCCGCTGTTTGATATCGCCTCGCCCAGCTCTTTCTTCCCAGAACGACAGCTTGCGTCAACAGCTAGTCGTCGCAAACATCGACACATCCGTGTAGTTCCCACTGCTGGGAAAGCTAAGCTGGGGGATTTCATCAAATGCAAACCGATTTCCCGCCCTAAACCGCATTAATATCCAACGATTATGAAATGCAAAGTCTTTTAGCGACAATGAAATTTTTTAACTGGGATATTATTTGGAACGAGAAAAGATTAATTTTAAAAATGCTAAACGGCTTTCATTAAGCAG
This sequence comes from Pomacea canaliculata, assembly GCF_003073045.1. Lineage (NCBI taxonomy): Eukaryota > Metazoa > Mollusca > Gastropoda > Architaenioglossa > Ampullariidae > Pomacea > Pomacea canaliculata. The sequence continues at coordinate 20,078,323 of NC_037590.1, read as the reverse complement.
ACTTGTTATTAGTAGAGCAAACGAAGCTTATGTCGATATTTTTCAGAAATAAATTTAGTGCATCTTTATTTCGAAATGCAAGTTAACTTTTGTTAGTAATGAAAACACCACTAGCCCATTAATGTTGATGTCATCATCATCTTTGCCGTTCAATAAACGGTATGAGAAAGTCATAATCTGCAAGGGAAAGTAGTAAACACAAGGATTTCAGATTTTTGTTAGTAACCTTGACTAATGCCCATGATAATTGCCATAAGGTCTGTCCGTCGCTTGTTAGAAGACCGTCGCCAGAGGGGAGGGTACTAGCCTAGTGGATCTTCCTCAATTCTACCAGAAGCTCTTATTTTAAATAGAATCTTTGGCTGACCGCGAGAAGGATCGTCTCGAAATACGTTAAATGCCTAACCTTGATTTTTCGTGAATTTTCTTAAAACCGCAAACGAAAATGTTGCGACTAATGTGGACGCAAAAATTCCTGCACTGGTTGTGCCTCAGGCATGCTAGCAATGTATGAACCGGAAGTACCAAACACGATCAAATTTTTATGCAAATCTTTCCCGGACTAATTACGAAAAGGTGAACTAACCTGCAACCATGGCAACGAGAACCAGGGTGAAGATGGCAGCATACAATATGGACTTCATTGTGAGGACTGAAACAAATACACATCATTAGTGTCTTCGTGCATTGTAACAGCAACAACATTAGCATGGAAATGCGGCAACACAGGTAAGGTATTAAGATGTAAGATAACAATACTAATTAGAATTGGAATTGAGTAGAATACTAACATGGAACAGTATCAGTACTACTAGGCCGAGGAGATCGGTTCTACTCGATTTTTTTCATGTGCAGTGGTCATTTTTTTCAGGATCTGCATTTATCCGGGTTACTTTTCGCTCCTCTCTAATCATTTTTATTTGGATTGTGTATAATTATTATGTTTTCTACTATGAGTTATAAGAGGTTTGTCCCTTCGCCTAGGCTTCAGGGGATGGGCTTTCCCTGACTTTGCTTCTGCGTAGTGTCCTATTTTGATTTGAGTATCAGTGTTTACATAAACTTCTGATGCGTTTGTGCCCCTCTTTTGTTTTGCAGCTTGATTGTTTGTAATATTCTTTTAGAATGCGAACTGACTGTATCTGTTAGCAGTATTCCAGTCTGGCATGTTTTGGCAGCGACCTCGAGTTGCAGTGAATACATCGGCGATCACCTTTTTATTGTTTACCAAACATTTGTTAAATGTTTTCTAATGTCCCTAATCCTTGAAGTCGTCACTGTTAATTCTGCAGTAATCGCCATTTACTGCCTGAACGCACGAGTCTTCGCATTGTTTTTGTTCTACATCTTTGTGACTATTTTGTGGAGCCTGTTCAACGCAGTGAACTTGGCCGGGATATTGTCCTATACAAAGTAAAACATTTCACTATACAAACTTTTGATTAGTAGCAATACTTACAACTGAACGAACACATACCTGTCGCTTCTCATCCACTAGACATTTGTATTTGCCATCAGTAATAATAGTTTAGAAACGTGTGCTCGCTGTCCTTAACAATATATATACAAGTACTATAAATGGAGAGAATACTACAAGTAAATGAAATCAAGCATCAGAATGAAATAAAAAATGAAAATCCTTTTCTGGCAAGCGAGTCAGGTACACCGGTCTGCAGGTTGTGATTCGAGTACACCCCTATTAGTAGTACACTAACAGGAAAAAAAAATAGACAGTTAAATGCATTGTTTGATTAAAATGCACGCAAGGTACAAGGACACACACGCCCCCCTCTTCCATAAGCTCCACATTCTGAATAAGGACTTTGTCAAAGCTCTGAGAACGTTTGGGTTGGCTTTGTGGGGAATTACACTGCCGGAAATAAAAAGTGTCAAATTATCACCCTGACGCACGCACTCATCATCCCAGATCAGATATCGGTTGGATGTCGGGGTAAACAATGGTGGGTAGATGTCACTGCGCAGTGGCACAAGCCGTGGTTGTTGACGACACACGAAACGTGTCACGCGCTTACAGACGCATTGACTACACGTCCAACACTCCAAAGGCTTTGCGGCCCACTCATGCCACACATGAAAATATTTTCATTACGCATGACTTGCTTGCTATGTGCCGCCTCCTGACAGTCACACTAGGTGGTTTGCTTTCATTTCTGTCCTGGGTCTTATCACCTAGTGGTTATCTCGCAACGTGGAGGTAGTTGGTCAATGAAAGGGAGAGGATGGAAGGGAAACTAGGGCTGGCTGGCATGTCAGGTGTAGAAAGATGTCTTCAATTGCCGGTTTTAAATGTGTCGACTACGCTGACTGGGCTGAATAGATAGCATTCCACTAGAGAAAACGGCTGCTGAAAACTCATTTTCAAGACTTTCACATGCGCAGTTCGACTCTTAAAACCTTCACCTGAAAACCAGACCCGGAAGAGGTCCCAGTCGCCAATCCTGAAAGCATCACTGAATTTCAATAGACTCGTGACAGGTGTTCGTTCTATAGCTCTGCCTTCTTTTAACCAGTTGCTGAGTGCTTACACGTTCAACACTTTCTTTACTATGTTTCCGGATCTGAATTTTAACAATTAACGCAGCTCAATGATCAAATACACACACACACAAAGACCGCCCTCGCTCATATTTGCTCAAAAAGCGAGGTTCTACAAATTCATTCGCCCTTTTCTTAAACACAAGCCGGATTTAAAGTTGTCCTCAATCTACGCAGCTTTCATGATTCGAAAACGAGCGAAACTGCATCCAGATGTTTAGTAACTTAAAATCTCTTGTAGATACTTGTGAACGAAATTCTGATCGTTCCACCGACTGTTGTTATGGAGGTCGACATATTACCGCTGAAGCAAAATAAATCTGCGCACAAAATGATATCTTAAGTAAACAATACTTTTTTTATTATTTGAATTCATCAGGATAGCGCATTTTCCCGCCATTGGAGGCAAGAGCAAATAACATTACAATAACACCCACATATACATCAACGTGCACACACCTTAAGCAAACGCATTCAAACTGTATCCGGAAAACATTTCTTACGGAGGAACGGGTGTAGGAAACTGAAGTAATGACAGGTAGCTTTGGGAACGGGTGTCACGTCACACCCAGAGTATTGGGGCAAGGCGACATCTGGGCCGATAACAACCGATTTTCACTTTAGCCACTGCCTTAGTCTTTAGTCTAATTTACACCTTGTAATTTAGCCAACAGGTTTAGTATTACTTGCCATCAATGTGCTTCATGATTTTGTCTGAAACTAATACCCACACCCTTTTGTTGCTTAGTGCTCGCGCCTTGTATAGTCATCGGGGACTGACCTTCGAGATACAGATACGTCCGCAAGCTCAACTGCGATTTACCTTTCTGGGCCAAATTGATTCAGATGATTTCGACAAGACTGGAGATAAACGAGAAATGCCTTCCATGGTCTAAGCCCAACAAAAGGCCCTTCACTGTCACACGCGATCCTGCCACCTGCTTTGTCAGTCGAAGTTGGGAGGTTAATTACCTTCTGCGCCATTTTATTTGGCACGCAAGCATCTGATTATAGTGAGCAGCACTCTACCAGCTTGAGTAGAGGTGACTTTTCCCTGACTCTCCATAATTACCTCGTCACTTGAAAAGCGACGATGAAAGATGTAGCAACAGTACGATGGGATGAACGGAACGGTATTTAGAAAATTAAAATTCCAGGATGCTTTGTAGTATAGGTGAGCAGATAGGTGCCAAGGGAATTTGCTCAAGGTCCAACAACTTTAGTCCAGCCGAATACATTTAAAACTAACACTAGCCAAGTTACCGAGATACCCTAAATATTTTCTATGCTACATGGCTGCAAAAAAAAAAAAAATATCACCCACCCCAGCCACCCCCCCACCCCCCAAAAAAAAAAAACCGCCTAAAGAAGAGCTTCTAGCATCCAAAAGAAATTTCCATATCTATACCACCAAGCAATATTCAGCATTTTGATCCATTGCTTTCTCATTAACATTCTCCCCGCATTTGACTGGTTCGTTTTGAACAACGAAGACCTGCATAATTTTCTTCTTGACGCCCAAGGATACAACAAACGCTGCAGCTCACCAGCCTTGGTATCCTGTGCAGCCACCACAGGCATGGTGACAACACGCGAGGTAGGCCCCAAGGCCGATGGGGTGTCCTCACGCCACCAAGACTCAGGTCACGGTGCTTCAGACCTTTCTCAACAATGGCTTCAGTGCTTTGGAATATAGTAAGGTGGGCGACCGGGTCCGAGCTTACTGTCCACACATCTCGAGCATTTATTTTATAACGAGGGGAGCGTCCAAGTTTGTAGTCAGTGGAGGGAGTCATACGTGTGTTGATAATAAAGCGCGTGCGTGCGTGAGTCCGTGCGAGTGTGCGTGTTGTGTTGGCTGCGAGCAGGGATCTGCGTGGTGTGCGCTCAGTATTACATCTAGGACAGATTGTTATTGCAAATGCAAATCACTGTCGACAGCAGTTGCAGACAGAAATAATACAGAGAAGTGGATGAGGGTTGGATAGAGATCGGAGACCACAAAGCTTCCAAATGTAGCCGTGGGGAGGGTAACTAAAAATACTAGTGTCATGAAATTAGTTTAAAATGTTTAAATGCCATCATAATTGCATAATCTTTTCCCTTTAAGCGTTGACTTGCGCTCCTAAGGAGTAAGGAGTAAAAGGAGTAAAAAAAAAATTCCAGTCAAATACTAGTTGGAAAGCTTGGGATCCGTTCACGAAGTTGATTAGTTAGTAACTATACCGGGTTTTCTTTTAATTAACTTTTCCTTTGTAAGCTCTTTGTCTGGTTTTAAGAACGTTGACAAAAGACAGATATTCAACAGACCAATATTCCGCATTTTTTCCTCACTGGGAAACGATCAGGAAACAATTCACTCAGAGTACGCCAATCTTTTTCCGGCTTCGCGTCTTGTCATCTTTCTGTCTACTGGCAACTCTAGTGTCCAAATATTCTGTTTGCCTCGGCTGTGTCCAACGGCCTTCAACGCCACGGTCCCAACACGCAGGGGGCAAGACATGACAGACTGGAGGGTCGGGAGGGAGAGAGGAGGACTCGATGTCAGCCGCAGTGCATTGTGGGCTAGGCGTGGTCGCGCCATGTGCCAGGTATAAGGCGCTGAAGGCAACGATCGCGTGGTTCACCTTTCCCTCCCCCACCCCAACTACCCCACCCCAACGTCTCGCCAGCGTCCTGTTTGCTACCTGCTTTACATGCTTGCAGCACAGGGGTTCGACCTTTTTTTTTATTTCGCTGTAGCGGACGTAGATGGCTCCGATATGTTGACTGAACACAATTCACAAAGCGGCTCGAGATAGGTGGGAAAGCTGCAGTTGCTAATCCGGATAAATGTATTAAAATGAACATACTGGTTACAAAGACGAAACTATACAGTTGATCTCACATCGTGCGTAGTTTTATTACTGTTGATTGTGTAAATCCTTCACACATATTAGCACAGATTTTAGTGCGCTGCTATCACCATGTTGTTGACAAATGTCCGTCACTCATTTTTGTATGGCTTTTACGCTCGCTATAAGTTACTAAAGATTTTTTTCAAGTTCGGCATCCCGTGAGATAAATATTTTGACATGTCAATACTACATAACGTTGACAAAATAGGGAACAGATTATAGCTATTCTAGCATATAGACTAGCGATGTTCTAAATTTCCGGATACATTTAAAAAACAACCAAGAGCATCAGACTTGCTCAGTTATATTCAATATTTTGATCATCAAGTCCAGTTGCGGTCCCAAATTTGGAAACAGTTTAAAGCATCTTTCAGATTCACTCACACACCAAAACCAAACATCAAGAAAAGCAGGAGACAGTAGAAATATCCTACACTTACGCGGCAGAACTGAGACTGGAGATCAGCGGTAAGCGTTGCAAGCTCGGGATGTGGCGCGCAGGGAAATATCTTCTCTGTTTCCCAGCAGGTGCGTGACTGTGAAGGTGTGCCCCGCGCAAGGATCTTATACAGTCGCTAAAAAAAAAAAGTCCACGGTACGTCACCATGGGAGGGGGTGTATACGTATATGTTTGTATCTAAGTGTTTGTTGGAAGAGGGGGCAGGAATGTATAAGTACGTGTTTGTAGTTTTGTGTGTGTGTGAGTAGTTGTCATTGCGATTTATACATTATGTTTACGATGTTTGTGATATTATACAGCGCAAATCTCTCAAGAGCTTATCACATGCATGTATATCGGCCTTCTACGTGTGCAGGAGGTATGAGCTATAGTTGGTATCTCAATATTGCTTTGTTATGTGTGTATTTGTACATGGGGATGACAGTGGGTCGGGAGCTGCAGGGGTCTGGCCAGGCAGCAGCTTTCATCGGCACATTCCTGGGCACAGTGGGTGCTTGGCTTCTTCTGTCAGTCTTACTGACCACATCGCATACCACAATTAATTTCTCATTGACATGACCACCACCATCAGAAACAACCCCCTGATTGCCTCCATCATATATCCGTGAAACACTGCCAGAAAATAAAACGCTTGTTTTTTGCTTTTTTAGAACAGTATAAACGTACATGACCACCTATAGATCACGTTGTCTCCTGGATATTAATAGAGGCACACACTTTAATTGGGGTTTTTTTCTGAAGCTAAAGGGGGGTGGCAATCGTGCTTGTTGACATGTATGTGATGTGTGGTGAGGTAAAGGTCTCTCAGCGCGTAGCGTGTGAGAGTAGACCTCAATTTGCGAAGTAGTGACAGAGCAACGGAGAAGTGACTCACGCATCGAAATTCCTGTGACTTCTACTGATACCGAGACAAAGCCCTCGCTAGTCAGATGCTTCAGGTCAAAAGGTCACTAACAGTTCATCGCCGGTCCAGCAAACGCTGTCCACCAACGAATGGACTGTCACCGGCGATACTCGCTAATCTAGTTCACCCCACCCTTGCTGCCTCCCCTACCCGCTTTGTTGTTGAGCCGTGCTTTACACCCGGTGCGATGGAGGTGTCCTCTGCGGCAGGTTAGCATACATACCTCCCTTTACACGTTCAAGCTTTCAGCAACTCTCCTTCCTAGGCCCTCTTGAGGTTTTTTCTTTATTTTATGTTATTTTGCCGTGTTGGAACCATGGATCTAAAAAATAAGGAATGGAACTGGTCATCTGAATTAAATACACCTGTTTTGCTGAACTTTGCTTCACGTCTATATCCATATTATTTTGGAGAAAGATCTTAAAGTTACCTTATCCAGAAGCTAAGAAATGGGGTTTTTTTTTCTCAACCAGGAAGCTTGAAAACTTTTTGTGTGTACCCCACCTTTTAAGAACTGACGCAGAAAAAGTTTTTTTTGCGGGTGTCCTTCCTGTTTGTCAATCTTTCTCTCCGCAGGTCATTGCTTCCTCTGAAAGGCAAACAAGCACGGGTATTGTTAGGTAGATATGCATGAACACACATAATTTTAAATATAGATAATGCACACATATACTTATATTGCATGCCACAAACACGCAGACACCTTGCCCCCGCCCCTACTCAGAAATGTTATAGGATACGAAGTGGGTTAACATCCTTTTCAAACCCCTGAAGCGTTTGAAAGTCGAGCTGGCTTTCTGCTCTATATAGTAAGTAAACAGCAAACAATATCTACACATAATCTGAGAAGTCAGAGAAGCTTAGTCGTTTAACATGTGGGTGTTTGTTACGACACCACCTCTTTCCAAACTGTCTACACATTTCACAATCACCTTTGTTTCGTCGGGTGCGTGTTGACCCAACATCCGTTTGTCCACAAATGAGTTTTGTCAGCGCCATTCACGGGACATTCTCCTCGACCCAGACAAATGAAAATTTGTAATTGCGTTTACATAGACAATCGATTTTATTTTTTATTTATTCGTGTGTTTCCCAACCCCACCTCTCTTGCTTGCATTCGTGTTATTGTTAGAAGTGGCAGCTGATGGTGCAATAGCGGTAACTTGAGCCCTTTGATTGTATTGGCGAATGAACAAAGGCCATAAATTTAGTGGCGCTGTCATCTGCATGTGGATCATCAATTTATAACTTGCGAACATGATTGTGATTTCTTGTGCCTCATCACATCTCTCTCTCTCTGTGCAATATAACAGTATTTATATTCATCATAAATTAACTAATTAATTAAAATATATCGTAAATAAGGCAGTACACTGATTAAACAATAAACATCGTAAATACAATAACAATAACAGTTATTTGGCTGCGGAGCTGGGGTAGGAAACCGGAATACCCAGAGAAAACTCGATCTTATGATGCATCACTACCTGACCGCCCTTAACATACACCAATGTCAGTGCCGTCATTGCCTTTTATTTTGACCACAGTCTGGAACTGAAATAATTTTGTTTTCTGAAGAAAGTAATATGACATGTGATAAATTTTATGTATACTTACATGTTTGTTACAATTTACTAATATGGGAAATTTTAATTTATGTAATCTATAACTGTTTGTATAATATAAATATGAATGACGAGAAAAAAAGAAATTCTACAGTGTTTTCATTAATGTCGTCCTCGGATGATTAGACAATCATTTGCGGTACTTCGACGAAAAACGTCAAGCAGTAAAACCTGTCAAGAAAAAGGCATCTATACCCGGAAGAACCAGTAGTTACCAATCAGTAGCGCCACCTAGCGATAACTATTCGCTTACCCACCCCGCCCTAAAGAAAAACTGTTGAGTGGCGGTTATGTTTATGACTCAAGTGACCGTAGTCAAGTGTATTTGATCAAACTTTACTACGGTCACTTGTTAGGAAAAAATAAAGACTTTTCTCTGATCAAGTTCAGCTCGATCGGTCATCTGCAATAGCATCTTGAGCTTGCTCTTCATCTGTGCATCTATTACAAGAAAACTTATCTAGAGAGGTCCTCTTTCTTGTATAGGAAAAAAGCCAGTACACACGATTAGCTAAATAAATCGTTGCTATGTTCGTTATTCGACAGGACATGAAAAGTGTCTGAAGAAACCCATTCCATCCAATGTCAGGGACCAGAGTACTAGTTCTGAACACGTGCGAGGGCGAAAGGGTATGAATGATGGACGTTTTCGGAATGCGTGTCTTTTAGATGTTTTTTTTTTTAAAAGAGAGAGAGAGGTTTGATTGGACAGGGAGAGAGGAGTCAGCGATGAGAGATTGGAGGAGAGAGAGAAAAGGGTGAGAGGAGGTGAAATAGGATACTTAATTGTGGGGAGAGGTATTGTGTTTTGGAGAGTTGGAAGCGAGAAGTCACTGCCGAGACAATGTACGGAGAGAGCAAGGGATTTAGAGATAGACGCTGGTTTTAGGTGGAGAGAGCCATTGCCTAGACCAGGGGTGGGCAATTAATTTTCCCAAGGGGCCGCATGAGAAATTGGGATGGTTTTAGAGGGCCGTACTAATATAGTTAACTCAGTTTTACCCAATACTGTATATATACTGGCGGGCGGGCCAGCGGGCGGGCCGGATCCGGCCCGCGGGCCGCCCCTTGCCCAGGTCTGCCCTAGACAGTGTGCCTCACTAGTGTGCAACAGATCGAGTACATTTTTTTTGGTGGTTGTGTTAGTCGAAGTGTCATTGCCAAGACAGTGAACTTTCATAGTAAATTCAGTGGATTTTGTGATTGTGAAAGAAGAGCCATTGTGTTAGTTACTGTGTGTTTTGATTAAATTCATATTATATTATCTTAGGCAGACTCGTACAGGCGAATCATTTTTGTATTAGAGTGAAAGAGCGCGCAGTTGTCGGACCCGCTGGTGTGCTGGAAAGCGTGGAAACGAGAGACGCTAGCGGTGTCGCACTGTCGTGACACCAAACTTTCCCTCCTTTATGCATTTTGCTTTAAGATAATTGAAATCATCGTAAACTCCATAAGTACGCAGATTTAGAAATAATTTTCATTATGCTCAGAGAAAGATTAAGAAAAGACCATAAAAAACGTAATGCGTCTGTGGTTTGCTCCAAATATTTTCAAGAACTATTATTACCTACATTCTTTACTGCAAAATCACTTTACGTGTTTGAACAAGTAACTAAGTCCTGGCAGCAAACTTAAAGCCTCCTATTCCACTTTTTTAAATCTTGGTGGGAAAAAAACTAAAATGTCTTGCTGTACTTACATTTAATGTTCTATCGTCTGTAAACTGACTCCGCTGTCTTTAATTGTCTCTACTTTGAACCCACCGAAATGTAGGTAATTATTACAACCTACACTTTTACTGGTTTACTGAAAGCGTGTCAAGGCATGTTTTTGTCCTTGTTCATGCCAAGTTAATTAGTGTTTACACGCTCTGTAATGAGAACGGTTGTCATGTCTGTGCTCAGACCTGATCTGATTTTACTTTTATAGACAATACGATATTGGGAATAGATAGATACGCATGCTGTTTCGTTCTGAGGATGATATCAACAGGTGATCAACGTCGAAAGGTTGATGCATAAATTTTGATGGAGTGTGTGTGTGCGTGTTTCAAGCTCAACTCAGTTGAGATCTTTGCCATCTGCACAGGCCCTGGGGGTTGCGAGCTCTCCTCCTTCGTGCACGGACCACGTCCCAAGTGCATGTCTTCACGTAACAATCAGAAACAGCGGCACGACTACAATACAGGAATGAACATGCCAGATACCGAACTTTGACTTTCTCTGAACACCTGGTGCACCTGCCGGCAGTCTGACCACATGAACGTGACCAGCTGTGAAATTGCGAATTTCGAGACTGCGCCAGCTCTGAGCGAATAAATCTGGTCCTTGTGGCAGGTGTGAATACCAAAGAGATGGATTTCATGTTTGTTAATCGTTTTTCAGTCTTTCGTGTCGTAGATTTTTTATTTTGAATGTGAGTGAGAGACAGAGAGAACGCAGGTGTGTGTATGGCGGTCAGTACGTATCTTCAATAGAGGGAGGCTAAAGTTTTTTAATTATTTATTTTGGTGGAGAGGGTTTGATTTGACAAAGCCAAGTAAATCTTCCCTCACAAAGAGTTCATACTGTTAGGAATTCTTTAATGCAAAGTGACCCTTTCAAATCTGTGGTTAACCGAGGTGCTGCCAACAAAGAAAACTTTTTACCTTTGTTGTGAACAGAAATAGACGTAAAGACTTGTCTTTATAAATCACAAGAGAGAGTACTTAAATGCCTTTTACATGCAGTATCCGGGGTGCGCAAAGGTCCAGGTGCATCCAAAAATAATTCGATGAAAAGGACTGAGGTAAATAACAACCTTCACCCTTGACCAAATGATTCTTTCTTTTTTTTTAAAGTTAAATGAGAAATCTCTCCCGCAAAAAAAAGCAATGAAAATTTTCTGAGGAACTCAGAAGGTTCACTCGTTTATGGTTGTGGATGCTGGTACCAGAAGACACCAGCACCAGAAGCTTCTTCTTGTCGCAGGTGTCTGTTGACTAAGGTAGGCCCAACCTTCAAAAGAGCTGATAAAAATCTTCTGCAACCAGGTTATAGTTGCTTAATAATTTCGTTTCAAAAGGTGAATTGAAAGCACGTAATATCCGCTACAGGTAGGTATCATAAGTGCTTATACCACCTGCGTATAAAAATAGGAACACTTCTGTAGCCCCACCTACACACTAATAAATGAGTAAGTAACGATTTTCTCTCAACACGAGATTCGCAGTGGGAATAGCGGCATCCGTACTCCGCCCTTTTCGATCCTAAAGCTTCAGGAACGCTGTTCTCGTTCGGCCACGTCAGCTTTAATGAGCACGTGCTATGGAAACCACGTGACTACATAATGATGTCATGGCGAGACGGGATGGAAATAAACCTGTTTACCGTTTGCAAAAGAAAGGATCTATTACCTCTTGAAAAAGTATGTCATATGGGCTAATATAGTTTTAAGTGTCTTATACACTTTGAGGTAGTAACCCTGCATCGTACTTGCCATTCACCTAAACAACCACAAGAGATTTACAATGATAGGCCAGAACTGATGAAGTCAAGGTGACAAGGAGATAAAAAGAAAGGTGGTTAAAAAAAAAAGTGGTGATTTATGCTTGTAAAAATCGTTGCCGAAACGTCAACCTTAAAATGCTTCAAAGTCCCATAGTATATTGGAAAATGTATTGGCAAATTTTGGCAAATAGGTTTAGCCCAAATATCCTGAATGTTCGCCCCCAAAATATTGGATTCCTGTGATCTTCACACACCTTAGCAAACAAAAACTATTAGACCAGTCTCTTTAGCGAAATTTCAGATTACACCCGATATATCTCACACTTAACTGGCGAGGCTGATGTATCCACATCTATTCTACTGGAGGAACCTGTGTCTAAATGAACTCTGCTGGAGACACATATATCACCACAAAAAGTGAATTTTTTTTCTTCAGTGTTAAGCTCTTCTCCATTCACTCGCTTACAGAGAGATGAAAGAGAGAGAACAAACAATTAAATGACTTTATTGTTGAGGCTCTCGGCATGATCTGTATTATAGGTATAAGTCCGATGCAGTGAGCTCAGCTTGTAACCTGCTGTATGTATTATCAGGTTTTATCTACCGAGCACAGGCGTGGCAGCATAAATATAATTGGCGAGTTCGGCTCAGTTTTCACAGCTGTAAAAAAAACAACAAAAGAAAGCTCGAATTTCTGTCTCCTGATATTACAACAACGCAGTACCATGACGAATTATTGCTTATATGTTGTTGAGGTTACAGGACATAGAGGTATGACTAACATAACAACACTTGCGCAAGTTTTCCTTCTCGACCTCCACCATAAACACTCCCTTCTTCTTACTCTCAAGCAAAATCGACAATGCGTGAACGCATTAAAGGCTCTTCTTAACATGTCAAAGGACTTCAAACGTTTGACTAAGTTACGAGAGACAAACACGGAAGACCATTGGTTTTGGGGCCAGTGTTGAGGACATTTTGATCAACTTATTAAGTCTAAACTTGTTTGCCAACACATTTGACAACACGCTTGTCACCACAACAGGCATCATGGGATACTTGGGAGCTTTGAAGCTTTGGCACTTTGCCCAGATCACAACAGGATTTAACACAAACACTGTGGCCATAGTTTCAAATTTGCTGATTATAATACGTCAAAGCTTTATTTTCAGCATGGTGACCATCAGAAAGGTGTGCACGGTATTAGTCGTGTCAACCCTGACTAGACACCTGTTACGTGGAACACCGACTCGTGCTAATTCTGTTCTATGTCTGTCCTCCTTTCCCCTTCCTTGTCCGTGTGCAAGGTCTCCACGCTCCCGTCTTACAGAGTTTTTGTGTTTTGTTTTTTCTAAGTGCGTCTGAGGAAGTCACGTGTGTTCAACCGGGAAGCGAAATTGTATTCCTGCGATGGAAATCAGCCCCAGCCGCTCGATCTTGAAAAAGTACACGTCACACATACCCAGACTTACAGTCAAAGACAGTAATGGGGATGGGGAATGGGGACGGGAAGAGCTGACATATACGCTGACGCCATTGCAACGAACAGGCGCAAATGTGCAGACTATCATACTACGCCACCCGGGGTGGCTATGCTTTGATCCAGTGCGCTGATGAATTCTCTAGAATCGCTCTACAGCAGCTTAAATAACGCTTGCTTGTAGAACTGAAAACTGGCTTACCTTCAGTCTCAAATAATTTTCAAAACCTTCTTTCACTGTTGTCACTATCGAATACAAGTGTGTGTGTGTGTGTGAATGTGTGCGTGTGGGCTCATTGTTATTGAGATATCTACCTCACAAAGTGTTTTACAAAATATAGTTCACCAGCTAATAGCCTACTTTAGACCATTACCATTAAGTAACGAATTATAGTTTCACAGTTACACCGGAGCTTCTAACTCACAGCCCTCGCTGGTCTTTAAAAAAACGAGAGGAACAATAGGTAAAGATGTGACGTTGAGGTGGATGTATTGGTGAAGGGGATAATAGTTTGTTTCCCACGAGTACTACATCTGCAACCACCTGGCGTCCTGTTTCATTGATTTGCTTATGACACGCTTCTAGTTGACAATGTCTTTTAGTGCTTTGTGTGCTTCTGCACGTGAAGTGACCATAGATTTCACCATTCTGAACATTTATATGATACTCTTCGAGTATAGACGGCTTAGTTTTACGACAGTAAATTATCCCCTTCATTCGTCGCTTTGTTTTTGCTGTTGCCTGTGTAGAGATTTTTACTAGTGAAACCTTTTCATTTTTATTGGCTTTTGTTGATCTGTAAATATTACTCCCATTACTGGGTCTGTTAAGGTGCTGTCATAAACGAGTGTCCAAAGACAACTTCTTAGGTTTAGCAAAGAGCGGCACTCTAGCAAGTGTTCCATATCTACATATTTGTATGTTACAAAAACGACAGGACTGTTTACATGCCTTGTGTTTTAGAGTGTTAAGTCCTAAAAAGAGCACGTAGCGTGCCTGGAGTGAACAAATTTACTAGCAGACGCCTATATTGAAATTAAAACCACTGTGTAGGACATTCAACATTCTAAAACACATTTAGACATGTGAAAGAAAGTGTAGTTTTGGTAACAGAAAAGTGTGTAGAAATGGAAAACTCTTGGCTTATAGAGCAAAGTTGCAGACCTCAGACCGGAGGTGGAAGACATATATTCAGGGGACTCACATAAGCACGGCGCCTGCTTAGCAACTCTTTTTTCCTAAACCCCTGGAACCGTGAAAGTGCACAACACGGCAATGGTTTGTAAGACAGTCGTCTGAACTGTTTATATTTTATAACCTCCAAGTGCTCATAGCGTATGATCATTTGCAGCTCATTGCACACCTGGTACAGCCAGCCACTCGTCCTTGGTCTGACTGCAACCCGACCACCATCGAGACGGCTGGTGGGACGATTGCAGGTGAGCCTAGCAAAGGTAACTAAATCGAGCTGAAGCTGGTTCAAAGCGACCCCTGCAGTTAGAAACAGCGAGTGCAATGATGTATAGCGCACATTGTCCATTTGTCCTAGATATTTTAATTAAATATGTGAGACAGAGGGAGAAGAGGAACAATCCAGAAGGAAAAAAAAACCACCCACTATCAATGATGTATAGCGCACATTGTCCATTTGTCCTAGATATTTTAATTAAATATGTGAGACCGAGGGAGAAGAGGAACAAGCCAGAATGAAAAAAAAAAACACCCACTATCAGCCCGGTGCAACACCTGCTCAAGCACTGACCTAAATTTAGTGGAACAAGAATTACCTCAAACACGTATTACCTCTACATGCATCGTTTATTACCCCAAGGAGAGGCAAAATATGGGCTTCCGGATCGTTGCCTCGGTTACAATCAGACAGGAAACGACTGAAAGACACGCATAACCCAAAATGGAGAGTTTGGTTGTAATTATAGAAATATACTGGCTGGAAGCGTGTTCACATAACAGGTGTGCATCAGGGTTACAGGTCGATTCGACCATGTGCCGATTCAACCACAACAATGATCGAGTCTTTCTGACTTATCATCCATGTGACGATTGACGATGAAAACAAAGAAACTGTGACGCTGCTTTGTTGTTGTGTTTATTCTTTAAACATAGAATTGTTTCTTTTTCTTAGGTGCTTTAGCTGCTTTGTTGTTATTGTTACCCTGCGCAAGCATCTCTTTTTCATTTTTATTTGCCTGCGTGTTTATGTGTGTGTATGGCGTAGGAGTGAGATGTACATAAGAAAGAGGAGCGTATTTGAGTTTGTAGACTATCACGATGAATAATCTATTTTTATTTTGTTTTATTTGTTGGTTTTGCAGAGTTTTAATGATTTGTAAATCACATCATGGGGAAATTTAAAGGTAGTCGGTAAATAATCTTTACATTTCTGTCTCGTTTGTTTATGTAATAAAAAAAATCATTATTGTGTGACAGCTTTGTGGCTAGCTATTAATGTATACAGTATTTTGTAACTTGGCTTATTTTCGCACTGATAAGGCTTTGTGTGCCAACTGTTGTTTCGAAATCGATGTTTAATGCCGCAACAATCATTTTGACACTACTTTTCTACGAGCCTTTGATAATAATAAAAGAGAGTTAATGTTTATAGCGCAATATCTTAGCCAAAAGCAAGCTCATTGTGTTGAACAGGATGGACGAAATAGTCCCAAAGATGTAGGACAATAAACAATGGGAAGACTCGCTGCTTTCTGGCAGTAAATGGCAATCACTGCAGATTCTAACGATTTTTTTTTTAAAGTGATATCCGGAGAATATTGACACTGTACTGAGACATCATGAGAATAGTAAGAAATTTTAGCATATTAAACAGCTAAAACGATGATTATCACTTCAGTTTATACACTGCAACTCGAGGTCGCTGCCGGAAGCAAACCTGTTGGGAAGATGACATATATATAGTTATCTATATACAAACATCTAAGCACAATCCATAGCAGGCATAAAATAAAACTTGATTGAAAGAGTAGTACGTACTTCACCCACCATCAAAGGTATTCTCAAAGCGACCGCTACCCCCACCCCAGAAATAAAATCATAGACGCTGAGCTCAAAACAATTAAAGAGACCACTGCGTGCCCTGTAGTAAAACCACTTATGTGACGAGGTGAAAGCCATCAGCACAGATGCAGTCGGTATGGCGTTCATTGTATGGAACCTTCTATTAAAAACAGTTTGTTTGTTTGTTGTTGTTGTTTTTTTTAACGTAGCTGGAAAGTTATTAGGACGCGTGTATGGAAGCGCTAATCTCAGTTACCGGTGCCGCGGCCCAGCCTTCGCAGACAGAAACATCGTTCCATCCGCACAACTGCAGGTAGAGCAAACGGTCATTGCAAGATCAGCCACCCGGAGATGAACAATGTCAGCTAACAACAATGCTACGCACAGATACAACAGCTTATATAAACAAATGGCGTAGACAGTAGAGAAGAAAAAAAATTATCCAGAAAAAAGAAGAAAAGTGTGTCAGACGCAGAGATCAGTGCAGGGACATATGAAATGGAGTCACAGATTTACAGATCGATAGTAGACACAAAAACGTGACAAAGATCAACAGCAAAGACGAAAGATGAGGGAGAGCTGTCAGCTGTCAGTTAGGCGAAGGGACATCACTCTCTACAATGCAATGAAAGGCACCTATCATAAATCTACACAAGGAAACCATTTTTAAAAGACAATACTAAAGAGACCCCAAAATATATTCTTTCTTTAAACTTTCATTAAAATTAATGGAAATCATGGGCCTATGGTTCTTCACTTCTCTGTCGCTTATGATCGTGTAAAGGTGATAGCGATAGGCAGCTTTCTGTCTCCGATGCCCTTTTGATAATGTCTCATAAACCAGCTCAAACAACAAGAACAAACACATAGAACAATTGTAAATACTTGATATGGGATTTATTGCCCATGTAATTTCTTATTTCATTCTCAATACCCCGGAGAAAAGAATACAGAATTTGGAATCTTGAAATCTGAAAGCGATTTACTGCTGTTCAGAATGTTGACATTTTTTTTTTTTTTATCGATATCATAAGTTTCAGACTTCTCTCCGAACTTGTATATCTATCGTGTATATAGTTTTTTTTAAAAAGAAGAAAAGACCCTACATTATAACAGAGTCTTTGATAAAGCGTATAAGTATAATTATGTATATATTTCATTCTTTTCTTTTTCCGATTCAAGGGACGCTACTCTCCCGTTGCTTCTCGACTGTTCTGGAGGCTGCGCATAACGTGAAAAACACTTTCGTCATCTTTACACCAGAGGAACTACTTCCATCAGAGGGCTTTGGGCTAATTATCTTCACTCCAGGTGCAGTGTAAAAGGTTAGTTCGCAAAAATCAAAAATGTATAAAACTGAAATGTATCATGTAGACATCGTCAAGTGACTAAATTGTCCAAACTAACAGAACGCCTGACACTTGTGGTTGTTATGTCCTTGGTTACATAATTATTGCTTTGTTCATAGACCCAACGCATTCTTTTAAAATGCGTTTCGAACCCATTAGTTTAAGTTTATTATTGAAATAGTACTGTCGATTATACTATAAATATAAAAATAATTTGTCCATTGCGCTGAGTGATGAATGCTGCTTTCTTTTCTCGATTTCGACAGATTAGTTCCTTATTTCTCTTTTTAAACAACAATGGATTTACCCATAGGTTAAAAGACCACTTGTTCACACTACACTTTTTATCAACACCATCATAACTATAACACCATGTATATACATTTAATACAAATTTTCAGGCTAAAGAAGAACTGAAAATCGTCTGTATTACCTAGGCAGTACATATAGCATCTACTAGGAATCTCTATTTTTGTCTGCATTTTGTCAGCAAGTTGTTAGTTTCAGGACCTTTGTTTTTGTTTGTTTTGTTTTTCTCTCTGCTGATCTTCACCATGTTTCTGGTGTCTGATCTTGTTTCCTCTTGATGTCAGCTGTCCAATGAAGGGTTCTTTTGGGAAGGTCTCTAATTTCTGCCTGATTTTTGCTAATATCTTCAAGCAGTCACTTCCATAGAGTAAGAACAAAAGGACATTGCTTCTGTAGTTCTTTCATTTATATACTTCCTTAGCACTTAAGGCTTTCAGATGTCTTTTACCATGGCAAAGGTTTCAATACTTCTTACTCCATATTTTTTCTATTGTTATTAGACTGCCAAGATGTGTAAATTTATGGATTTTCCCCATGGCTCTGTTGGAAATAGGCTGCTGAGTTTGCATAGTGTTAAACTACTTGCATCGTCAGTGATTGATCTATCTTTTGGGCCTGGGTCAATTCATTTTTTTATTGTTTGGATGATTATGGTCTTACTTAGGGTGATATGTGTGTCGTTGACTCTGGCAGTGGAACATTATAATTTTGTGGTGAAAATGACTGAACCCCAAGTGTATGTGCATGTTTGTGTGTATATGAGTGAGCAAGAGAGAGAGGGAGAGAAAAAGATCCCCCTATCCCCCCACCCACCACACACACACACACTGACCATTTTCTGTTGTTTGATGTGGGTTTGTGGGAGAAAGATCAGTATGCATGACAGAGATCAGAAACAGTGAAAAGCCGGTTTTAGTCAGTCACTCTCAACATAATTATTAATGATTATATATTTCTTTTCAGGACAACCTGAAAATGCTTGCTGCACGTGCAGCACGCTGTTTCTCCCTACCATTAACTACCTTTGTAACAACTTTAGGCAAGTCCAGTATCACTGGAGTAGTTCCCAAACAACCATTACTCACTGTACGCATACAGTTGTATGCATCGGAGTCTAGAAATGCTGTCAGGCGGCAAGTTTCTCGGGCCAAGAGCCTAAAGGAGCGTCTTCTTGCACCTGCAGGAGATTCAGGTAAGGTCAGATAGTCATTAATATGCTTCTTAGATCCTTATGTAACTGATTATTTATCTTGGATATCTGGTTAAAAATCTCCTTTGAGCAACATGTTGATCTGCATCTATTTTAGTGGGAAAACAAAATCTGCTTATAGTTAACTGTACATTTATTTTCAGCATTTGGTGTTGGAAGAGGATTTGCAATTGGGGCTTCAGCTTTGGGCCTTGGAGCACTTGTCTACTATGGGTTTGGTCTGTCCAATGAAGCAGGTGCCATTGACCGATCTGTGTAAGCTATGATTTACCTATTTCATGCCATTTCATCATGTTTTATCCTTAGTTGCTAGTTCAAAGAAAGAAGTATTGTTATATAAATTTAGTTTCTTTGCTTTAGTAAGATAGTAGTGTATTAGCTGTTCCTCAAAAAACACTAATTTCCATCTGTTTACGTCACATAAAAAAATGTTTAATTGCAGAATGTGGTCAGAAGAAGTTAAGCGCAGGATCCATTCAACATACAAGTATTTTGGTGGCAGCCTTGTTGTAACTGCCATATCTGCCTTTGCCATCAGTCGCAGTCCATCCCTTCTCAACTTAATGATGAGAAATTCCTGGCTTGTATGTTGTCACATAAGTTTCTGATAAATCTTTTTGTTTTGTATTTTTTAGCTACTTATTAAGGTCACATTGTATATTCATTTCAGTTGTATTAATAATGTTACAACTATGTTGCTAGTGGAACCAATAAGCTGTTTATTTTATTCAGATGTTCACCAGATTGTTTTTGTTTCCTGTCATGGTTTTACATTTTCAGACAAAATAATATAATCCTGCATGCATAAATGCTGATGTATTAGAATTGGCTATGAATTAAGAGTGCTATGGTAACTAACCTTTTGAGAATTAAATCTGTTCTAACACTTTTAATAGAAGCTTTCTCCCATTTTTTAAAGCTTCCTGAGTACAACAACATTTGCACTTGGAGTTAGTAGTTTTTGTTCTTTCAGTGATTTATTTTTCTTTTAAATATTTCTTTTTATTGCTTTCTATTCTTTGTTGCAGTCTGTTATAGCAACATTTGCAGCAATGATTGGATCTGGCATCATTGTGCGGTCAATCCCATATAAGGAGGGTTTTGGTGCTAAGAAACTTGCATGGCTTGCACACTGTGGCATCATGGGAGGGGTTATTGCACCACTGTGCTTCTTGGGAGGTCCTTTGTTAATCAGAGCAGCTTGGTACACTGCTGGTTTGGCTGGAGGTATAGTTACATTTGTTTCATAGTTATATTCTAATTTTAAAGGTAGTTGAAGAATCAGGAATACTGGCGATATCTCTGTATTTATTGTTTTCTACATCAATCTTTTAACTATTATTTGACACACACTTGATATAGCCTTAGTTGCTGGGACACTGTAAAACTCAACCATCCAAGCTTGATACACACTTCTTTGCTATTGTCCCGAGCTCTTTGCTTTTTGTGGCCTTTTGGCTTTTGTCTACATCTTTTTATTGTTCCTTTGACTTCCTGCCTCATTTATTTACTGGCATAACAGTTTCTTTGTGCAATTCATCGATTACAGAGGTTACACAGTTGATCCAGTCTGCTTTATTCTGTCTGTTTCCTTATTATGTAGATCCTTTTGATCTATGGACAAGACTAATTTGAGTGTTAATTGATCTGCTTTTCTTACAGATTAAGGATGACTTTATAGATTTGAATTTCTAGCTGTAGAACTGTAACTCCTAAACATCTTAATCTCAGAAAAAAATACAATACCACTGCATTTGCCATTTTGGAATATTGTTAAAAGTTGATTTTGTATTTTTGCAAGAAAGAAATAAAAATCTGTCTTCTGTGATACCATTTTCTGCAGAAGATTATAGCTATGCTTAAACAATTCATGAAACACCAGACCAAAACAATATATGTAAGAAATTGAATCTGTAACCTATGAAGGATGGTGACATTTTGAAATTGTGTCTTAAGTATTATTTGGGTGGATTTGCATGGCTTCCCTTTATGTAGTTTTTGAACTAGATAAAACATTTCAAAGAGGCATTCTGCAGACTAGCCTATAAACAGCAAAAGAAAAAGAAAATGATCTGTACCTACGTGATCCATTTTTTAAATGAAAAAGTGGTATGGATAGGAGCTTTTGCAGCCTTGATTACAATTTTTTGTTATCATTATTATTGTAAAGCACCATGAGCTTGCCCATAAGGCTGGGATATGATGCTGTTAAGTGTATTTTATTATTATGATCATCCCCCAGTGATGTTAACATGTTATTTGATAAACCACTACTGACAAGTCAGATACCAAATTCTGCAAAGCAGCTACTGGGTGGGTAGGAGGAGTTTTCTAAACACAGATCCCACCTGGCCTCAAGCCACTAACTTTCTACTCCCACAGTCAAGCACACTATGCCATGCATTCTTCAAAAAAGGATTAAATATCTTATTATTTCATATTCTCATTTAATAATATTCCGTCAAAATGAGAGGCATCCTTCCACTGTTTTCTCTCTTTTTTTTTAAATTTTATCTTAAGTTGTTGTATCAAGGTTTGTGATATTTACCAGTTTCTTCCATTTTCTGGAGGGGGAACAGGGTTCATGTTTCATGGTTCTTTCAAAAATATTCATGTCATGGCCTTTATAGCTTTCACTGTTTTCATTGTGCAACTTTTACTTTTTATATTTGTTGTGTAAGTAGATTAGACCATTATATAAGTGTAATTTATTATTAATAATAATTAGCATACAATTTCTGAACACCCTCCAAATTATATTGACTTCTGAGATCCCCTAACTTTTAAACAAATGAATCTCTTAATAACTGTTTGTATCTTGTAGGTTTATCCTTGCTGGCTGCATGTGCCCCCAGTGAAAAGTTCCTATACATGGGAGGCCCTTTGGCTCTAGGCTTGGGTCTTGTTATGGCTTCATCAATTGGTGAGTGTAATTTTAAATTCTGTTTTTATTCCCAAGCCTCCAGGAATTTCTCAGACCTAAGAAACACATTTCTTTATTTTTCATGAATACATTAAGTTTGATGCTTATCTTGCGTTTATCCTTAACATGCAGTTTTGATGCTTATCTTGCGTTTATCCCTAACATGCAGTTTTATTTGCTTGCTCTGGCTCACCATTTTCCAGCATGGAAGGTACAAAGTTTGAGGCTCAAACAAAGGACACGTGACATTTAAAACAAATTTTTACTTTTTTCAGTTGGCACCATTCAGCAATTTTTAAATGAAGGTAGCAATTAGAATAATAGTAATCATTGTTAATAAAAATGAAACTGTTATTAGAATATTTTCTTCTTAAAAATCTACTAAGATTTTAAACTGTGAAGCACACCTTTTTTCTGGTTTTTTTTCCTTTAAATATTGTTCGGACAAAAACAAATGCTTTAGCACCCATTCATGTTGGCAAATATAACACCTTTCAGCACAATGATGGTTGAGCTGATGGAGGAGGGATCCTTTCAAAAATACTTATCCTAAAGCATTGACTTTGACAGCTTGTGTTTTGTATCATTGTTTTTCTATCTTATATTAGTGATTTTCTTGTACTTGGTATTTTCATTATAATTTCTTGTGTTCTAAGACTAAGATTGTTCAATGACCCGTAGTCCTCAAGAGAGCAAGTCAAAGGACTATAAATAATAATTACATTTAACAATTACTGGTACTTGCAATTTACATTTTTTATTTCTAGTATGCATAACATTTTCATTCCAGGTACATTCTTCTTGCCACCCACAACAGCAGTTGGAGCAGGCCTGTATTCCATCAGCATCTATGGTGGTTTGGTTCTCTTTGGCTTATTTCTCCTCTACGACACACAGCATATCATTCGAAAGGCTGAATATTACCCTGTCTTTGCTCAACGCCCTTATGATCCCATTAACGAGTAAGATATTTTATTGCTGTTTTAATAACTGTAACTTTGGAAATGCTGTTACTTGACCAGAAAATCCTTTATTAATAAATTGGGAAGAGTGGGATTCTGGCATAAATTTCTTTGTGTTAGAATTAGCAATAAAGTAGAGCTTTTAACTAGTAGGAACTGGGAGATAACTTTTCAAACTGGAAAGACAAGTTTTAGGATATTTTACTTTTAAATACAGCACCTGGTTTGAAGATGAAAGTTTCTGTCTTTGCTCTGGGATTGTATGATAAGGGTAGTTTCCCTTCTAACCAACCCTTCCCCTATCCCCAACCAGCTAATTAGAGACAGTAGGTCTTTCTTTGATACCCACACAGTGAAGTCTGAACATACCGAGTTTAAAACTATTAGGTTATCTCCCTCCTTTTGTTATTTCGTAATCTAAATGTTTTCAATACTTCAGTAATAAAAACTGTTAAAAAATGTAAAACCTTAATTTTTTTCTTAATGCCTTTAGGAGCATTGGCATCTACCTGGACACATTAAACATCTTCATTAGGATTGCCTTGACTTTGACTGGAGGAGGAAGCAGCAAAAGGAAGTAAAAAATAAATTGCAGAGGCTCTTGGACAATACTGAAATGCATCCCAAAGTGCTGATTTTCTTTCCTGCATGAAGGAGTTTCAAAGAACACAGTGTTTAGATAAGTACAATAAAAAATGTATAAGAAATAACACCTTATATAAAGTGCCGAAAGTGGTAAAAACATGTCTTAATATGACTCACAGTAGATCTCAGCAGATGTCAGGGCTTTCTCAGAAAGCTGATGATACAGTTACTCAGAGAAGTATTTTGTAATATTTTTTTTTAGGAGAACTTGCTTTTGTTTCAAGTTGATAATTTTGGCTATAGTCTTGCACAATTGGTCATAAGCTTTATTGTGAAAGCACTTTGCTGAAACAGAGAGGCACTCCCACAAATTATTTTAATAATAAAATCTGTCATAGACTATGAACAGAAGAGCAGTTCTAAACAGCCATTAGAGTACAGTAAGAGATCATGGCCCCTGCCTTGGTTTCTGATGATCAGTATAAATTATCTCAACACTGTTTTTACAGGTCTCTTGCTTTTCTAATATCATCAGCTCACAAGATTGCTGATTTTGGCATCATTGCTAATGTGATAAGTGTTTGATACATAGTAAGATTTTTGAGTCGATACCTTCTTGTTCATTGTTTATATGGACCATGTAACTGGATGAATAACAGTTTTGCAGATGAAAGACTTTGAGTGCAAACCAAGGTTTTACAATTTTTCTGAGTAATGTACATAGCAAACAAACCTTCAAAGCATGTTTAAAACTTAATTCTTTTGATCCAGCCACCAGGCTGTAATTTTTGACTGTACATAGCAGCCGTTTGTAGTGAACCCTTAAGTATGAATTAAAGACCTACCAGAACCACCCAGGTTTTGTATTTCTTAAGTTATGGCATGACTGTATCAACTAGTGGTTAAAGATAATGGTCATCATATGTGTGTGGACTTAGAAAATGGGAAACCACAATAATAATAATACAATTACAAAAATAATCAAAAACTCTTATAGGGTACATTTACCATCTATCATTTATAATAATACACTCACTAGGTATTAATAAAAAGCAGCACAAGAAATGACTGCAGCAGCAGCACAGTTTCCAAACTGAGGAAAACAAAGAGCTAGGGAAGTAAAGAAGGCGTAAAAAAAATGACAACGAACAAGGTTTTAAGGCTAACCTGAAATTTCTGAAGGAAATTGAGGAAGGAGCTTAGTCTCAAGGATAACTTTGAAAGTTTTGAAGATAATGGCAAAAAAAGTCTCAAGATGGAGGTAACATAATATGTTACAATATTATTGTAAGGGCATGCGTACTTGCCTGTTACCAATTGTAAATGTAAAAAAAAATATCTCACTTTGCACCTGCATGAACGCATGCATCAATGTTCAAACAATTTAACATGCAGAAGGCCTGTGACTGGCAAACTCTTACCCAAAATTATTGGTGAAGATAAAAGCAAGGAAAGGAGCCGTATTCTATCCTAGACATGGTGAACCAGCTACAGTTCACATCTCCTATGACAAACAGGCCATAGGACTTCTACCTTTACCATTATTTTTAGGACATAAAGCCATGGTAAATGGACTTTGTTGCGTTTAAAGAAAGCGTTCGTTACTACGTCAGTGGAATTAAAATAGGCTAGAGGGCAAGACATATGCACACATCATATTGCAACTAGAGTTGTTATCGCAAAACAACCATTCTTTTCATCCGACTTTATTCCAACAACTTCGCTAAAGATGAGATGAGGGCAAGCTCTTCACGGGAACATTTCGTGGGATCACGCATAACAATGAAAGCGGCGTGCTATAACCTGCTTTGGAAAAGCCAATGTGTGCTCCACCCATCCAGTAACAGAGTGGTAATTGCCATGCTGCAGTCCTTCTGTGCGTGGTCGACAACGACGAAACACTTTTGCAACGCGTTCTTGGAAATCTGTAGTCTGTTCTTGGTGGCAATGATATTTTCAAATATTTTGGTTTTCAGACTTTGTCCCTAATTGTGCGATTATTCCAGAGAGCTTTTGATGCTGTGCTGTCACAGCAAGCTTTGTGCAGTGGGATGGGTCTGATGTGGCTGACTTTGTGCTTCTCCGGGAGGCTGATCTTGTAATGACCATTCGCTCTAACAGGAGTTGTGTGGGTGGAAGCAGCAGCACCGGGGATTGTGATTGGAGCTTCCATACAAGTGTCGTAACAACTTTTCAGCTACTTTTCGAAGCAGAACTTTTTATCTAAGATTCCACGCTGATCGCATCTGTGCTGATGGCGAAAGTGAACTTCGTCACATAAGTGGCTACTCTACAAAGGCACGCGGTGGTCTCTTTGATACCAGCGTCCATGATAATTGCTATGTCTGAGTTTGTTTGCTTTTTTTTTTATTATTGTTTATTTTTGGGGGGGGGGGTTTGGTTTGTGTTTTTTTGTTGTTGTTGTTGTTTTTTTGTGTGTGGAGCGCTTTCAGTCTACCTTTGGTGGGTAAAGCGCTCCTTATCAGCTTTATTTATATTTTGTTCTGAACTGTGTGTACATGTTCATAAACGTGCATTTGATGCCCGCCCTAAGAAAGTGTGCTTGCCTCTATGTAAAGTGCTTTGAGTCCGGATGACGCTGGCGAAATATAAATGTTATTATTACTTTATTTTGCTGTGTTTTATATTTCACTTACATGTCATAACTTGCATCTGATACGTCGGTCTTTTTCTTAATCTACGTCTTGTTTCGAACCGTACACCTGTTTTTGCATGCCATTAATTTGTACTATTATAAACTCACAGTTCAGGTTTAAGGTGGCATCTCTTGAAGGCTTCTCCCTTACCTCTTACAATTGGACTGTTGTTTCTCTCTCTGCATATTTTTCTTTCTCTTGTCGTTTTATTTTGAGTGCTTATTCCATTTTATTTCTTTATTGTAAGGTTGTCGATGACTACCATTTCTACATAATTGTTTGGTTAATGTGACCTTTCCTTGCCGTGCTTTGGTTCCGACACGGTGCTAATCATCAACGAACAACGCGGAGTCTGGTGTCGATCTCTTAACTCGACCATCCATCACGTTTCTTATTTTTTTCAATAATTGATCAAGGATGCCAGCGCCACGTTCATATTTTCCATGGAATTGCATATTTGAGATTTCGCAGATATCTCACTTTTTAAAATTGTTTTAATGATCTACCCAAGGATCTTTAGTCCAGAAAATTTCACCACGTGACGCGAGCAGAGAACCTACCTCGTGGCATCACTTAGCGGAAGCCAGTAAAATCCACAATTTTATCGGAAGCGATCATCACTTTGGTGCAATTAACTTTTTCTTTTTCTTTTTTTTTCTTTTTTTTTTTTATTTTGGTAAGCTGCATTCTGCGAAATATTTTAGAGGAGAAAAACCTTAAAAGAAAGAAAAATTGGGAGAATGGGTGACTGAAATAAAGGAGACAGAAAGTGTCGGATGGGTCAACACCGAGCTGTATGAGAGACGCTGACCTCTCCAGGTGGAGATCAGGGCGCCCGGCACGTGCACACTTGCGTGAAACAAGTAATGCTAGGCTTCTTACTTCAATCAATCGTCGGTGCGTGCATGAGCACGTGAGATCACGTTTCCCGAGCACGTGAATACGGCAACGGGTCAGCTACAGTCTTACCTGCGGTCATGTGTGTGTGTCTTGAAATATGCGTGCATGTTTATGGGGGGACTGGGTGGGTGAGAGAGGATTAATGATACTTTACTGATTCAAGAGCATATCGTTAGTAAGGGTGTGTACGTCTGTCAAGTAAATTACACATCTTAAAACTGCTGTAAACAGAATCCAATTATAAATAAAAGTAGTTATACTTCTGTAAACACATGTGCCAAAAACTCTACACACAAATATATATGTATACGCTTCAAAACAGCAATTATGAATAATATACTCGCTGATACATTAATACACAATTACTTTACTTCAGCTTACGTTGGTCAGCAGAACAAAACTTTGATGGTTTGCTCCAATCTTACACCACCTTACAATACTCCTTCCCCCCAACGACACATGTTCATGCAAATCACCCGCCACTCACACACCATAGCCTGCACAGCAAACCGAAAAAAAAACGTGAGATGGAGAGAGTTGGTGTGAGTTTGTGCGTGCGCGAGAGTGTGTGAGTCTGGTGAGAGTTTATCACGTATGGTATTGTATAGTCATATAGTACAATTAATTCACATCACGCTCAGTCTTGTTTACATGTTTGTGTGTATTTATTTATATTGCTAATTAATTTACTTCACATTCTCAATAATAAAAAAATTAATAAAAATAATAGTAATAAAAGATGCTTTTTCGTCAACGTTGTTGTCGGGTGTAGAGTTTAGTCTGTGAAAGTGAGAGAAGGGGAACATGTCGGAGAAGGAAAATTTAAGGGTGTTTGGGGACACGTGACCTGACTTAGTTTGATCCTCTTGTTATTAAAAAAAAAAAAAAAACCGGCGAATCTGGCGTGACAAGGGATACTTAGTCACCAAAACAATACGACAAAGTCTCGGCCAGCTGCCTGATGTAGTCTCGGTCAGCTCCTGCAGACGTAAGCCTGATGCGTGCAGTGTGCGGTCGCTCCCTGTCTGCGGGTCGAATCCCTGCAGGATGTCGAGCAGACGTGTGCGTGCGCAGTGGAGTTGCGGCCCTGACCCATCCCCCGCCATTATGACCGCGGAAGGCCAACAAAGGCGATTTGT
Organism: Pomacea canaliculata; assembly: GCF_003073045.1. Classification (NCBI taxonomy): domain Eukaryota; kingdom Metazoa; phylum Mollusca; class Gastropoda; order Architaenioglossa; family Ampullariidae; genus Pomacea; species Pomacea canaliculata. The sequence continues at coordinate 20,049,845 of NC_037590.1, read as the reverse complement.
GGCTCCAGCATCATCCACGACTGTCTGCAGAAGAACATTTTATACAAGGCAGAACATGAAACTGCATGACCAGTTAATAATTTCATCTAATATAAAATTGAGAATTTAAAACTCCTCTTCCCCTACCTGAGTTATTGTTTCTTTTCATACTCTAATATTACTGAATTAAAACAGAACTTTTAAAAAACTATAAAATTGTAGAATTTGTTATTGTACGCAGTTCTTCTGTCCAACCAGCTACAGATGACCATTGTGGGTGTACAGCAAGCAAGTTGTCCATACTTGTGTATGATTGACCTGTGACGGGCTTTGGTGGCAAATGGCGTGCATCGGGTGACAAGGTGCTGGTGCTGCTTTCATGAAGCTTGTAATTAACTAGCACGAGCTACATTAGATGGCATTGTCATGTCAGCTCTTCCGTCAACGTTGTTGTCAGGTGTAGAGTTTAGTCTATGAAATGTTTACAGGTGGAGCGGTGGAGCCAAGCACCGGTTCCATTGTTACAACGCCTTCTTCGTTTGCTTTCCATAATATTTATTTCAGATAATGGGTCTGCCTTGAGGAATAAACAGTTGTCTCGTCGTATTTTCAGAGATTTGTGTTCATCTACACACAAAAAAAAAAAAAAAAAAAAAAAAAACGTAGGCACACAGAATGAATGACTGCTAGTGGAAAGAAAGACAAGAAACGGTCCTGGATGTCCGTTCTTATTGTGTGCATGTGTGGGCGTATGTGTTTAACGGTATTTGCGTGTGTTTATGTATATATTCATGTAAGTTTTTGTTTTTGTGAAGATGCACTTGTATCTGTATGTAGTTGTGTGTAGAAGTACTTGAATGTAGTGGTATGTAGAAGTACCTGTACTTCATACGAAATAAAAAGCGATTACAATTGATAATAAAGTTTGGAATCAGATTTGGAGACGATCGCTAAGAATGTCACTAAAGAATAATTCCCAATCATGAACTAATTGCTGGACTTCTTTGTTGTCATCACACAGACGGCGGACTTGAAAGCTGCAATTATTGTCGAATGATGTTCAAGGCTACTTACTGCACGCTGATGAACCTCTTACGGGGATGGGAGCCTGTAAGCGCCTCCGCTGGATAATTGACCATACATCGCGTGTCAAACCTCACCTGCCGACACATGACAGTCACCCACCCAGAGACATGCACCCATGCCGTGCTAGGGGTCATGACCCCGTCATATTTCATGGGAAGTCAGCGGCGCAGCAACATCACTTTGCATCAAGCTGGCCATCAAAGCATCGGCGGCGGCGGCGGCAGCAGCAGCAGCAGGAGGAGAAAGCAGCTTTGATGCAAGCTTGATTTATCTTGACTGTGGCCAGCAGTGACTTGAAAGCGCATTCGACTAACAGGTGAGGTGGATGTACTAGGGTGGCACTCTCTAACCATGCACCTTATCTCATGGCAGCATCAGACTGGACCGTTTGTCCGTGCAACCACTGATGCTAAAGTCTGTCATCTAGTAGCTGTTTAGTCTAGTTCAATGCATCTGTTTCAAACGGAGATAATGTTATCGATTGGTGTAATCAAGGTCAGTGTGAACTAGAAACCTCTTTGACAAAGTCGTTGATGCGAATGGGACACGGTAGCGTCCTGACGAGGGAGGACACAGAGGGCTGTATCAAAATACCTACTTTGAATTCCAGCGCTAAAATAACAAAGCGGCTACTGATTGAATTCATGATTGTTTCGGTTGAAAACAAAATTGTGAAGTTGTTTTAGCCGAATGTCGCGGACAAAATATTTATTAGACAGTGCGGGCGATTTGTTCGATTTGGTGAGTGGTCGAAGGTGCTTTACCCTGATTGATGCCGGTTATATTATTTCTTTCTTTTCAACCACGAGATTTTTGTTTCATGCGTTCGCACATGTATTGTCCTTCCTCTTGTACATCTCTCAGACAGGAGGCGGTGGGCTTCTGGTGTCAATGCAACGTGTTCACTCTAATACAGGGTTCAATACAATGATTGTGTCTTTGACCTCACTGTCGTCGTTTTGACACCGGCATTTAAAATTTTCCAGAGAAAATATGGAGATGTTTGTGTGTATGAAAATGGTTGTATCGACTCGCTTGTCATTGCACATTTGCTCCATCCAGATCCCAACACGCCTTACACCACCTCATCCAGAAATTTTTCTGTCAACGTAGCCTTGTTACATTAGTTTCCTCTCTGCACATATCTCCTACATTGATGTTTCCACCATTTTTCAAACTACTGAAATATAATATTTCCGATCTACATATATTGTATCAAAAGTTCCAGGTCGGACTCAGCTGGTTTTAAACTTGAAGCGAATCTCGTGTGTGTGTGACTCAGGGCAATGGCTACCGACAGCATGGAGCAAATGTGTGCATCCTCACCATCGGAATTCACGCGCTTCGAACATGCAACAGTTGGAGCGTTGTACATGATCTTTGGTGAGTGTTGTAGCTACTGTTGTGTGGTTGCTACAAATATCAACATTGTGTAGAGATTGATACACACAAGTATTTGTAGTAAGCTTGCAAAGTAAGATTTGTGTAAAGAGGTTTACAGAGCTGACATTTGTGTTCAGGCGGTTACAAATATAATAATATTTTAGTAAAGATCAATCAGATAATGCTATTTACAACAAATGATAAGTAAGTCGAAAGCTATTACGACTCAAGTTTGTCGAGAGTGATCCCTCTCTATTAAAAAATTATAATAAAATTCAATAATAAAATCTTCGTTATTGCTCCGTCTGATTCTTGCTGTCTCTTCATCGCAACCCTTCTAACAACTATCTAAAGAACCAGTAACGTGGTTATAACAACCGTCTGCAACTACTTGTGAACATTCACTAGGTGTGGGTGGAGTGGTCACCAACCTTCTGATTATCCTGGCCTTCTTTAAGGACAAAGCCTTGCTGCGTGGAAGCACATCGTGGCTGCACGTGAGCCTGGCGTTTGCCAACATTTGCGTGGTGGCACCAGCTCCATTCCCCGCTTCCTCCAGCTTCAGTGGAAGGTGAGATGCTCATCTAGTCTCGGTATCCTACCGGGTTGATCATTCGAATTCTCTTGCATCCTAATCTTAAATTTTCGAGCAGAGCTGATAACATATCCGAAATTTTGGGTTATAATGTTTTAATTGTGATAATGAGCTATAAAATCCCTTTCCGTTTTCGAGAGTACAGACGTGACCATACACTGAAGGAGGCCATGAAGGTCCTCCATGGATACGCTTAATTAGCATATAATTTGGACAAACATATCCTCAAAGCTGTGACATGTTTTATGTGTATGATCAGTGCTGTGCATGTTGAGAAATTATTAAGCTGGACTTCTCACTTTTTTTTACTAGAGTACTAAAAGTTTATCAGGTTGTTTCGTGTCCACAAAGGTACTGTCTATCAATCTCGGTAATTTCAAACAAGGCGATGGTCTGGGTGGGGTCGCAGTCTAGGTAAGTGAAGTCAGTGACCCCGAAGCAGGTGGGCCGGCCACAAAGCCGATTTTCTGAGAGAGACAAAAGTCGGAAGCATTGGATCTGCGCATGCGTATAGGCTGGCGGCACTTATCCAACTTGTCACGAGGCACGGAGGGCAAAACAGACCTGAAACGTGTCCTGGGGGCTGAGAGTGTCGAGCACATTTATTTCGCATCACTTGTTTGCTCGGAGGAAAACGGAGCCCAGCCTTATAATTTGCCTGGATTTGCATCTTGAAGGTTTTGTTGATGATTTGGTAAAGTCGCCGACTAGTAAGCTCTTTCTCTCTGTTATCGCCATTCACACTCCCATTCCCACACGAACACACACACACACAGGCACGAACACACACAGGCACGCACACACACACAGACTATTGATATATGGCTATATACCATCCATTATTAAGTTGGTAGATAGGGGCTGGATAAACAACGAAAGGTCTACATTATTAGCGATCACATCAAAATATAGTCAACATCATCTGATAAACTTTTAATAACCTAAACAAAGAATCGATCCTTTCAAAATATTGTCAACACTGTTTGAATTATGATAGTAAAATATTTAATAACTAAAACATGTAAGCCTTCGCTTCAAAACGTGGTCAGCATTATTTGGATTATAGCAATAATATCTTTAATAACTAAAGCATACAAGCGATCGTTTCAAAATATAGTCAACATCATTTGCGTTATGCTAATAAAATCTCTAATAGCTAAATACTATTTATTTACATCAACACTTTGATATTGGCATGATGCCTGTATAAGCGAGTCGTGATGTTGAAAAGCACAAACAAAACTGTTGCTAGATTTAGAATGTTGTTACAGAGAAGGAGGGAAGGAAGGAAGGAGAAAGGTTGTCTCGGAAACTGTTTCCAATATTGATTTCATTCTGAGACAAAGAACCTGCCCTGAGCTACTGAATGATAATTTATATTATACGACAGGGAAAGGAGGCAGACCTGGCAACATCTGAGTGAAAACTCACAACCTCACTTCAGCGGCCTCTACCACCATCCCTCCTTTCATATAAGATCCACACCAGACAGAGTGAACAGAAAAATTAGAAAGCTTCATTCATGTCTGGCCGTGAGGGTTCGGGGTGCCAGGGTGCTGCCAGACATGTCACTCAGCAGTGCATCAGGGCAAACATCCAAGAGCATGTAGCTATGTGATGTTCAGATCCCAGAGCTCGTTTATTTATCTTTTTTTTTAATCTCTTAAATATGTAAATAAAATGTTGACGATATGTGTGGATAACGAACTTAATTTCCGGTTCAGTAAGGGTTATTCCAGTATTTCAGAGTACTGACATTAGTGTAGAGTGATTTGAGTCTTGTATCATTGCAGGTGGCTGTACGGAGACAAAGTTTGCCAGGCATACGCATTTGAAGGTATGTTCGTGGGAATCGCGGCCATCGGTGCAGTGTTCTCCCTTTGCGTGGAACGGTATCTGGTCAGCAAGCGAGAAGATGCAAGTATGTTGGTCTGTGTGTCAGTGCATCTACAGAGTCGAGACACGACCAATAGCAGACACGAAACAGAATGACAAGACTGCTAGTAGCGGTAACAAGAATGTTAGCAGACCTGAATGTTATGATGAAAGACTGCTCTCAGACCTGAAATACCCTGACAAGTTTACTCGGGTATGTGTCATGTGACAAAAGACCTGAAATATGAAAATACACATATCATGCCTACAACATGACAGCAAAGACCTCAACAATCTTCATCGGTGATAAAATTTGAGTAAGTTTTAAAATGTGATGACAAAATTATCCATCAGTCCTGAAATATAATGGCAATGCCCTCAGCAGACCTAGACTTTAAAGATGATGAAGAAATTTTCAGACTTACCAAAACATTAACAACAATTTCATGAGACCTACAAAGTCATGGAAAACTGCATCGTTCGCTGTATAACATTATGGAAGACGTACCAGATCTTTTCCCTCTGCCAGGAGAAAAGAAGATATAGCTGTTCAATGTCTTAAAACCGAAATCTGGACTTTAAAAAAAAACTATATTGAAACCTGCTCCACAAACGGTCTCACCGATTTCTCATCCTTAGTCTGTTCTGAACTGATATCCGCAATCTGACCACATTAGAAACACAAGAAGTAAGAAACTTGCCTGCAGTGCAAAAGACTGTCTGAACAGGATTTGAGGCAGACGGGAATTTTTATTTCCAGTGAAATTGGAGGACGGTCTCAATCAATAAGACAAATCTCAGAGCACGCATTGACATTCTCCCCAAAATAACAGCATGCAAGCAGAGAGACAGACTTTCCGTGACTTGAAAATGGGTAATGACACTCCATTTAAGTCAAAGATTTTTTTTTTAAATACTTTTTTTTCTTTTAGTGCTAGACAGTTGGGGAACTTTGGAAGAAGGATGGAGTCCCAGTTCCTTTCAACCCCAACCGCGACAGGCAAAAAAATAGTCCTTAGTAGACATGTTAGAATGTAGTACACATTTAAGTATTTGTGCCCAGGCTGGTGGGTAGAATCATTATATAGTTCAACAATTATGTAATATCAATCATTTATAACTACATCAATATCCTTCACACTTATGCTGCCAAAATTACAATGAATAATTCAATAAGACACTTGCATTTTATGCTGTAGTGCACTTCAAAATACCGGAATACCTGTACATCTTTTTCAGTGCAGCAAAATCCAGCGGCCTTTTATTGGGTCGCCACGGTCATCAACATCAGCAATGCACTCTTCTGGTCTGTCATGCCGCTGTTGGGATGGAGCAGGTATTGAACTTAGGCACTTCTCAACTTTTATTCCCCGGAGCTTACAAAACTTTTTCAGGCGAGTTGCTCTCATTGACACAACGGGAGGACGAGAATAAATAAATTCTTCAGAAAATTTAGCAGAGGACGGAATCGGCAAAAGGTGTGGAACAATCGTTGAAGTACGTTGTTATCGTGAAGATGACCGGAAGGAAGTCGGTAAAAAAAAAAAACTTTGGCCGAGCACTTGCAAAGAAATGCTTGTACTTGAACACGATTGCCTAGCAACATCTATTATTTGTTAATGATGTTTCTGTGCGCTACAGACTTCAAATTTCCTGTTGTTATTCCAAGGCGTAATAATATCGTTATGGAAGAGAAAATTAAAAAAAAAAAGAATGACTGATGATGAGGAGGAAAAAGTGAAGGTCAGGATGATGGTGATGAAACGATCCTAACCATCACCATCATCATCATCAGTATCAGACTTCGTCAAGTACTGAAATTATTTATCAATGCCTTGTGCAGATACAGTGTCGACCACACGGGAGCCGCTTGCGCCATCGACTGGAAGAGCGGAGACGAGAGTTACGCCTCCTACATGACCATGCTCTGCTTCTTCCCCTTTGCCTTGCCCTTCGCCTTCGCCATTGCCTGCCTTTACGCATCCATTCCCAAAGCTCCGGCCCTGACTTCCGCTTCCGGTTCCTTGCCACAGGCTAGTGGACAGCCTGCTAGAGACCACACAACGTCCAGCTTCACTGAAGGACAGCTACGATGGGTAAGTCGTGTGTGTGTGTTGCTTGGTCGAGCTCTAATATCTTAGAAGTTTCCAGCATTCTGATTTTGCTTCTATGCGTAATTATTCTCCTTATCGCTACAAAGTTTGACATTTTTTCTAAACAGTTTTTAATATTTATCTCTACAGCTGGCACTTTTTTTCTATAGGTCGTTTCTCGTCTTTGTTAAAAACAGTTTCCGCTCTTCTCTAAACACGGGTTTCATCTTTCCCTCTACACACTTGCAATAGTTATCTTCATTCTTTACTCGATATAAATTGTTCGTCTTTCTCTTTTACATGCTTGCACTTTACAATTTACATCATCTCTATGTACAGTTTTACTGCTATCTATACACAGTTTGCACTTGCAGTGTTGATTAAACACAGTTTGCATTGTTTCTATGCGTTAAGTCCCATCTTTCTCTTTACACAGTTTACCTTTCCTCCTTCTTGACACTTCATCCCCTTCCTTCAACCTTCTCTTCCTTCACCAGCCTTCACGAAACTTTCTCGTCCCCAGCTGTGCCTGTGCTTCCTGGTGTTGGTGCTGGTAGGCTGGGGGCCCTTCGCCTGGCTCTGCCTGTGGGCGATGGTGGGGGACACGGCCGGGGTGTCCATGCTGGCGGCAACCATCCCCCCGCTGGCCTGCAAGTTCACCACCATGATGTACCCGCTTACCTACAACGTCATCAACCCTCGCTTCCGCGCTGCCTACTTCTCCATCCTGGGCACGAGCGCCACGGAGGAGACGGTCAAGGTCGACTGAAGGGACTGGGCGAAGGGGTGGGCTACAGGGGTGGGGTTAGGGGTATGTAGAAAGGAAAAGGACATGTTTGACGATTTTAATTTTTAGAAAGATGCGAACTGAAGAGCATCACCCGCTTTGGCGTTTTATATTTTTCAGGTCCTGTTGATACTTGATTCACTGAAAGATCGTTGTTGCTATTGCTGTCGCGGTGCCTGATGATGTCTATCGTCTTTCAGCGGAAGCAAACATTGTACATAAATGCAGTCTATACAAAATCGGTGTGGGTTTTGTTTTTGTTTTTTACACAGCCTCTCCGTATCTAGACAAATTTTTCTATTTAGGAAAATTAGTTTAGCATGGAATATCCGTCAGCAACAGGCACTGTGGAAACCTCCGAAACAACATTTGTTCAGGCCCCAGCAATTACTTTCTCCCCCTCCCTGACGACTGGGGACAAGGTACAAAACCCTGGCATGAATTGTGTGAGCATTGATATCGTATTAATTGACCCACAGCCGCCTTTCCCTCTTTGACTTGGAAGGAAATATTTATGAAAAGAAGATGTACATCATAGATAAAAACAGACAGCTTCCGAAACTCATGTTTAAATTTTACTAAATCGACGCAAAGCCTTTGATAATAAAACATAGAAACGTAACAAAATAATAACTGTATGTAAAATGCAAGAATAATAAATTAATTCATTTCGCTTACAACAAATAGACTGAATGCCACTGAAGCAGCACGTCTTAACTGTGGGTAAAATCCACAGTATTTTTTTTTTTTCATGATTCAGGCAATGACTGATAGTAAGTCCCTCATATTGCACGTGACAAGTAAGCTCAACAGCAAAGGCAGTTGATTTAGCAACACCTGCGAACACCTAGAACGGAAGGACATTGAGCAGCACGTGGATGATGAGGTGTTGAAATAACGGTAACTTATACATATGCAAAGACTTGTGACATTGTGAATAACTACAGACCAGGGCTTCACGGGAACACTGCAGTTCGAGAGCTCTTCTCGAAACGAGGGCAGATCTTAATTAAAATTTCGTGTAACCGCAAAACACGGAGTTCCAGTACCTTGACAGATGTCAGATTTAGTATAGAAACTCGGTTGTTGTTGGGGTTTTTTTTTTCATCTAACACGAACAATATCCAGAATTTTCATGTAACCTGATCAATCATTGGAAACTGCCAATCCTGAATTGCGAGAGAAGTGGTGGACGTGTCGGAACATTACTCGAATCTGTGAGCATTTTACAAGAAACACAGTTCTCAAACCTGTCATGGTAAGCGTACCTCTCTCTCTGTAGATATACATCTTAACAGGGTAGTCGGTGGTGCAGTGTAAAGGAATGATTGTGGGTCCAGAAACGACTTACAAATTAAATAATTTCTTTTTTCTATTTGTCATCTGTTTACATAACTGGACAAACCTGCCATTATGTGACCTTAACTGTCCCCTCGGAGTCAACATCTACATCCAGCCAACCTCGTTCTCACTTTCTCCCTCCCTTCTGTTTCAGGTTTATCTTCATGGTTGTGTGTTCTTAAAACCCTCCTTTCTATGGTTGTGTGTAGCTGATATAAATGTTTAAAAACTATAGAAAAAATATAATCTGTTAAATTAAAATCTGTATGAAAGATTAGGTTAAGTATATTGCGTGTGATCGAATAATTAAAACATTTAACATTTTTTTCTTTTTGATCCTATTGGTATGTCAAGAAGGACATCACCTTCTTTTTGTGTTTGCAGACGTAGTTCGGATTGTTTGAATTCTTAATTGATACAAACGTCCACAGAAAAGTGTTAAATGATATTCACTTTAAAAGAATGTTTTCCATTCTTGATCTTTCAGTGTGTTCCTTTTTACTATAGTTAATTATGATGGCTAAATACCTGTATCGGCATTTTTTGATCGGTGAATTTGTTTAAGACTTTGTTTGATGTTTTTTAAAAGTTGCCCCACCAAAATATTTTGTTCTGTTTACGTTTTTAAGTATTCTTCTTGTGTACATATCCTCGTCCTGCGGAAATTTGCATTACACAGATGTTTAGTTGATTATCGTGACTTCAAGCGCTTTTCTATGTCAATAATCTTTGTTTTCTATCTATTCTGCCTGAAACTCGTGCAAAAAGTGTGCATTGACATATTGAAAACTCGTTAAGGTTTTCGTTGTTGTCCAATATTAAGAGATGATTTATTTAGGTATTTTGTAAAGGATGTTGTGAATTGTATTCTGTTTATCGTAATATGCAAGGTATAATCGTTCATTTGTCGACATCATTATTTATATTAGATGTGTGCAGTCTGACCCATGACCTCAGATTCTTTTATTTAATAATCATTTATCAAAGGGAGATCTCTTATTGAGTTGCCATTGTTTTTTTAGAAACTATTTCTTGTTTACGAATATTCGGTTCTTTGATTGCCGTGTGTATCTTTTCTAAAAGATAAAAATAAACTGTTTCAACAGTCTCTTCATCTCTTCACTGTAAAAGACGTTTAGACTGATTGTTTACAAACAGCTGTTGTTGTTGTCGTCGTCCTTATACTTGGAGGCCAATTTTTGAAATAAGATTGGGTATCATCTGCAAAAAGTTTACAGGTCTGTATACCATGATGTCAGGGGCCATCAGCGACGTCCAGACCTTTCCTCAGTTCCTGGAGAAGTGTACACTCCTGTAAAATGTGCTCCGTGGTTTGTTGTGCAAACACACAGAAGCATGTTAGGCAAGAAACCAGTTGTAGCTTTCTGTATATGCGATGCTGTCTCCATTAATATCTGCATCCTTTTTAAAAAAACCGGTTCAACCTCCACTCTTAGCGTTCCAAAAGCTGTCAATATGGTCCTCCCAAGAGAGGGAGGGACTCGCCTTTCACCCCTTAACCTACCTCCATTTCATTACGTTTTATGTGACCCTCAGGCTTCAGATCAAGAAAGTGCAGGAAATAGAGGGACAGAGTAGATCCATGAATAACTGACCAATAAACGATCGCTAGTTTCACCGACAGATCAAGGAGGTTGCACAGATCGATGCAGGCAACTGTTCGGGTTCGGGTGGAATGTCACCGGCTCATTGCTTGCATGAGGAGGACGTGTTGCACAGTTGAGTGTTCTCCAATTGAGTCCGACACTCAAGTCCATGATCTGGGAAAGGGCGGACAGATTGACAGCGCCCATGGACGGTGAATGAATGTGTCTATACTTGACTCGCTCGTTAAGCGAGGGCTTTTTCGCCAAATTTTAAGCGTTTTGCGAGCAATGATGCATAACTGATGCCAAGCCTTTTGTATCCTGTAGGACAGGAATAAAAATATCCTGAGCACCTTATGAGATTTTCTCTTTAGATCGCATTATAATAGAGTAAAGTGCCAAATATAAAGATGGCAAAAGAAAAAACTTAAGAGAAATGCATCTCTGTGGCTGCATTTAGGAACGACAACTGTAACGCGCGTGCACTCACACACACACACACACATATATACACAATCCATACACACTCCACTTGCTATTTGATTTGGCTTTATTCCTATCTTGGAAGTGACAGTGTCACCCAGCTCTCAAACAGAAGCTGATTGGCTGTAAAAATTTTCTTTCAGCCGCGAAAAGCAAAATCGAATTGTCTCCCTCAAGCTTGACACAAAACTTCGCAAATTTCTTGAATGGCTAATTACAAAATATAGCTCTCTCAAATCATATTAGCTGCAATAAACTTCATTTAAAGCGACAGTAAGCACACACTCATCGGAAAATAAGATTACGTGTTTACACTGTGATCCAGCTTAGTGTCACCGCTGTTGTCGTATTAATTGTATTTACGTGTGTTGCCGGTACATGACCCGTTAAATAAGATAGAAAAGATGTCGATGACTAGAGACAGGCTTCGTTAAAGCAAACTCTTTCTTTTTCTCATCTTCTGGAGGTGGCATCTGCTGGCGTGGCCAACACCACCAGAAATGAACCGGGACGTGACGACTCCAGAAGAAATCGATGTTCGCGAGGCGGCTGCTAGTGCCTTCCTTTCATCATTGAACCTCCACGCGGTGCACTAGTCTTTCATCTCAACCTCTTGTCTTTAAAGGCTCTCGTTGGCTATTCTGGTCAACTTCAGCACCAAAAACAACATCTTTTCCCTTCACAAAACTCTCCAATGACGCCATTGTTTAATGAATATAATGAATAATTTAATTAATATAAAGGGGTTGTTAATTACCACGTGATCATTAATTTCCGTACACAAATACCATTGGTGGTGCAACAAACAAACGATGATGCAACAATGATGTTGAAAGCTGCTGTTTGGTGTGTAATGGCGTCCAACAAACTGTACAAATCTACTTGAACAGAAAGATGCATCATTAAAATAATGTCCTTCACATAAATTTCTAGCGTATGTTAACATCCTCGTCAGAAATAAGATATTAGAAAGACAGGAATAAGTTTGCCTGTTCTGTAGACACACCACAAAAATCTTTCAGAGCACTCTTTACAACACCGTGGTCGATAGAGGAAGAACTGATGTCCATCACGGAGGCGTGAACAAAGCTTTTCATACCTTCTATACGTCCTGCTGCTCAGTAAAGGTTGCCGTGGGAAACGTCCTCAGTTACACATCCCGCCAGTCTCCTAGACGACCAGAACGAGTCAAGAAACTCAAGTGACCTTTTACTAGTCCATTGGTCTATCCTTCAGTCTGTCTGACCAGCTATCTTCTGTCTGCCTGCTTCAATGAAGATGGTGTGTCTACGATCATTTATTAAAGTACGAACAATATTATTTTTGCATCTCCCTGTTTTGATCGACTCAATGATTAGAATAAACAGTGGGGGGAAATTTCATCGTGAAAAATTCACGACGGTCTGGAAATTGCCAGAGTCGACACATTTCGCAAATACAATCAGCATTTTTACGTATTTCCACTATAATGTATCGAGTAAAAGATTAAATAGGACCCACGTGACCAGGCTACATTGTTTACCATTCATAAAAAGCACACACCAGTGTATATGTGTTAATACAATATTTACAAACAGTTAAGGGTTAGATAGAAAATAACACAGAGACCAGCTGCAACAGGTGTGGCTGTTCATGTTGTGGTATACTAGAATTTCCTTATTCAAAGGTAAAGCGTGAGAAGAATTTGCTTTGCAGACAAACTTCATCCCAGGCCGTCCAACAACATCAACCCCCCTCCACAATCAAAAAGTCATATAAACTGTCCGTGCACCTAAAGTCAAAAACATGTGCGACAGCCATTTGTCTCACACTAGGACATCTTTTTCGCACAGACTGAACAAGTGTCATTAGTGTCGCGTGAGGAATGGCCAACCACTCCTACTGCGAGAACTAAAAGAACTATTCCATCTCTGCTGGATGTGGGTAGTTAACCTGACTGCAGCATCCCAGATATCTCTGAGAGAGAGCAAGTCAGGTGCACGTGATAACCCAGCCAAGCCACTAATTTTGCTTCTGCTGCTAGAAGTCGATTTTCACGCAAACACGACAGAGTGTGACTTCCTGCAGCATGGAACATGGACCCTTAGCCTGTAAAGTCTGGCATGATGAGGGTATTCACAACCTCGCTTCTGTACCAGATGCCAGCCAGAGTGCCACGAGCGAGATGAAGAGGGGTCCTGCCATAAGTGTCGTGTTCTCCCAGGGCATCAGAGCGCTGCCGCCATGCTGTCGTGCTTTTTAGCAAGTCGTTCTTCTGGACGCAGCCACACTCGTTGTTTGCCATCATTGAGGACCAAAGTGAACCTGTACTCGTCAATAAAGAGCACACGCCTCACTCTCACCTAAACCCTTTCAGACTCATGATGCCAGATCGTTTTCTGACTCCTTTGCAAAGTGCCTTTACGTTACCTGAAACAATGGCTAGGGTTTTGTTTATTTTTTGATTTTGCGTCCAACGGCAACAATTTTGGGTAAACATATTTCTACTTGCTATCAGTTTACAGCAAGTCTGTGAAAATTTTCAGGAGCGGAGAGTGCAAAAGTCCACAAAAAACATGTTTCTTAACACAGACATAATGAAGGCATAATTACGAATAAACCCGCACGGCACAGATCGGGTCGCCAAGTCCACCTGAGTAAATAGCCATTTGTCTTTCTCTTGGTTTTTTATCAGCATTGATCCTGTTTTGGTTAGTGTCTAAGGGGTCTGAAACATCCCAACAACTTTATCTTCCCTGTGCCACAGTTGTTTCTAAGGGCGGATGACTTTGTCATCAACACACGGTGCACAGAATTAGAAGTGAGAATAATGCGCCATTATAACTGCGAGAAAACGGTCACATCGTGATTTTCATAAGTCTTCTTAGTTGATACATACTTTTTTGTATTAGCTTATAACTGGACTGTTATCTTAATCTCATTGATCTGTAGAGCGTCCGAAACCATTTTGGCCGATGTTATGTCGGTCGGTCGGTCGGTCAGTTGGTCGGTTGTTCCTTGGCCGGCACCTATCGTTGGGAGGATCACATGGATAGACGTGGCAGCTGACAGGGCTCCCACTCTTGCCTATTGTCAGAAGGTCCTGTACAGGACAACCAGTCTAGTCTTTGGCAGTTTACTCTGGACACCGCTGTGTTGACTATCCTGTAAGGTGCCTTGAAGGATAGTCTTCGACAAGGTGTCGTGCCGGATCACATGGCCAAAGAAGACCAGCTTACGTAGTCTGACCGTTGAAAGCAGATTCCTAACGTTCGCCCAAAAACATTGGTTTTGTGTGAACTTCACACACACACACGTACGTGCACACGCACACACTCACAAAAGGTTAAGGAGGGCCTGGTGGACGAGAGGACTTACAACGCATCACATATTTCTTTCCGTATTGTACCTTTTAAAATGTACAAAAATGTATTGCAAATTCTACTTATATTGATTTACTGCAAGAAAACTGAATATTTAACCACATTTCCCCCTCCAGCATTTACTTTGTCTCGTCAGTTAAGCAATAGAAAGGCCGAGAGCTCAGGATTGATGAGCTGTGCCTAGGGCACTAGCAGGGCCTAATCCAGCCTGGCATAAATGTGACCGACAGGGACAGTATCATGTCCCACTTCAATTTGTGCCACTTCCATTTGCTAATCTTTACCTTCCCCTGAAGGCCGGTATTCTACTTTTCATGCATCCTTTGTGGGTTTTCTCCCACCCTGCAGGAATCAGCAATGATAAGCCAAAATGAAGCTGAAACTGAAGGTAAACTTCTTCACCCTCACTGATAAACCAAGGCTGTCCGGTGTAGCAGCAGTCAGCGCCTGTCACCAATACAATGAGTGTTTGGTTCATGTCTTGTCTTGGACCCGCTTTTCTTTCTCTGCATGTGGCATCAGTTTACAGGGCTGGCTGCCTTGCCGTGATGTAGTCTTAGTGTTGGCTCGGCTTAAAACACC
The DNA here is from genome assembly GCF_003073045.1 of Pomacea canaliculata. Classification (NCBI taxonomy): domain Eukaryota; kingdom Metazoa; phylum Mollusca; class Gastropoda; order Architaenioglossa; family Ampullariidae; genus Pomacea; species Pomacea canaliculata. The sequence goes on along the minus strand of NC_037590.1, from coordinate 20,034,672 downwards.
AATCACACGCACACACACCTCACTGATAAACCAAACTGAATTTGAAACTAACGACACACTCAGTCCTTGTCACTGATAAACCAAACTTTAAATTGAAGTCTCGGAATTTCTCACGCACATGACCTCGGTCCCTCCCCGTCACTCCCATGCACACTCTGTGCGCGCACGCATTCTGTCCCAGTGGACGTACACACGTCTTCTTTAACGTGTAGGTGGGTCTGCGTGTGTCCCATTCACACACACTTGCCAGCTGGCGATCGATCATCTTTTAAAAAAAGAAAAGATAACAACAATAATAAGGCGGCGCTGTTCCTTCCATGGCCATCTTGCCGTGACAAGAGACCCGCAGGACGGCGCCAGACCACTGCGCTCCACACGCCGGCAGTCGAATGGTTGCAGTGTCGCTGCGACTGCCACCAGGGCTGCTCCAACTTCAGGTTCCCTTCACCATTCTTGAAGTTAACAATCTTGGACTGCTTTTTTGCGCTTACAATACCTGACGGCGGCGTGTCACGTATTTTTCAAGAGCTGGAAACAGGTTCGTGCCTCTTTTGTTCATCCATCCTTTTATTGATCCATCTATCGATCGATTTGTGATTTGATTATGTTTGTTTGTGGCTATAACATAACAAAACCGACACTTTGATATTATTCTGTAATTTTCCTGCTGAGTACTAAAAAAAAGGTCTTCATAGTTTGTTTTCAATCAAAAGACGACCTACTGAAATAAAGTCTGCTTTATAATTTCTTAACCGTTATTTAGTTCTTTCGACAAGCGATATTCCTTTGAACAACAGAGATTTTTCAACATCATATGCGGCTCTCCTATGTTAACTTGGGATTGTTTTGCTTTTTCGCGGTTTCTACGTCTCAGTACGAAATGCTGTGCTCGGTGGATCGACCAAGAAAATCAGGATCCGGCGGCAGCATTTGTCGCTGTAATTTCCCAACGTCGATAACGCAGAGGGTCATGAAAATAAAGTGTTAAACTATTGATAGAAGAATGTTTTTAGCCACATGACAGCATCATAACTCAACAGAATGATTCCTATAGCTTCACCTGGGAAGAGTTCACATTGACCCCGATTCCTGTTTGGTTTTTTAATTTTAATTTAATGAGAAAATGTCAGTGTTTTTAGCAAAAAAGGAAAGAAATATAACCTGGTGTATGTTAGCTTCTTATATATATATATATGTATTGAATCGTTTCACCGTTGATTGTAAACATATTTGCAGCTGATGTAAACTTGGTGAGGGCAAAGGTAGAGCTAGAATTATGACCGAGAAAGGTGACGCCGTACAGATGTAGCTCCTTCTCAGCCACCAAGTAGTACAAAACCTTGGAGGAACTACAAGCAGAATAAAAGGCTGGCTTCAGACCAGGTAGAAGTACAGTTTAACAGATCTTCAACTGTCACATTTTTATAGAGAAGCATCTTCAATATCAGGAAACCTCTATCACAACTTTTTAAAAAGGCATTCTACAGAGTTCGGCAAGAGGGTCAAGGGATGCAAAAATTCAACATCAAAGACGGCTTGGTTCCTGGTCATTGAAGCGAGGTATAATTGCTCAATGAGTGGAGTAATGCTAAGTAACCAAACAGCAGCTTACTTTCACACCACAGTAGGCGTGCCTCAAGGATGTACCCTATCACCGGTTCTATTTAATATCTTCTGGAGAACATCATGCGTGAAACCCTCCACGACCATCATACTTCCACTTCCATTGGTGGAAAGCCGATCTGACATAGATTTGTTATCAGGCAATAACAAAAAAACTGAAAGACCTCACCAACAAACTGACAGACGGTTCAAATGCATATGTAATGGAGACCAGCACTGAAAAGACCAAGTTTATGATCATTGGCAGCGGCCAAGCAAAGATCTACATGAACGGGGTACAGCTCGAAGAGGTAAGTGGCTTCAAAAACTTGGGAGCCACCCTTTCCAAGGACTGCAGCTCCATGATGGATATCTGCATCAGGATCGCAACAGCGGCGTTGGCTAAGTGGACATGATCTGGCATAGCCATAAAACATCAGGCCATAGAGCAGTGTGACGATTTCGTGTTGCTGGGAACCACCAGAAAAGACCTCAGCTGGGACAGCAATGTGATGTCTATCATTAAGAAGGCCAAGCAACGACTTTACTTTCTGCGCCAGCTGAACAATTCCACCTCGGGATAAACGTTTTGGTCCAGTCTTACCTTACCGTGATGGAGGAAGTACTTACATTCTCCATTATCGTCTAATAGGGCAGCACCAGGCTGGTTGGCTTGTGGGGTTTTGCATCGTGCCAGCAACTATAATGCTATCTCACGACAAGAGAGGGTATTATAGAATTATATACGGCATATATATTTATTGAATTATATACGGCAGCACTACCCAGAAACAGAAAACCGAGTCGACCTGATAGTGCAGTCATTACCTCTGTAGGCACAATCTATGGCCAGCTGCAGTTTGTGGAGGGCGGGTAAGATGGTGGCGGACAAGTCGTAAACAGAGAATGGTTTATTTTGTTGCCTGCCCTCTGAGGTCAGATACAGACATGTCCAAGTCAGAACATCCCGCAAGAGAAACAGTGTTTCTGCGAAAGTAATAGCCTCATCAAACTTCGTTTGGACTGAATGTTAAATGTTAAATAGTATGTTAAATATGCTTCTTGAAGTTTGTAGGCACTATGTATAGTACTTTTATCATTTTCCGTTTTCGTTCCTTGTTCTTCATCATCATCATGGGAAAAGTTTATGTAGAATAAAAGTACGGGGGAAGGTTTATAAAGCCTTAATATAGTGTATAAATACATAAATAAATACACTGTTTCTATTTCGCGGATTTTCGGTTATCACGGGTGGTTCTGGAACCCATCTCCCGCGATAAACGAGGGATTAATGTACTCTGGAAGTGTGCTCACATACAAAAATAAACAAATCAAACAAGACAAGTGCTCGTTAAAAGATCAAGATGAAGGCAATGATAAGATCGTGCATCATAAAAAACTTAGACATTACATCTAGACCATTCTTAAGACACACCCACATCCTCACACACCCATGCACACACACACAACTGACAATTTACCTGTGGTTGAGCAGCTGGACCACTGAGGGTTTCACTCTCAAGTGCCTGTTACTTCTGCTTCAGGCATAGGTACATTTATCTGAGCTCAATAAAACAAATTCTTCTTCTAGTACATGTTCTGGTATGGACAAAATGCAGGACACCTTTCTGAAACTTTGCTGATCACAAAGGGAAGCCAAATGTCTATGCACACACTAGTTACCTTACAACATATATTGACAATGCTGTTCAAACTGTTGTTATCGTGGACAGACAAACTGCAGAACCAGCACACAAAGGAAGAAATGAAATACTTTCAATGAATGACTGATAAAAATGTTTCTGGGTTGTAGCTCAGGTAACATATTGATCATACTTTTTCAATGCCTTCATTAGATTTCCGTTGTTGAAATTGCCCAGAATAAACTTTGATACATCAGGTGACACATTTGACTTCTATTTTTTTCTTCTCTTCTTCCATCACCTCCTCCGTGTTCTATACTTCAGCAGTTTTTATTTTGCAATGCCGTTTTTCTTGCAGGAGCAATGAATGTAACCTCTTTCAACAATGTCTCGAAGTCCGGACCAGAAAGTGTCGCCGGCCAGCAAACGTCCACTGCAGTGTTCTACTCCGTCGCTCTCTTCATGACGGTCGGCTGTCTGGTGGGTACCATCCTCAACGGACTGGCTGTCGTGGTGTTCGCCAGGACCAAGCAGCTCCGGACACCCACCAACGTCTTCGTCATCGCCCTCTGCCTCTGCGACCTCCTCATGTGTCTCATCGGTATGCCCATCCCTGCAGTTTACGCCTGGCGTCAGCAGCAGATCGAGAGCGCCGCGGTCTGCTCTTTCGACGCCTTCTCCGTGTACTTCGTGGGGCTCACGTCCATCTACGTGTTGGCAGCACCTCCGTTGACCGCTACGTCGTCATCGTGCACCCCATGTCGACGAACCTGGTGACACACCGCACCGCCTGCCTGGCCATCGGCGCCTGCTGCGTCCTCGCCCTGGCCTTTGCCTTCATGCCGCTGATGGGCTGGAACGGCTACGTGCTCGAGGGCATTGGTGTGGCGTGCAGCATCATCTGGGACTCCGACGAGAGGCACGCCATCAGCTTCGTCTTCACCCTCTTCGTCTGCTGCCTTCTGATACCACTGCTTGTCATGACCTTCTGCTACATTAGTCTGTATAGAGCAGTGAGTCTTCATTATAAAGGCCTTGCTTTTCATTTTCCTCTCTTTTATTTTATTTGTTTACTTTCTTACTTTTTTCTTTGTTTTTCCTCCTTCACTTCCTTTATTCTTTCTTTTGTTCCTGTCTTTGTATTTCATTACTTATTGTAATGGGGATATTTGGCGGGCAACACAAAGAACTAATCACAAAGATGGCGCTGAGAAATTCAAAGAATTTGTAGTGTAGTAAACAAAGGCAAGCATGTAAATTGTAAGGCTTGTTAAGTGACTTCCCATCTGTTCTACTCATCCCAAAAGAATTTTGGGGGACATTTTTCTGTACCATCAAAAATTGTGTTAAAACAACTCAGTACCCAATACCGTATGTACTCATACGCAAGCATACAAAATGAAAATGACTCCGTTATATTGTGTGTATGTTTAATAATTTGAAGGCCTATGTTAGAAGTGGCTCTAAGTTTATGGAATTTATTGTTATTACGGAGTCAGACAAGGGGTGCATGTAGTTTATCAATAAACTCGAACTGGTGCTCAATAACGCTTGCTTGAGAGGCCCTCGAGTCACTTAAATCTTGTACTTAGTTAAGTTTAGCTTAGTTAGTTGAAGAGACTTGTAAAGTGCACTGATCCCACGAAAATAGTTCAAGGTGCTGGGGAGTGATTGAAGATCATTTGAAAGAGGTAAGTCTTAAGATGACGCTCAAAGCCACTCAAAGAGGCAGCGGAGTGGCAGGGTGAGACTGGTCCAGGAGGAGGGACCAGTCTATGTAAAGACTCGCTGGCCAGAAAAGCATAATGCAGGGGAGAGAACTCCGTGCAGGAAGTGTCTTAGCCGCAGAAAGAAGTCTGGAAGGTGAGGGAGAAAGAAAAGTAATCACGAGCATAGTAATTGAAATTTATAGCAGACCGCTCTGTTTGTAAGTGATACGGTCGGCTAAAGACAGCCAGTGAAAGAAGCGAACAGGATGTTGATGTAATCAGACAGGCAGCAGCTTCCTGAACGCGTGGAAGAGTGTGGAGTGTGGCAAGATAAGGACATCGAAAAGAGACCTGCTCTGATCCAGACCTGAGAGAAAAAAAGGAGAGAACTAGTTTGACGGTCACGTCAGCACTCAGACAGCGACGGATATAGGAGAGACAACGGAGAAAAAAATACAAATTTTCATCCGAGCAGACTTGGGGTTGCATAGAAAAGGTGGAGGCCAGAATGACTCAGACTCTTAACGCTGGACTATAAGGAGGTCTCGGTGTCAGACAATCGGGGTCGATGTGGCACTTGTCTCTGAAGCTGATATAGGTTGGTATGTTGGTTGCTTTGGCGGTAAAGTGCTTCCAGAGGTGATTTCTCAGTATGAAGATAGAAGGGGGAGGAAACCAGAGTACTCAAAATAAAAATTAAAAAAACCCGACGGCCAGCCTTGTGAACAGGTGTCACATACAGAAAGTGTCCCGAGACTAGATCCGAACTCAGGACCTCTGTAGTGATGACAACCGAGTGTTTTAACCACTCCCCTCTATGGGCCGTTATGGGTTTGCAGACACATCAAAATAACTGACAGTGGGCAGCATTGACATTATTTTAAATGTAAATATAAATAAAATTAATTTTGTTTTAGGTGAGGTAGAAATGTAAGTGAAAGATAGAGATGGAGGAAGTTTACCTTCTATTTTTGTGAACACATACATAAATACTTGGGTGTCTATTATACTTCTAGATTCCGATTTGTAACGAAATTCAAAAATATTATGAGTAAAGGAAAAGTGTTTTGCGATGTGTAATGCAATGTACGGGATTATCATACTCTGTTGATGTGTGTTCTTTCAAATTGTCCGAAGACAGATACAGCCAGTTGTTCAGTATGGATCAGAAATCTGGAGATTGGAAAAGCTACACAGAACTGTGAAAGTACACCTTTTTGCACTAAATAAATCCCTTGCTTGTGATTTATATTACCTTCTTGCTAAATTACCTTTTATGTAATAATCTAGATACCCAGCTACTATAAAGTCATCGGATTTGGGTTTATTTGGCAAAATCATGGTGTGAAAAGAATGAAAGAATATTTTCAGGATTCCAAGGAGAGATTCGTAGATTGTACCTGGCACAACTGGAATGAACATGTGAACCTAGTGAGCCTTTTAGTGCGTATACAGTGCTTGATTCTCTAATCATTGCTTCCCTAAATAACTGCAGTTAGAGGAAGATAAGCATGTAGCATTTCTGATGTCCAAATTTCGATTCGGCATTACTGATTTGGCAGAAGCATTTTTATCTAGAATCACTCGTTGACAAATCGTATCCGCTCACTACGTTCAAATGCTGGGGAAGATGAAGTCCACTTTGTGCTTGTCTGCCCATCCCTAACCTAACTATAAAATGTATCGATCCTCAATATTTTAGAAACCCAAGTATCTTCCGACTTACCTTAATTCTGTCTACAAAAAGTGAACAAATACGTGGGAGATCGTGCATTTTTCTTCATTTTGAATTTAAACCCATAGAAAAAAAAGCAGTCATAAATGAAAAGACTACTTTATTGTATTACTTCAGTTGTACATATTCATAGACCTTGTCTGTATACCCTGTCGTTATATGTACATCGTGTTGTTGTTCACTAACAAACCCCTTCAAAGGCTTAGTTGAATACCGAAATCAATCAATCGATCAATCAATGGACCAATCTCTCACTCTCTCTCTCTCGTACTTTCTTAAGTATCTGTGTCTGATGTACAGATCCGTGTTGTTGCCCGTACATCGCCATGGGGGCCCGAGAGCCACATAGCTCAGAACAACCTGCGACTCGAACGCAAGATGCTCAAAACGGTCGTCATTATGATCGGTAAGTTATCATGAAGAAATATCTCTTTCGCAAAAAAAAATATATTACTTTAAAACTGTCACACCTTCAGGAAAAATGGATTCTTCAGTGTATTTAGGCAGATTTTGAAAAACCTGTATCTGCAGTACTTTTCTGAGACAAGATTTACACAAAATCACAAGTTTTTTTCTGCAATATAAAGCGTTCCCATGACCATTAAATACTTTATGATTGACTTGTTTTCTGCATAAAGCAGCTTAAAATAATCACAAGAATCGATAAGTAAAAGTTTAGGAAGTGTTTGAGCCGGCAAACGTCACACGACAAAGTCACAAAATATTATTTAGTCCTGCGGATTTAGGGTTTAACACAAGCTTTTTTGCTGAAACATCTAGATGAAAACTTCCGCTAACAAAATTATGTTATGGGTCATCTGCATAAATGAATAACTTTGATTTGAACCATAATTTTTTCCCTGATAAATGCTACTTGTATGATCACGTTCTTTCCTGAAAGTGTTGTCATATGTTGAATTATAAAAATATAAGTTGTTTGTCATTTTCATTATTTTTTTTTTCTTTGAACTCACCTGATTAAAGAATCAGAGAATGTAGTTTTAGAATAAATTTAACGAAATCAGTTTCTTTGACCCGCTCTCTTACATTCCACATGTTACAAGACGATTCGTCTCGAGAAGTGGTGCAATAGAAAACTAGTGTCACAGACGAGTTGCACTAAACTACACCCATTCGTTACATGTGAATATTGTTTCAGCAACAAGATCTTTGCCTTTCTGGTTATCTAGTTCGTGATACATGTATATTAGTTTCCTTGCCGAAGGACAAGACAGCACAACATGAAACAAAAACACACCCTTCAAACAGTACCAAACTCCCTTCAACTCAGTTCAAGTCCCTGGCCTATGCGTCCTTCATTCCATCCGATGATTGTCGTTAATATGAAAGAGTTTAAAGAACGGACTGAACCTGAGTGTCCATATTTAGTTCTTAACTTCTTAACCTACGGTAGGGCAAAGGTAACTAGGACACGGGTTCGAACCCCCTGTTCCGTAAACATGAGTTCAGCATGAAGTAAGGTCATGCACGTGGGACCCCCGCAGTCCTGGGTGTTATGTTTAGTGTACAATTATGCGATGCTTACATTACACTCGTCCCTCACGAGAAATGTCGTTTCACCACAAAGCTACGTATTTTCCATTATGAACTAAAAATAAACTTTTTTACAAGGCGCAGATGAGTGAGTACGCCCGTAAGGTTAACACAAATTGTAACCACATAAGCCACGCATAATCACAATTCTCCTTCTTCCATCTCCAGATGATAACAGGAAAAGGCTTTCCGAGGTTACAGCAGGTGTGATTCAAAGGCACATCTCACATCTCACAGGCACGATGATCGACCCCTAAATGTTCCCCAGGTCAGAGATTTTCCCATTACCGCGATAAATAAATACACTGGTCACTTAAAGCTTGATATTTTTAGCCCTTCGTGTTTATCGTCATCATATGGAAAATTTAGAGAAACCAACCAAAACGACAGGAAAGAAAAAGGAATAAGGAGTGAAACGTTAAAAATTGTAGTACTGTGACCGAACACAGTGCAGGTGCTCCTTTATCCAGCAAGAAATAAAACAAAAAATGCACGTTCTTCTCAAAGTTCATAGTACACTATAGAAAAATCCTGTAGACAGAAACGAAAATGCGGACTAGTGTTGTCCGTACAGCCTGGCTCCACGGTTGAGATTTGTAGTTTAGGTCTGCAGTTTATGGTCATCAAGGACTTTATTAGAAGGAACAGATCAACAATATTTAGGATTACACGTGAAATACTATCCAATCACGGACTGTAAAGTGTATGTTCAAAGAATTAGAATGAATTTTGGAATTCGGTGGGGAAAATAATGACGGTGGCTCGATAATGTCTTTTCGTGAAACGGTGTTTTCAAATAAAAATCACAATATACAGAGGACCCAGGACAAAACTTCTGTAATGTGTAATGAAAGTTTTTCATTATACGTTTCAACAAAAAAGTGTTTGTGTTCCAACTAGTTTTGAGTATTAGGGCTTTTCCTTTTCATCTTTCCACCAGACTGCTTCTTGTTCTATTTGCAATAATTAGTGATTTAATGCAAAGTATAAAATACTTTTGTAAGATATAAGCAAGAACATTGAAAGGCACTGAATGAAATGCTATAGCAATCTCTTTTTACTGCGTAGTTCTTGGTGAATCCCATAACCTGTACAACACTACAACGTATTTTCACAGCTGTCTATCGGAATAATATGACTCAAAAAAGAGAATCGAATTGAAACAAATCTCTAACATTTGACTTAAGTTTCTTTCCATTTTGTTGGCCCTTCGTGTCCTATGTGGAAAGAACAATAAACATTGCAGCCACCCTTTGTACAGTTCGTCAAGGTAAGACAACTGGTCCATTTCGGTGACTCATCAGGTATGGTGAACTTGCGAAAGAAACTTTTTAAAACTCTGGATGTACACTCTATTTCCAGTAGTCAATCAAAGCGATTTTTCGAACAAAAATACTTAATCATTTTTTCATAACAAAGGTACTGTCATCAAGTGTACTTTCACAATTTTTCTTAAATGAAAAAGTAAAACAATATTTTGCTATATTAAATGGAACTGGTACGCTGTCAAGCATATGCTTAAATGTTTTTTGACAGTCTTAAAATCTTGCATAAAAATCGCCAATTGTAATATGGGCTTAGATGTATTTTAGAGTAGAGCATTGTGATGTGAACTGTTAAAGAAGCTTATGGTAGAAACCAATTTCCATGAACATTTATATACATCGCCCGCAACAAAGCTTCGTGTTTAGGGGCTTGAGCTGTCACATTCTTCAGTCGCTGTGTCTGTTCGACCGGCAAAACCTAGCTAATGCCATGACTGTGCATACACGAAGGAACAAATGCCTGGTAGACCGAGTTCAGGATACATCCTGTGTGTGTTACTGGTACCAGGTATTACATTAAATGTCAGCTGTATTTTAAAATAAAATGACCCAGCACGGCATCCCTGTTTGAGACTCTAGGGAATAGCAACAGATTTTTACCCTCGACTTGGCCAGACCATAAAACCGTGAAAAATTGTCTCATGAGTGGGAGGGGAGTGTGTCCTTAAATGAGATCTTCATTGGCTTGTGTATTGTGAACCGCGAGCTGATGCCCTGTACAAAGCTATTGCTCTTATTTTTTTCTATTTTAGTTCTGGAAATAGACATGGCTTTAATACTTGGCCATTTAAAGTGAAACACAGTAATGCTCTTTTTTAGCTGCTCATCAAGCTTGTATTAACAGGTGAAAGGTGCTAGATGTGCACACTCTTAGGTTCATTTATACTGGCATCTGTGTGTATCTATTTTCCTGTGTTTACCTCTAACGTTTTTACCTCCAATCTAACGGCTTGGGGGGTCTTCGCCACACTAAACTTGGTAGATGGTGATGGTAGATGGAAACGTCAGAGAATTCTACTGTCAACAGCCCAGGAAGTGCTAGGTCGTCAAATGATGAAGAAACAACCCTGGGATACAAACGATATCCGAAATCTCTGACCAAAGGAAGGCCTCTTGAGCTGCCACGTCTATCAAAACTGTCTTACAAAATTTTTTTCTTAATTATTTATTTTACTACTTGTGAACTTCTGGAAATGATTTAATATTGTATTGTCATTGAAAGTAACTGGTAAAAAATATAGACCTCTAGGACGATGGGAAGTTGGTGAAAAATTGATTACAAAATTCGACCGAACACATACATGCATATACATACCTCCACAGTAATTTGAATAAAGGTTTGGAATATAACTACTCCAGCTAGACTTTGTGGACGTAGAGAAAATGAACTATTATTGTGTGCGAGAAGGTCATTGTCAGAATCCTCTTCATCCAACGCCGTTTTATCCTCCCACAGGTGCATTTCTGTTATCCTGGGCGCCGTACGCTGTGGTGTCGTTTCTTGGCACGCTGTATGGTCATCGCGTGCTGTCCCCGGTGGCCGAGACGTTTCCAGCGATGGCGGCCAAGTGTTCGGCGCTGTGGGACCCTTTGATCTACCTGGCTACCAACCAGCAGTTCCGCAGGGCCTGCCTCGTTTTATGCCCCTCCTGCGTCACTTGCTTCAGGTGTCTGGACAGCAGTGACAGAGCTCCCTCCGTTACAGCTCTCGACGTTGAGTGCAGACCCCCCAACGCAGCAGGCAACAGAAGGGTGGAGGCTGCGCAGCACCTGCAGTTGCCTCAAAGGGCCGGTGACGTGGGAGATTCCTCCGGCATGACACTGGAGACCAGAATGAGCAGCGAGCGCTCGGCGATACAGTCCATCGACTGCTACAGTGTCGCCAACATTAATGCAGCCTCGGGCGAGTTGCCTGCTACTGAGACTAAAAGAAACTGAGACGCGAGCTGACAACCAGAGCTGTAGGCCGCCTTTTTCACAGAATGTTGGCACGTTACTCTTGCTTAATGTGATGTAAATGCAAAGTTTGTAGCTCGAAACTCGCTTTGCCTCATTTGCTCGCATCGTTTTGAAAAGAATGATATTTTGCACGTGCTTGAGCCGGCGGGCGTCATCAAGATCTAGTTTCAAAGCACTCAAGTACATGTATATACCTGACATTGTACTAAAGACCCAGCTTGAAGGCACTGAAGTGCGGCATATTGTACTAAATATCTAGCTTCAAAGCACTAAAGTACGGCATATTGTACTAAAGATTCAGCATCAAGGCATTAACTGTGTCTACCGTAAGTGTATAACACGATATGTACCATTGTTCTTGTGTTATTCAATAGCCTCTGCAACACTGGAGCAAACTCCGCAAGTTACTTTTTCAGTAGTGTTAGTAAATAATAATGATTATTATAATAATAAGCGCATTTATCTAGCATCTTTCTCCAGCAACAGCATGGACTTTAAGCACTTACGAGTGTATGGCGGGTTGGCGGTCAAAATGACAAGGTGGGTGCACTGCACAGGAAGAGCAAATAACTGTCGAAAGAATAAACAAAACACGAAGAAGAAGCGGTCATGTAACACATCAGCACACAATGTGCCTTTTTTTTAAAAAAAAAAAGGAAGAATACAGGAAGAAGACCGAGTCAGGTGGAGAACAGCGTGAAGAATAACGGTGAAGGGAAAAAAGTCATCGTAAACGAGTTAGTAAAGGGAGATCATCCCCAATCAATGACGTCAGGATATGGATCTAAATATAACCGCTTGAATGTTCAATCATTTCATCAAGACATCCAAGTTAAGAAATTGAAGCAGAACTAAACCATTAAATAATGTAAACAAGAGTTTACAAAGCTCTATCTGGCTGCACGATAATTGTAGAAATGAATGGGAAAGGAACAAACATGCAACGAAATAGTGTGGAAGGGGTGAAACAGATTTGGTTATACCATGTTTAAGATAATAGCAATAATTATGGATGAAAAGACTTTGCAGCAATGAATATATGAACCCAAAGAATTGTAAAGAAATCAGTGTGCATGTGCGCGAGTGTATTTGTGTGTGGATAGAAAAATAGATTGAATAATCGGTTTTGTTTGCCTTTTCGTCCTGTCAAAAAAGTTTCAGCCATGAGAAAATCATTTGTCTAACTAGATGGCAATTAAAAGCATTTATTTAATTAACCACGTACTATACGGCATTCTAATGGGGACGTATATCATTAAAACACCTATTATGTATGTCATGAATATATTTATCATTGCAGTTTTAGACTGATGTATCTCATTACTGTGCTTTGTTTTAGCTGTCAAACCCCATTTGAGTACAGGTAGTCCTCGGGTTACGACGGTCTCGAGTTACGTCGTTTCGTGGTTACGACACTCATTCCCACTTACAGCGACAGTGATAACACAGCAACGTAGTGGGCTTATTATTGAGATGGACAGATTATTGGCACTTTGGTTGGAAGACCAAAATCAACGCCGTATCCCTGTGAGTTTTATGGTTATTCAGGAGAAGGCTAGGCGACTGTTTGAGGCGATGAAAAGAGAAAAGGGGGAAGGAAGTGAAAGTGAAGAATTTGTGGCGAGTAGGGGTTGGTTTATGAGGTTTAAAGATCGTGCCAATGTCCAGAACATTAAAGTGCAAGGTGAAGCTGCTAGTGCTGATGAGAAAGCAGCAACTGAGTTTCCTAATGCATTGGCTAAGATAATTGCGGAGGGTGGTTACTGTGCTCAACAAGTGTTCAACGTGGATGAGACAGGCTTGTGTTGGTAACGTCTGCCTAACCTAACACTGTTTATTACTGTTACAGCACTTACAGTACAGTATTTCATTATTAAACGTACTGTACTACAATATTTTACTGTACTTGCTTATTGATAATTATGTAGGGTACTGTGTTAGGATAGGTGTTTGGATAGGCTAAGTGATTGCAGTACTGTACTGTTATTATGGTACAGTACTGTATCAACGTATGATCCGACTTACGTCGAAATTCGGTTTACGACGCTGCGGTAAGAACGGATCCCCGTCGTAAGTCGAGGACTACCTGTACTTTGTTATTTTTGTAGGCTTGTAGTCATTATATGTAGTTTGTAGAACAATTCAAAATGTGTTAGAATAACATCAATATTTTCTTGATCTTTTCCTTGTTCAAATGTCTTTTATTTCCGTCACGAAATACATATTTTAAGTCTGTCTTGTCTTCTTTCTTTTGTGTGGATAATTACAAAATCATGATATAAGCATTTTGACTGACTTTTTGAAAATCTGCCGACGAGACAAAACCTACAAAAACCGCAGCTTGTGTTCAGCGAAATAGCCTTCCTTGCAGGAATGTGTATTTGTAAATTTCTACTCCATAATTTTCTTTCGACATATCTCACAAAGTAGCATATAAAACTGACGTGTAGAAGTAAATAATAAAATTGGCAGAAATGTACTATAACTTTTATGTCAAAGAGGGTAATCAATCAACAATTAACAAAAATTAACAAACTTATATGTTTAAATGATTAGGACAGCATAAACAAGTGGAAATTTTTCATGTGTCAAATTTATCAGTCAGTGCGAGTCTTACTTCTTTTTTCATTCTTTAGGTTTCTTCTTTCGCTCTCTTTCTTCAGGTGGAGTCTTGTTGTTTATAAAATGTGCCATGGTGTATGCGTGAATGTATGCGATCGTGTATGATTGTAATTGTGTCTAATTGAGATTGTGTTCTAAAATGCATGTGCGATTGTTCTTGTACGTGCACTGCCTCCGGTGAGCAGTAATATTAATATTCTGCACGCACGCGCGCACACACGAACTTCCATGTCAAAAGCGAGCAGATCAAACAATAACTAAATGTAAAGTGTAAATATAAATTGGCTGCATTTGACTTTTCCACTTCAGCTTTTGAATATAACAAGTTTGCGGCTGATCTTGTCTGAAGCTATATTATCCTTCTCTTTCATCTTTTATTTCAAGGGTGTATTATAACACTAGTGATTTTTCACAAAAAGTGATGAAATCAGAACAATTAATTAAGCTTTACTGGTTCGTGTCTGACCATGTGACTGAATGTGTCAAAAACCTGTTAGCCAGACGTTATGAGACTCTTGGATGCTGCAGCTCGTGCGCGCCATCGCCTTGTTGACACAGTCCTCTCTCCTGCTCCTGGTGGCAAAGGAATGCCAGAAGTGAATGCGTCATAACATAAAATCCAATACTCGGACAGCAGTGAAAATAATCCCCCAAACAGTCCAAAATGTAGGAGAAGATTCAAAATAATTAAAATAACGTTATAGGAATTTTTAGGACAGCATCATTTCAGAAGAACTACTTTCACCGTAAAAACAGATGGAGTTGGTTTTTTTTTTATGATCTTCATCTGCGGTCTTCCCGACGATAAACTTCAAAAAACTCTGTTAAAGATGAAAATTAATTTCACCAGACAGAGAGAAGGGTATGGAGAGAAAGCAGGTGAGAGTATGTAACTAATTGAAAGATGACTTTAAATTCTACAAAACTAAGTTAATAGCTGTATTAATGACAATTGTTAGAATCTAAGTATTATATAAACTAAATTAGATGGACAGAGAAAGAGTCTGGAAAGGAAGTAGATGGAAACACATAATTTGCTAAATGATAACTTCGTTACAGAAAATATAGGGCTTTAGAATCAAATTGCAGGACATATGATGTTTCGGGTTACTTAAACCAGCAACCCTCAGGAGCCTTAGGGAAGAATTCAGTCAGTTTTTACCCCAGGGTAAAGTCGGGAACTGCCATTCCCAGATTTCAAGGACTTTACTAAATGTTTCTTTGCCATAGGAACCTTTACCACCATAAGACTACGATGCCAGGGCTAAAACAACAACTGTGGGTTCTGAACACCCCTTTACAACTAGGGAAGCAAGACGCTTGTCCTTGAGCGGAAAAGCGGTTATCTTCTAGTTTTACATCAGCATCTACTGAACATGAGTGCGAGTACAGGCAGAGCTGTGCTTACCACCTCGATCGCATGTCTTTGACCTACGTGCAGAACGTTTCCTCAGAATTATTTATATTCTCTATCTTCACAACTCTCTTCAATATCCCGTGCGCCACGGCAAAATCTTCCTCCCCCATGTAAAGGCTACAGGTGATAGTTTCCTAGGAAACAACAACAGTTAATGGGGTAGACGTAACGTGATCACACATACGGTAACATTATTGCAACTAATGTCAACGAAAACGCCAATACATCTCTTCGGACATATGTCAGCTCTCCTACAGAGTGTCAAAAAGCACATTTTTATTACTGGTCTTGTGAAGAAAGAAATGCAGACTTTCCAGATTTCATGATTTTGACAATTTTTACACACACACACACACACATGCGCGCATGACAAAAAAGAGAGAAGAAAAGAAGAGACATCCATTTTGATCCAGTCTAATCACAATGTCATGTTTGCAACGGAAGTTGGGCATTTGGCACTAGAAAGCATTGCTAACAATCACTCTGGGTATCGAACGGGAGAGCTTTTAGAGGACAGGGAACGCTCACTGACTGTGGAATGACACATAAGTGGCCAGAAGAAAGGTTCTTTTGATAACGGATAACAGTACACGAAGAGATGGCATGCAGACCCAGTCCCAGGCCATATAACCAGCAGTTGACAACGCCTTTCGCAGACCATCCTTTCAGCTGCAGGTTTTCATTGTGTGTTTGGTAACAAGAGACGAACATTACTCCGAGACGCGTCTGCGAGAAACTGTCAGACAACTGAGCTTGGTGAACAGCTGAGCGTGGAAAGTTCAAGAAAAAAAAGCAGGTAGATCTGGTTGTTGTCCACCCACCCTCATTCTTCTAAACCCACCATTATTTCTGGTCTAGGTATGTTCTATTTTTATTTGTTAGCTCCGTTGTTAAATGTGTTTCACAGATTGTTGCAGTAATCTGCTTTTTTATAATTTTGTTTTATTTAAAGCCTGTCACATGCCTCCTCAATCATTAAAGTTTAATTAAAAAGCAGTTTCGATTTATCTCTTTCTCTAGAAAATACGCAACAAGCAAACAATCCAGCGCTCCTGCACGCAACGCACAAACACGCACACATACTTGCAGAGAGAGAGATGAGACAATAAGAGAGGGATTATGCATGCCTGATCATCGTTAAAACAGTTTCTTATTTATGCTAGGAATTGCGAATATTTTGTGACATTACGACGCTACCTGAAGCTAACAGCATGACAGACCCCAGCACCAGGCCAGCATGTCAGAATGTATTACAGCATAAAACCCTCGAAAGAAACTATTATGGCCTTATAGCGGTGTGTCTCGCGCAGACATCTTGCGCGTGACTTTTTATTTCTGGCACTTTTCCTACGACTTGCTTGCTTGATTCCTCTCAATTGACATCTTTCGTGGTTACAAAAACTTGCTAACATTTAATGACCATTGCCTGACAGGCCCTGCAGCCATGACAGCCTATTATTGGATGCCTCCACTCGGACCTGAGCCTCGACCTGAACCTGAACCTGAGCCTGAGGTCAAGCCTGACCATGAGCCTGAACTTCTTCGTCAATTAAAAAAACTGATGCAACAAAGTCCCAGTGCCTGGCACTTCGTCGACCCTCGTGTCCAGCAGGAACTTCTACAGCTAATATGCAGGAAACTCCGAGACCGTTCCCCCATTTCAGAACAATTTTGCGACCACAGCGATGTTCCTGCCTCCACACTTCCACCAGAAGACCTGACCTTCACCGATTACAAGGTTAAAATGAAGGGTGCTTTCCACTTTAAAAAACTGACTTTTGCCTGCAAGAGTATTGTCTATTAAGCTGTGTGTGAGGGCCCTCGCGTGCACAGGCTGCGAACAAGCTTTGCTGAGAAGAGACATTCCGGAAAACAATGAAAAAAACATGTCTTTAACAGCAAAGCGTGGAGCAGGTGACGAATGATACTCTTCCTTGCACAAAACTATCTCAAAGTTCCTTCCTCTCTCTCATCAAACTGTGGCTCATGGAAGCTATATATCCTTGTTGTTGTTGTTGTTGTTGTTGTTGTTGTTGTTGTTGTTGTTGTTGTTGTTCCTTTTGCCATTTTCAAGGTCCCTTACTATTATTCATTTCCTTAATTGTTGGCCCAATCGTTGGTTATAAAAAAAACAGTGAATGAATCCAGTAATGGATTATATTATGGACTAGCTAACAAATAGTTAAAAATCTATATTTTGCAATAATAAATCGAATCCCTATATATGACTTACAAGCACATTAAAGAAAGGAGGCTGTTCAGCGAGGAACATATCTGCTATCTTTGAAAATATCATCACAAGAGGTTGTTGCTGGGTTTGTCTTTTGAAATAGTTATGCTCGTTTCGTTTTGTAATGGGAGAGTATGTTTTGGAGGAATATTTGTTTTTGAAGGAGATGTTTTGTTTTGGGAAAAGGTTTAAGCAAGATTTTCTTTCTCATTACTGCAGGTGTCCAATGTCGCTATGGCAATACTGGTGATGCTGCTGTGTTTGGAGCTGATGGTGAGCTTGGTCGGCAACTGTCTGGTTTTGCTCGTCCTCTCCTGTAACCGCCAGCTGCGCTCTGTCACCAACTTCTTCATCGCCTCGCTGGCCGCCAGCGACCTTCTCATGAGTGTCGTCTGCATCCCCCTCACCATTGCGCAGGTCAGTTCGAGCGCCATTTCAGCCTTGTGGGTCGTCACACGGCTCCATTTAAACTGTTTTTATTTTTTTATTTTTTTTATTTTTTTACTTGTTTATTGCGACTGTACTGCAACAGTCTTCACTCATTTCTATCAAATGAGCATAGAGTTACCGAGGAGTAGAACTACAATGCTTCCGAAATTTTATGTCTTGATATGTCTTGATATTTTTGTTTATTCAACAACAAGATTATAAATAAGGTTGGGTTGATCTCAATCGCCAAATAGAGAAAATAGCAAAGGGAAACAATTCCACTAAAATGTTCAGCTTTGTTATTTCTGACGTCTATTAATTTTATTCTTTGTCTTATTAGTTTTAGAAATCAACAAAAACGCCATTCACTGAGCATTAACCATTGCGTTATCATGGACCCTTTCATAATTAGGTGAGGGTATGCCTCTATGCTGGGTTTCAGTTGTTGATTGCGGGTAGCAGATTTACCCAGCTCAGGTAAGGCAGCATCATGAATACGAGCCCTGGGTTAGACAGTCCTGCGCGTCAGCCAGCAACCGATCCTCCTTGTTGTCATATAGGTATCATCCATCTCCCTTTACCTCTTATTCTACGTATTTCCCTTAGCTGTTGTGTCGCTGTGCAGGTGAGGACCGGCTTCTGGCAGTTCGGACCACTGGTGTGTAAAATAGGCCCCTTCGTCACGCGCGTCGCTGTTACGGCTTCGACTTTGACCCTTTGCTGCATTGCATTCGATCGTTACGTCGCCGTCGTGCATCCACTGCACCTGTCCACCCTGCACAGTCCCCTGCGCGCCGGGCTGCTGATGCTGGCCGTGTGGGTTGTCGCGGCGGCCTTCGCGGCCCCTTTCGCCAACTACTACCAGCATTACACCTTCTGCCCTTCGAGCCACAGCGGCGCTGCGGGAGGCAACAATCCTGACTTTTTCCTCAGCGGAATTCTCGCTCCTCCACCCCCTGACCCCCACGCTGGCCTCGACGACCCCAGGGACCCTCACAACCCTGGTGTTCACCATGGTTTTGCCAATCACGAGGTGAAGTGCTGTTCGTACTGCATCATGAACAGCGACCTGCTGTGGATGCACTGGTTGACGTACGCCTTACTCCTCGTGCTGCCAGTGATGCTAATGGGCGCGGCCTACTCCGTTATCATTGTGAAACTGTGGCTGCGGCGGCCTGTCGGTGCCTGCAGTGTGATAAGTGCGGAGTCTCTGCGCGTACAGTACAAGCGTAAGGCCGTAAAGGTCCTCTTCTCCGTCATGATGGTCTTCGTCGTCTGCTGGACGCCGCTTTTGACCTTTGACCTCGTGTCCAAGGTTGTTCAGGTTAAGATCCGCACTTCCACGGTGACCGTGCGCTACTACCTGCAGAGTCTGGCTCTGGCCGCCGCATGCTGCAACCCTGTGATGTACGTCATTATGCACGACAAGTTCCGGAAGCACGCACGCGCTTTCCTACCCAGCTGTTGCAGGATGGCTACGGTGCGGGTGTCGCCACTCGAGCCACAGCCTGCAATGCTCAGGGGCTTCGTCCTGCAAGGGAGGGACGCCAGAACTGATGTGGCACAGGAGAATCAGATGGGTGCAAAGGTGTTCGATGAGCACGTGGGCGACAAGATGCACGAGATCGTGGCCGCAACGATGGAGAGTGTCGTGGACAACAGGGACTCCTCTAAGTGTTGATCCAAATATCTATTTACAAAAAAAACTCTTCCTCCTTGCTTTTTCTTCATCCCCCTTCCTGCTCATCATCGTCAGCTTCATCGATTGTTCACCCTTAGCGTTGTGGTTACTCTGGTGTTCTCACTGTCAGTCTTGCCAAAAACACATTGTCGTCGTCGTCAGTCACTTGTTAGCGGTATTAGAACCCTGACAATTTCCCCACATGTTCATCCATACATGCAAATCAATATATTTAAAATATTTTCCTTCTCTGTGCTCGCTGTCAAGATGTTAGTGGGTGTGCGAGGGTGCGCGCTCTTTTGTCCCCCTCATTCGGCTTGAATATGCTTTTCACGTCTCTCGAGAGGTAATTGAACTATTGATTCTCCACCCTGTCGCCTCTGTCCAGCTGTCTTGCAGGTTTGTTTGCTTGGTTCGCTAACATACACATGTTACGTGGATATAATCATCTGCATATATTGTTGAAGCTGCATATTCCCAACTGTTTTCGTCGTTGTCAACAAAAATCTACAAACCGCTTGTCCTGCAGATTAATGTTTGGGATTTTGACATTAATTTCATTTGTGAGTATAGCTTTTTTTTTTTTTTCATTAAACATGAAATACAGAACCAAACTTTCTTTTCTTTAACTTGTTGCTGTTTTTGTTCTTGCAGCTTGTGACTTTTGTATATTTCACGAGTTGGCTTGTTTTCAACAACAGCATGACTGCACGAGATGTTTCACGAGAATGGCCTGTGAACACCTCTCACCTTTTATTCTTGTTTTCCTTGCTGGGTGTTCGATTATTGCTTGGTACAGGCTGCGCCAATCTGACTTCAGTGCTAAAAACCAGTCACGTACCCGCTCTCTTTCACATACACCCACCTACCACACACACACATGCACACTTACAAAGTGTGCCAAAAAAAAATCACGAATTTGCCCACGATTTTGCTCGGGACGTTAAAAAGTCGTTTAACAGTTTGCGTCCGCCTTATTCACAAGCGCCGGGCTTGTAATCCATCGTGTAACTCACGAATAGTGATGGCGGCCTGTGTGCGACTGCTATACAGATGGTACAGACAGCCTTCAGTTACGGTCGGTGGCCTGCCTGAGGTGACGTGGCCCGAGGTTGCAGCAGATTCCCTGCCGGACGTTGCTACCGACCCCCTAGTGCATTCTCTAGTAGCTTGAAGACTACCCGTACCCCTACCACCGTTCGCCTATTTCCCTTACCAGCAAACACCAATGGCCAACGCTCGGCCTTTCCATCCAGCAAGCCGTCCGGGTGCTTTCTATAGTTACAACAGTCTCACCAATCGACTCTACAGCCCTGCCCCCGGGGTCCACACTATTCCGGGGTGAACACGGCCAGTTTCGCTGCTACAGGCCCAGGGGTTTATGTAGCTGGATATGATCAGCTCCAGTGGCAGCAGAATGCTTGCTTGTCAAACTACCCACCCTCGGGTGTTCTGCAGCAAGAGTCGTCCCTGAAGTTCGACGATGCCGGAGGGACGGTGCTCGCCCAGCAGCTGCTGCGTCTGTCTGACATGGACTCTATTCAGCCAGAGCAGCATGCCATGGGGGCTGTGGCCACTGATCCCGAGCGCAGTGCGTCCCCAGCCGCAGCATGCGTATGCCTGCTACAGTCGATTTGCCTGAAGTGTGGGTGCCCACGAACGCAACGAGAACCGAATACGGGAGGGACTACAGAAACAACCGACGCGAACGCTCTAGAAACGCAAGAATTCGACGAAGCATTAGAGGATCATGGCGAGTGGAACGAATCGGATGATTTCAGATTTCCTTCTGACGTCATGGCAATGATCAACGGTCATATCGATTACTAGCAGAGAGCAACAACAGGACTGGTAAGTTTGAAAGCATAATTGTAATAGGCATGGCCTAAAGCGATTTCATCCCAATCTAGCATAAAGATCAAGTGGGTTTTCTAGCATGCCATGGCAGCCATGGACCTAGATAAACAAGCTTAAATCAGTTGAAAGACAAAAAAAAAATTATAATAAATAAAACTTAGAAGACCAAGGACCCGGCACAGAAATATGTACAAAACTAATCAGGTCCGTGTCTTAGTGAGTAGACGAAACCAATAGCTGACGGGGTCAAGCTCTTTCCTCTCGCTTCGTTTGTGGATAAGTTGGTAGAATAGCTTTAAGTACTTTCAGACATGTCGCTTGTCGACAGATGACTTCATCATTTCACAGTTTAAACTTTCTTTCGGTGACATACCTGATAGGTTGGGACTCTCGCTAAAGTTTTTGTGACATTGTTGCGACATCTACCAACGTTCTTGGTGACGAACTAATTGTACACAACATAAACATTTTAAGGCCTTAAATGTATAAGGATAACCAGTTTTATAGAAACGGTGTACAACATACTTTTTTTTAAAAAAACGTTTCTAAGTTTCCGTCTTTACAACGGTTTGAAGTTTTAGAGACATGATGTGCAGCTAGACCCTGGTCTACTGCTGCATGTCACCAGTTATAACTTCAAGAAGACACGTTAGGTGCAACAAAAATACTGCAGTACATTCTACAAGATTAAGCTATTATCAAAAGTTGGTATTTCCGCAGTATCATTATTTTATAGCAGTAAAAGCAATGAGTGAAACGACCCTTTTCATAAACATACGCGTTTATTTGTATTGGTCTACAAGTTCGTGAGATAATTTGTGTTGGTTCTAGCTGCACGCTCTCATTTGACTGTTGCACGTGGTGTAAAAGGCTAGTGGGGTGCAATTTTTTGTAACGACTAGACGAAGTGCAAGATACCATCTCTCCAAATCTGGGTGAATACCCCTCTAGCATTGTCAATTTTCATGCCTACATCACCATGCACAGAAATATGTCAAAATCGTTACCACGTTTGTCTAATTCCTGTTTAGTCCTAGCTTTCCCATTGGCTGAGGTCTTCACAACGTCAACGTTTCCCTTCACAGTCCTGTGCTGTTGACCCCTTTCTGAACATGTTTGCACGTGTCTATATCGATGAGGTATTTACTCATATTTATGGAGGTAGTACACTGCACTGATCTTTACCTAATCATTATGAAAAAAAAGATTTTGTGCCCCACCAGACCTTTAACTTCTGACCTTAAAAACGGGTAATGTGCACGGTAAATTTGTTTCACGGTTTACGTCGGGTGGGGGGAAATACTGATTTCACTGATTATTTAGCTGTTTTCCCCATATTAGCAATGTTGTGGTGCACCGAGTTGCCCACCAACACCACCACGTATGTGTGTGTGTGCGTGCGCTTTCATGTAAGATTATACAAAGTCACTTCTACAACTTTCTGGTTTATGCTTTATTTCTGAAAGCAGATGTATACACACTGTGGAAGAGTACCTGCCAGACTGCTTAATGGAAGAAAACGAACGGCAATGAGTAGGAATTTAATAGGTAAGAAATCAGATTATTGATGGCATCTTCTGTAACTAATAACGATCTAGTGTTTCTAACAGCACACAGTGATATCTTTGGATTTACCCCCTTCTAGTAGCACTGCAATGACAGGAGCGTGTAACGATTTGAGTAATCAAAACCTGATCTACTAGGGCAGGGTGGATGAGCCATGCAACACTGAATAGTCTTTCCTCTGCTTCTGCACGATTGTCCTCATCTCTTTCTGCTGCTTCCACACCGCAGATGCTGCTGAAGACGATGACGATAGACGGATTTGCTGCTGTAAAATCTCAACATTCTCGCGCTTCCATCCCCTGACAAACATCTGTTGCCATATGTCCATACAACATACGGCAAACATACGGATCGAATTCTCTGAACCCAATCTTCAATAACTACATTAAACAGACTATTCAACAGAATTTGAAGAAATTAGCGCAAAGTGCTCCCGGCAAAAAAAATTTAAGCAAATTTAAGCAAACATAAGCAACATTGACTCCAAATATGGTAACTGGAAAAGCACTATCAATGTATTTGGTTTTTTCTCCTTTTACCTAAAAGGTGGTGTGTGACAAAATAAGCGATTATATCAGCTGGTTATTTTAACATTCCACAGTATTTTTAATACACCAAATTTGTATGGTCATAATGTGGAAATTAGGGTTGACAATTTGTTTTTAATCAGAAAAGTCCATTAAATAGTCTTATTCATGTTTTTGTAGGTGTGGAGATTTAAGATAAATATATATTATTTAGGGTGAACAATTGCAAAATCAATGCTTTCACATAATTGTAGACCAATTTTGTACACGGTATAACTCCCTAGTAAACAGCAAAAATTTTAGCGATATATATAGTTGGGTATGTGCCCAGTTTTATTTAATAAGAATTAGGGTTGTCTTGGTTTTATTTTTTTTGGCTTTTTCTTTTATCTGATTTATTCTATATAGGACCTTTTTAATCAAGACCGTGTTCTACAGCTGATACTTCTTTTTAATTCTAAAAATTTGTTTTCGATTAGCAAAGAATTCAAATTTATAGCAGAGAAAATTATTGGATAGTTTTATGCTTACAGCATTGATAACTTCGGCAACAGTCAGTGAAGAAAAATATATATCTTCAAGTAATCATGATTTGGAAACTAATCTGATTTGGCCAGCCTCTATGCTCAGTATACATAGCAAGCGATCGTGGCAACATATTACTATTGTCTCTAATTGGATGCTTACAATTATTATAAGCCATGTAACTAATTTTCAATTAAGAAAATCTTACTGCCACCCTATTTCAATGAAATTCCCATTGAATGTACTTTGAAACCCAAGAGCAATGACAACTGAGCAGGAGACAAACTATTGCATAGTATTCCCTGATTTGATGGATGAAAGGATTTTTTTTCATCCTTCTTTAGAAGTTTGTATGTATAGGTTTTCATCTTTTTCTATGATTTCCACCACCCATCAGTCTGAGCGCTTTACAATAATAACAAGAATTTGCTAAGAGGTACATGGTCGTCAATTCTGGAACTGAAGCAACATCAATGATCGAAAAAGTACTCCAAGAATATAAGGAGCATCTACACAGTCTTCTTTTTTATGCTTTAGAGATTTACAAAAATTGTGTGCACCAATTTCTGCTCTTTTTTTTTTTGATGAAACATTGAAACCCTATGCTTACTGACATGCGGGGTACCAGTTGATTTTGACCCCAACCCATGATGATTTGGCCACAATGAATTTTGATGAATTTAGTCTCTTTTATTCATCTGTAAAGAATAATTTGCCAGGTGAGGAGTACAATTTGTTTCCTGTAGACAGATTTTAGGCCACTGGACCAAAGTGACGCGCACATTCTCTCAAAATCCACTATAAT
Organism: Pomacea canaliculata; assembly: GCF_003073045.1. Lineage (NCBI taxonomy): Eukaryota > Metazoa > Mollusca > Gastropoda > Architaenioglossa > Ampullariidae > Pomacea > Pomacea canaliculata. The sequence goes on along the minus strand of NC_037590.1, from coordinate 20,009,486 downwards.
AGGAAAAGGGCTAACATTTTCTCATCCCCAAAGATCTTCGTGGTCACTCATGCTTAAAGAAACACACTATAAAATATCCAGTCTTTATTAAACGAAGTGAAGCAGCATTCTTTAAAGAGGATGATGGAATGTGTAGTATATTATTTAAGAAGCTAGTTTACAAACTTATAATTTTATGTTGGTTTTATTACTGTTGAATATATGTGTATAAAGCAAGGGGATTGGGGTCTACTTTGACTATAAAGATATTCATGACTTGCTAATTTATGTGCACTTTTGTAAATGAAAAAAAAAATGAACTCATGGAATCTCTCCATAGAACAACGCTTTAAATTTTAATCTCAAATATAATAAATTAAGCTATATATATTTCTAGAGATCACTAAAGTGAATTATGGTTTGTCAAAATGAGACTGAAATGATTAATATGATTGTTCATGAAATGTAACATTTTCTGTGACTGAACATCAGATTTAGAAATATTTTTAGTCATATACAATCAAAAACAGATATATTAAAGCATTCAACAAACAAAAGAAAATTAACAATATCACAGTTTTGAAAGACTATATATAATATATATCAATTCATTTACATAAATATGAAGTTACTGCTTAATATATATATAAATAAGGCAAGAAACCAACAATATGCAAAAAAGCAGATATAGTACTTATCATGTTGTCCTATAAGGGGCTGTGAACTTCATGACTTTTATGCACCAATTTAAGTATTCTTCACCAAATGTCCTGATTGAAACTTAAAATTTTTGGTGGATGTTACAAAATTATCGTTATATGTGTTTAGTATTTATTAGCCAGATATATTCAAGTACAGGTTAAAAATCATTTTCCACAGGTGAAAAATAATGATACACACTACAAAAGGCCCATGATTTACATCCTGATCTTTGACTTTTAAAGTGTAATTGTGGGAGTCTATACTGTTGACATAGTGTGTCCAAGATGCTGTCTAACAATGCAATAATCAATGCAATAATCAATGCAATAATCAATGCAGTTAGCAAAGTCCTCACAGCCACAGAGATAACATATTCACAACCATGCTGTGTCTAAGAAAGTATTTAGAGCATGAGAAAAGAATTAGAATCGGTTCCAGATAAGTGGGGTTAAAGTAAGATAATATGCATGATCTCCACCAAATTAGGTAATAGCTAAGGGTTAAAAAGTCCTCGAACCTAGCGGCAATTTGGGAATAGTGGCCATTAGTAGGGTATGACATGTAGAACAAGAAGACTAATTCTCTTGCTGTTTTTACCTTCTCTGATAATAAAAAAAGTACTTGTATCTGTTAAGCAGCTGTTTGGCAGATTAGGGAGTTGACCAGCTTAGGCCAAAGCAGAACTCAAACCTTCTATTGCACACAGCAACCAACCAACCTTGCGTGCACTTGCCATTAGGCTACAGGGGCTTCCCTTAAAATATTTCCCCTTAATATCTCATATTGTAAGAATTTTGTTCTCTCCAGCGAAATTTTCAAAAGTACTTATAAAACAGTAAAGAACAGCTGTAAAATTTTCATGATATAAATACATATATTCATTTAGGCACCCAGTTCTGGATAAGGCAATAATATACAAACTCTTGCTTTGGAGTTTACAGGGGAAATCACATTACTATAACAACTGTATTCTTCTTCAATAATAATAATAAAGGCACACTCCAATATACATCAAATGTACTTGGAGACCAGATTTTTTTAATACTGGTAAAGAATATGGCCAATATATACAATCAATTTTTCCAAAGAGGCACAGAACAGCCAAAAATGCTGCATTTTACCTAAAGGTACATCAAAAACTTCACATTCAGAAATGAATGAATCTACGTTCTCTAATGCACATGGCAGAATCATGGCAGAATGGCAGAATCTGTAAATGTGACTAAACAAAGCACACGTCTTGTGTTTCCAGTTCAAAAAGTGTTCCTGCCGATGAAGCAAGGTCCATAGGCCTGCCTCCATCAAACTAGCGGTCTTCTTGCACTTTTCCATATTCATTTAAATAATGAAAACATTACTATTAGCAACATTGAGTTAATATATGTGCTAGTAGCTCTTCATTATATTAATCCTAACATTATGCAATTAATGTAAGATGAGAAAGATGTAAATGCATCAGCACTATTATTTAGCATGTAATGATGAATATGGCAAAATAACATTGAGCCCATAAGATCACACCTGCACTAAATTTTATGCCGGCACCATTGTTACTTTCAACCTGATCTCTAACTTCTTCTAATGCAGAGCAGTAAAGCACAAAGTACTTTTCTCTTGAACATGAAAATACTTTATGGTACATGAAATTAGAGAATTTAGAAAAAAATTTAGTTCCCCGCATTTATTATAACAGTACTATGAATCAAACTCATGCATGAAACTTGAAAGCAAATGAATTATTACCATTTCCTTTAGACAGTCACATTTCATAGTGAACTGCAACAATGACAGTTTTTAAAAAAATGAGAGGGGTTAAAGGTCTGCCTCCTGTAATCAGTGATTCTTGAATGTACACCTGCCTCACTAAAAGGCTGAAATTTTTAGAATCTTTGAACTGTGTTCAAATCATTTAAAGTAGATTGCCACAAAAATATACTATTAGCAACATATTGCAAATGTGATATCAAACCTATCAAATACTACTGGAATAAGAATAGATTTACTAACATACAGAGAACATAAACAGAGCAGACAAATAAAAACAAAGTATTAAGCACCTATACAGCATGGACAATATTTTCCATGCTTGTTCTTCTGATGTAGAAATGTACATCACTATGCTGGATTTATAAAACATTTATTCTTAAGAGGCTATTTCTTTTTTTTTTTTTTTTTTTTTTAAAAAAGCAAATTAACTATGTATCGACATGGGATTTCTAATTTTGAAAAGTATTTCACTTGCCATTTCGCCTCTCCTGGTCTACCACATTGCCATCATGTATGTCTGTTTGGTCATCAGGTTGAGAGAGTTCTTCATTTTGTGTCTGCTTCATACGCATGTTTGAGAGGAGTGCTGACTGAGGCCGGGGTTGATGAGAAGATGGTGGACGCACCTGAGGTGTGTTGCGGCCACCTGAAGGAGCTCGAGCTGAGACTGGACGTTGTCGGGCATTCTGAAAGGATAAAATGTTTTTGTATAATCTTTAATATACATATGCTCTTGTGCTTCTTGGCCTCCAGCAGTTAAGCTGTCAGATGTCTTTAGCTTGTAATTCTTATCCTGCTCAATCTCTAAAAACTTAGGCAATATTTGAGAAGCCAGGAAACAGCAAGAATTTAAAGGTGTACAGAGAGCAAACTGGGAACCTTTTTTGTTACCTTTATCTTCTTGCTTTCACAGAAAAGAAATGACAAAAATCTAAAGGAAAACTCATGACTAAATACTCCTAGCTAAAACACGTATATTTAAAATGTTTCAGAACATAATCATTTAGCTCAGTCATCACTCAGCCAGCAAATAACATAAACTGTACATAAGACTGATGTTGAACTGTCACCTGTGAAGTCTGTGGGCGTGAAAATTTATTATTTGAAGGCATCTTTGCTTCCAAAAGTCCAGCTTCTTCTAAGCGACCTCTGTAGATCTGACCATTAGCTCCCAACACGTCCATTTCTTTTTCTTTTCTAGAGACACATGATGGGGTTAGAGTCTATTCCACATAAATTAATAGTGTTGATTAATTGCTTTCACTGAGAAATGCTAATCATAATCTCAGGATTACAAAAGCTACCACAATGTCTGTTTCGCTGTTATGCCTTTACCATTTCCTTACCAATTTTTAAATAACTCCTCATCAAGATCACAAGAATCGCAAAAACAAAGGGTCATAATGTGTAGGTCACAAATCAGTAAGATAAAAGAGGCTCAGCAATTCAATTAGCAAACTATTCTCCTCCATGTCATCGCTGTAATTCAATTGCTACAGCTGCTTCTCTATTACAAAAGCTTTTCTTGTCAGTTCAGCAGCACTGGTTTTTTTTTTTTAACTGTAGCTTGCACTATCTAATCATAATGAAGATTTCAATAAGAAAATTAATGCTTATATGACTTACTGGTCAAGGGCAACAATTTCTCCATCATCATCTCTGAAAAGCTGGCTAAAATGAAGCAAAACAAAATACATGAGAAAATTTTGCAGCAAATATAGGCAGTCTATGTAAGCTTGAAGGCCTTTGAAAATGCAAAATGAACTAAATGAAACTGGAATTTTCTGCTTTGAACTCCAACATGTATGGTAAATCATCCTCCTTGCATCTTCAAACATTTTTCTTTAATAGCATACAGAATATAGCCTTCTTTCTGATTACCATAAGAAACATTTTTTTTAAAAAAAGGAAAAGGTGTCCTCAAACTTTTTCTTCAAACAGGGTTACACTATTTATGTTTTTAGTAACACCTGTGTAAAAAGGTAAAATATAGCCATGAGCTTGAATGTCTTGTGAAATAATGAGGGATTATTTTAAACCAATATTGAATGTAATAACAAAAGATTTTAATAATAAGTTCATTGGAAAAGAATTTCTAGTACATTGTTCCTGATCTGTAAAATAATCATATGATGAAATTTACAAACCAGTATATAATTTCTTCTTGAAGGTAAAACCTATTTCAATTCTATTTCTATGGCTTCTCCTCACCTTATGTTGGTTATTTTGGATATCCGCCTGTGTGGGTAGGTCAGTGTATGGGCACCACCACACGGCCTTGTTGTTGCATAGAAGTCTACAATTTCTGTTGTACCATAACTGCATCAGCCAAAAATAAAATATTTACCAAGATTCTGACAATGCTAAATAATTTAAGCTATGAAGCATCAAATCTAGTGAGCGAAATATGTTTCCTATCAAACCTCTTCTGAGGCACTCTGTTTGGAATGACAATTTTTTTTAAATAACATACTATCTTACCAATTAACGAATTTTCAATAAGGGATAATATCTTCATCGTGAATTTTAAGTGCAGCTTCAGTATTATGTGTCATTTGTTATCTGTCCATGCTACTAACACTTGATCCTTGTCTGTGATTTGGTGAAGGTGAAACATGACTACCGAGAATTGACCTACTCAAGCCTGAAATTATTCTGGCAGTGTTCTTTGGAACAGCCTTCCTTCACATATCCAAAGTATGGAATCTAGTCTGTACAAGTTCAAAGTGAGACTCCTACAACGCCCATTTCAAAACTTTTGATTACCTACAAAGGCTTCCAATCTAACTTATACACCTATTACTCTCACTGACAAAATAACATGTACAAGTTACTATATAGTGCTTTAGCCAAAAAAAAATCCGTCAATTCAGATATCAACCCCTATGTTTGTACATATATAATAATTTATCTCTATGATTTTAATGCCTTGTTTTTAACTAATGTGTTTCATTTCCTTCTACTTAGATCGAGGGCTAGATGTTAAAAACTCATAACCTTTGCTCATTCTGTTACCCTCCTAAATAAAGACTTTCATTTGTCTGATTTCTGCCAAGATTACTTTTCTCAAGTCATCATTAACTGCACTTCTGCTAAAATGCTCCACTCCTTGTAAGTTAATTTCATTTTTATTTCCCTATTTTCAAATCAAAAACATTATTGTTGCACTTAACCAGTGTTACTGTGCACTTAAAAACATCTCATTTTTATTACCCTATACTGTAAATTAATTCCATTATTTTAATGTTTTGCTCCATTCTCTGACTTTTCTTACTTTTATCCTATTTGTATGATGAAGACCTATGCTTTTGACATGTTTCATAATTGTAATTTTGATTTTTGTTTTAGCTTTTTCTGATAAGCTTTAATGTTACAAGATGTTACAAACATGGTGAGCATATTCTGTGATGATGCACAATGCAAGATCATAATGTATATTATTACTGACACAGATTTTATTCAAACAGTCAGAATTTAACAGACTTTCCCTAATAGAATTTCATTTAAGGCATGAGAAAATAGACGTGATCTCTTATACTATGATCCCAAACAACATCAAATTTAACATTTCAAAACAACAGTGACTGCTATGGCCCAATAAGATGATTATACCAACAAAGCTGCTGCTTACTCAACACAAAGGAGGAAAAGTTTTAATTCTTAAACATTTTTGAATGCACTATAAATTTCTAGTCATTACAAATATATTTTTATTAAAAAAATCACTTTGTTGTAATGAACAAAACTGGAGAAATCTCATGCAGACAAAAATCATTTTCAAATATTCATACCACCCAGGTTTGTAAGCCCCCGAATAAATTCTGCATGAGACAAAAGGTATGATCAGAATCAGATGTAACAATATATATATATCACCATATAACAAAGCATGCTTACAAAATGTATAAGGAAAGTGAAATGTTAGTTTCAAAAACTACCAGTTTACTTAAAAATGTCAATTTAAAACTTTTTCATTCTCTTAAGCTTAATATTAATATGGATTTATTTTGCATCTTATGTCTTATGCACCTGTTTGACAAAGCATCATTTCCTTGTAAATCACTGCATGCATAGTATGGGAAGGTTCCATAGCTTCCGCCACCTGTATAAATGCTATCTGTTCCACCGCACTATAAGAGATCATTGTGTAATAGACAATGGGATAAAGTGCAGCTAAATCATCAATGTCAACAGAATATTGATGGTGTCATAACTTTTCAGGCCTATAGAAGTTAAAAGAATTCTATCTTAATGTAACAGGGCAGATAGGGGTTGTCTCCCCAATCTCACCACAATACTGAATACACTTGTGGGTTTTAGCTCCCATGGCAGCTGATGACTGGCTACGTTCGGAAACATTCACAGCAAATGCTTAAACTCCTCAGCGGGGTAATGCTCCCACCTCTACAACTCTCTCAAAATAGTCCTTGTCCCTAGCCACTCCACCCTTTTATTGCTCCTAGCTGGAATATTCTAGAATGTATCCTCCCCTACTGCTAGAAGCCCCCCCATCCACCCATCTCACACTCTCTGGAAACATCTTGGACATGGGGTCGCTGGTGAGGAAAAACCAGAGGGAGGGCTCATGGCCTCTGTCCAGGTGTGCTATAGGGCACATCTGACACCTTCCCCATCATGTGCCCCCCCCCCCCCCCCCCCGTCTGCACATGTGCCAGTCTGTGTCTATGAGTCACCAGCTACCCTCTATCACATTAATATTTTTAAAAAATGGCTTTTCATAGACTAGTTTGTTTAAGCAAAGATTATTTTCCCACTTAGATTGCTGCACACAGCTTTTTTAAAATGTCTGCCCAAGTCCATAGGACACAGGGTGACCTACCACACGGCACACACTCGTGTTCACTCTGTAAATAACGCTCGAATGCGTAGCCGTAGGTTGTTGGAACCTCTTCATTATGGTGACCGCTTGCTGGCCGCCTTAGGATTTAGGTGAATATTTAGCTTAAGACGGAACATAGCTCTGAGCACAGATTTAGTCCTTAGTCAACTGGGTTGCCGGTTGCATGGCAAAGACTCGAGTCTTTCTCTCACGCTGCTCTCTCTCGAGTTGATGTTGTCATTGTTGATTCTGAGGCAAAGTGCTTCCACCTGGCGGTGATTTTGCACTGTAGGGGGTTGGGATCTGTGGAGGGTGTGGGTATGGTGGATGTGGGTATAAGGGGGGGGGGGTATTCTCTCTCAACCTCTCGTACGCCCTTTTATATCCCAGGGAGGGGTAATGTACGGCCATGGGTACCTGGTCATACAGGACGACAGCGCTTGCTGTGCTACTGTGTCCAGGGGGAAAGGGGGTGTTGGGGCTGGGTGCCACCCCTTCTTTCTATCGTGGCCCCCCGTCCCCCTTGACCCAAAACAAACCTGCACGCCAATCAGCTTGACCTGTCCACGCTACCGACCAATCGGCTTTCAGCTGGCATCTTAGTCAGCCTCTACCACATACAGTATATGTCTGCGCTCCAGTATAACATCTTAAAGTGTTAAAGGCATTTTAGATAAACTTTCTAGGAAGAAGATAAATCTACAACATCTAAGCTGCATACAAGGGACTTTGTTGTAATGGTCTGAAATGTATAATCTTCAAAATACTATTATTATATAATAGTAATATTGTATTAAAAGTATGTTTGATAATACCTTCTAGTGTGTTGTCTGATGTGGTCCAACTCAAAAGTGGTGTAAGGGCGTGGTGATCTTGTGGGAGGCAATGGGTATCCAGCAGGTAATGAAGGCTGAGCGCTATCAAAAGCAACATAGTATATTCTCAAACACTCTCTATAAGTAGAATAATTTGACTTTAAAAATGGCCTTAATTAACCACTGATATTTCTAATCAGCTTTGTTTATCTTGATGTCCAATCAATGCTGCTTACATCTGATAATAAATAAAATTTACGATATTTCTTTTTATTTGTCACCAGACATCACAAAGAGGACAGATACTAGTAAATATTTCATTTTAGTTACCTGAAAATCATCCTCAGCCCGTTGATCTGATTTAAAGGAAAAGTTGATGACATTACTGTCACCTTTTTCACCCTTCTTTTGACTATGCTGAATGACTATCTTCTACCCATGTTTTAGTCTACCTTTAACCCCAAACATCAAATACTGCCAAATGTCCCTAAAATGTTTCCTTTGTCCATGTTGGTGCTTTAATGTTATTTGTCATTATATTAGTCTTTTCTGTATTACATCGGTACCAAACACTTTTGATGTTTTTTTTTTTCATGATAGAAAGTCTTTGTTTTTGCCATTTAGCCCATCTATGTTACTTGCAAAATGCAAGTTGGAGATTGTCCTGAAGCCAATGCTGGCCAAACCCTAATGTTCTTTCAATACATCTGCCATGATCCTTTTTTCAGAATGATGCTGAACATATTCAGCGTTCTCAAACTCTCACTGTTGCTCTGAACCAGTCAACTATGTTGCCACTGAAGAGGACTGCCTGTGCCAGATGGCCAACCAGACAGCTGCCCCTCTTCTGAAAGGAGTGGTCCAGTGGTACAATGGTTACTGTGAAGGTTGATTGTCCAGGGTTCAGCTCTTATCTTGGGCATTCTGCATGTGACATGTTTCCAGGGCTCGCTGCTTTACCATGATATAGCTGGTTCAACGTAAAACGCTAATTCCTCCTCTTTTTCTGAAAAACAACTTGATTTATAAATCCACGGGGCACTAAATTTGTAAAAATTTCTACCTCAACATGTAACTTAGGTTACATGATATCTGCTGACATGTCTTTTGATAAGCATGTTTCTCGCATCTGTCGTTCTGTATACTATGAGCTCCAGAAGATCAGCTCCATTCGCCATACTGTATCCATCTCAACCACCAAAATTCTCATCTGCTCATTTCTTCTGTCTGAACTAGACTACTGCAACTCTCTTCTTGTTGGCTTTCCACAGTACCTCATTGATAAGCTTCTCTTCTACTTTCAAAACAATTCAATCCCACCTTACTAAAATTTCAGGTTCTTGGAGTATACCTTAGAATTATACTGTGTATTGTCAGTTTTCTTGTCAACATGTCTCAGACTGACTCCTACCAGGGTGTTTAATCTTCCTCTAAGCCTTCCTCTACTGGCTCTTCTCAAGGCACTGTTGCCCTCTCTATACATGAATGATTGCACTGAATCCAATGGCATCCCTTTCATCAAATAATCTGATGATATTGCCCTCCATGACTTTTCCAACTCTTCTAGAGGTCCAAAGGAAAAAGAATTGACTTTAGGAGGTTCCTTTCACCTATCCCTGGCCTAGCAACGTTTTCACCTCTCAAAATCCAAAAGTATGCCAGTGGTATTTGTTCATATCATGTGCAAGTTCTTCTTTATCCTTTTAATGTTGTCAAATTGCAACAGCTGATGGTGGATTAAATTTTTATAAAATGGTTGACACAAAATCATCTATCTCTGATTATCCACTTTACTATACATCAATCATCCAAAAACATCTATATCTGAACATTAAACTCTTCTATCTATATATGACCTGGCTGTAACTTAGATATGGAGGATATATGTGTGTCACAGACTTTTTTTTAACACAAATATTACACTGGGAAATGTGGGAGAAAAATCAATAATTTTGCTAGTTGATGCATTTCCACATACAACTATCTTCTTTAGACCAGAAAGGAATCCACTTTGACATAAAAGGAAGCCACTTTGACAGAAAGGAAGCCACTTTCACAGAAAGGAAGCCACTTTCACAGAAAGTTCAGAAACTTTCCATCATATCCTTTCTTTCTCTAGTGACCACTGGCTATTCAAAGACAAAACACTAAACTGCAGAGGCTGTTACCAGCTAAATGTCAAGTTATAGCTGGTGTTTCTTCACATTGAGAAATGCTCATTCATTTCTACTTGATATGTGACTGTCTCCAAAATTATAGTGTTATCAGAGGGTAATATAGTTGGCATTACCACCAGGTTTACAAGACATAATTCACCAAACATGTTCCTTTTAGATGTATAATTTTTGTAAGTTTGTTTAGTCTTTCCATCTCTCTATTTTATTAAAAAGTATTTTTGACAATAAGATATTTGCATGTATTTTAAGGTAATTAGCATCATCTCATTCATCCTATGATGTGAATGAGCTAACAATACTTCTGATGCTGAAATAAATGAGTAGAAAACTTACCCAGTTGGCATTATATCCATGGGTTTGTCACAGGATAGGCAGTGATAATGCTGCAGGAGTTGTCTGTTAAGGAAGTGAGGTAAGAGGTTAAAGAGCAACTTCAAATAACTTTTACAGAGACCTAACACTAAAATCTACACCTTTTCCATCAAATTACTGTAGAAAATTGTGTTAAGCAGGTAAAATAAAACAAAAAATCTTGTTGCAACACTCCATGGATTGCTAAGTAAAGTGGTTCAAATACCTGCGCAAGCCAGCAGCTGTGTCATCATTCCACTCCAGTTTTCCTTGCTCAATCTTTTTGTTGAGGATTCTCAGTTTCCTCTCTAGCCAATCTTTCAGGGGTGTCAGTTCCATTCGATCAAGCTTGCCATCCACATCATTGGTCAGTTTAGTGAATGTGTCCTTCCACTCTCCTTGCTGTCACAAATTTATCACTCTCTTTTTCATCAAAAATAGATAACCCAATCAAAGGACAAAGGGGGACAAATTTATAAACCCATTTTTTTGGATGTAAGCACATGAGGAAAGCCTATATACAAAATCTGAAAAAATAAAACTTGTCATTATTGAAATAATATGCTTAACTATAGTCTTCAAATATTGAGTTTCAGACTCAAAATTTTCAGTAATTCTGGGATGATTAGTTCTGTTTATCACACTAAAGTCCATGCAAGCAGAATGAGTTGAGCATCTAGACAATCAACTCACTAAGCCTTTCATAATGAAGACTGGCGTAAGACAGGGTTGCATATTATCACCAACAATCTTCCTGATGATCATAGACCGGATTATGCTCAAGACAACCCAAGACAACAACACCGGTATCCAGTGGATCTTCACCAAACAGCTAGAGAACCTGGACTTTGAAGATGACATTAACCTCCTATCTCATCAGCAGCAACATGCACAAAGCAAACTGAGTAAGCTAGCAGAGGAAGAAGAGAAGACTGGCTTAAAGGTCAACAGAAAGAAGACCTAAGTGATGAGAATCAACAGCATCCCGGAAACAGACTGCTTCACACATCTGGGAAACATTGTCAGCAAGGATGGTGGAGCGGATGATGACATCAAAAGCTGCATCAACAATACCAGGCATTCTTTCAACAGCCTACGCCCCATCTGGAACTCTCGAGCATTATACTTTCGCAGTAAGAACAGCATCTTCAACACCAATGTGAAGGCAGTCCTACTGTATGGTTCTGAAACTTGGAGAGTGACAAACACCATCAACAAGCTCCAGACCTTTACCAACCGATGCCTACACCATATTTAGCAAATAAGATGGCCTGAAAATATCTCCAAAAGCAGCCTGTGAAAAAGAATCAACCAGAATGCCACTAGCCAAGACATCAAAAAGCGCAAATGGGGCTGGATAGGACACACCCTGTGCAAACCAGCTGACACAGTTGCCAAGCAGGCACTTGACTGGAACCTTCAGGGGCACTTGTTCTCCAATGGCTGGATTGTCCTTTCCGTTTTGACAAGCAGAGTCTACGTGTCACATCCGTAGAGCAGGATCAGCACTACCAGGGATTTGTACAGCTTGTACTTGGTAGTGAACCTTATCTTATGGCTATGCCAGATCCTATCCAGTTGAGCCATTGCCACTGTTACTGATGCGATCCTGATTCATGTATCTGGCATGGAGCTGCCGTCCTTGGAGAGGGTGGCTCCCAAGTATTTGAAGCTGCTTACCTCTTGGAGCTGTACATATAGATCTGTTTTGTTGCTGCCATGGATCATAACTTTGCTCTTTTCAGTGTTGGTCTTCATTCCATATGCATTTGAACTGTCAGTGAGGTCTTGCAGTTCTTTGTTAGTATACCTGCTAATAGATCAGTAATCTGCAAAGCGGAGGATAGTAGATAGTGGATAGATAGTATACTGTCTACCACTACCTGGTGCAACTTACCTTGTAGTAGTGTGGTGGCTTGCACACCTTGTCGATCCACAGAGCTATGTCGGCGGGAGCCCTGTCCTCCTGGCAGGTCTAACCAAGCCCAACAGGTCTGTCAGGGGAGAGGCCAGACTAAAATGTTGCACCCTGGCCCTCCAGGTTGGGGGTTTTGCTTTGGGCTAACAACCCACTCAGACTCATGTAAAAAAGCTGTTACAGAAACCGCAACAGTACCACAACAAGGGCCTGGTTGGGAAGATTCCTCTCTAGAAGAGCTTATGACGTATGCTGGAGAATGCCTTAGGGAAGCCAGCTAGCCGACTCATCTTTTGACGACCAAGGCAAGAAGAACAGTAGAAAGTGAGGCAAAGGACATCGGAACCACCTGGGCCCAACTGAAAGGGGCTGACCAAAACCGGGTCCGCTGGCGAGGTGTTGTTACGGCCCTAAGCTCTTCAAAGGAATAACAAGGAATAAACTAAACTAATAAACTAGTATACTGTGGTTAGATAATGTTAATTTTCAGACAGCATAACTGTACAATGGCCTTTGTCCCTGTCTATACTGAATTCCAGTCACTTGAAGCCCCTGTTCTTTTACCTAGCTTGATATTTGCTTAAAGAGTCACAATCCATTCATTAATGGATCCACACTACATTCAATACCCTTTAAGACTTAGATGCTTAGTCATCCAAATAGAAAATCTGAATTATGCCCTTTTTGATGCACCTTTCTAAAGATATATAACACAAGAGAGGGAGGGGGAACAGCCAATCAGGATGTCTACCTTGCTGAGGGTCAAATAGTGTGAGGTGGAGTATGCAGTCAGCAGCCAAGCTGCATCACCAAATAAGGAAAAAAAAGTGGGATGAAGAACAGAGGATAAAAAGCCTTGGTTGGCAGCTTCATCACTATTCCATCAGATTCATTCCATCATATTACTCCATCAGAAAAGATTTAGCAATTACTATTCTATTATGATTAAAGTGTGACTAAACTCAAACCACAAAAGTGGAATGTCTTTCAATCGTACATCAGGAACACCTTTAAGTAACAAAATGCAACGCTAGATTTATGACATGAAGCTTTATAAGCATTAATAATGCACAAAACTACTTAAATTAGATAGTGAGTAGCAAACAAAAAAAATTAAAGCAAATTAAGTTATGACATTATATAGTCAGGGTTAGTTACTAGATAAAGCGCTAGATATATTTTCATAAGTTATGCTTTTGATGCAGTTTTTGGTTGTGGGACCAATTCAGGTAATTAAACTGGAACACTAACATTCATTAAATATTAAAAACATTAAATTAAAACAAAAAACATTAAATATTCGAAGAACATGGGTTCACTTCATTAAAACAATGAGGAAAAAAACTACAGGTAGTCCTCGACTTACGACGGGGATCCGTTCTTAACGCGGCGTCGTAAACCGAATTTCGACGTAAGTCGGATCATACGTTCATACAGTACTGTACCATAATAACAGTACAGTACTGCAAACACGTAGCCTATCCATACACCTATCCTAACACAGTACTCTATATAATTATCAATCAACATAAGTACAGTAAACTATTGTGGAGTACAGTACGCTTTGTCGTCACTGTCGCTTTTATCGGAGCAGATCGTTTCACATGTTCAAGGATATGCGATCTTTATCCTTGATAATCGAAGTGACAGTCGAACGACTAAGTCCTAATAACCTGCTAATTTCTGTTGCTGTTTCCCCCTTATCAGATTGCCTTATGATATCCACTTTCACCTCCATGGTGATGGCCTTCCTTTTCTATGATGCACTGACCTCGTAAGTCGGAATGAGCGTCGTAACCACGAAACGACGTAACTCGAGACCGTCGTAAACCGAGGACTACCTGTATACAGTGCTGACCCCATACAGCTAAATTTGTGCTCTTCATTTCATGCTAGAGTCAAAACAGAGAAGTATGCTGTCAGTGTCATTATCACTGTTGTGGAGACAGCAAAACCAGTTTTCTCTCCCTAAACACTTTAATCTGTTCTTCTTGCATGATTTCCTCATTCCTGAGTACTCACATATAGGAATGTAAAAAAAGACATACTGGTTACATTAAACTGAATTTCCAGCTGGACAGGTGCTAATATCCTTCCAAAAAACCAGACTAGAAGTATTAAATCTGAACCTACCAGTCCTGTAAGAAGAGGTTGAAAAAGCTGTACCAGATGAAGAAAGTTATCTAGTGTTGGCAATGTTTCAAATGAGCTATGAATGGGGATAAAACGATGTCTTGCTGAAGAGTAAACATCATGGCTAAATCCCTGAAACACCATCACACTTCCATTTCCATCATTTGAAGGATTATCTGTAAATTTTGCTTTGCAAATGACATCAATCTGATAGCAGGAACCAACAAAAAACTGCAGGCTGCAAGACCTAACCAACAGACTTTTAGAAAGTCCAAAAACATATGAAATGAAGACCAGCACTAACAAGAGCAAAATCATGATCACTAGCAATAGCAAAGCAGATACTGACATGAACAGAGTATGGCTCATAGAGGCAAACAGCTTTAAGTACTTGGGAATCACCCTCTCCAAAGACAGCAGCTCCATGACATATATGCATCAGGATCATGACATTAACAGCAGAAGTGGTTAGGCTGGACTGGATCTGATGCGGCCATAGTATTAGGTTTTCCAAGTATAATATCTCTACAGGTCCCTTGTACCAATCCTGTGGATATGAAACCTGAACTCTACTTGTCGATACAGAGAGGAGAATCCAAGTATTTGAGAACAAGTGCCTGAGAAGACTTCTATGGATCTCATACAAGGTACATAAATCCAATGAATTTCTTTAAAGCATGGTCGCTATACTCCTTTCTTAATGACATCGTAGTCTTGTCCCCATAGCTAATTAACATTTCTTAACATGAAAGAGTAAGGATCACGACTGCACAAGTGAAAAAATATAACCCACCAGAGGAGTTTTATACTATTTTCAAGATATGCATACTCCTAGGTAACAGATGCATAACACATCTAGAATTTAGAATAAGGGGTAGGCTGAACTGTAAAGTGGGAAGTTTGACAGCAAATATACTCTGTACAGTATCTGTATTTCACAGGCAAGCAGTAAAACAGAAGCATTGGTGCGATGGTATAATGAATTTTATTATATGTCATATTACATGAAAATACAAAAAAGTTACTTACGTTACCAGCAATCTGATCCAAAATTTCCTTAATCATCTTATTGATCTCTTCAGTGGCTAAGTTAAACACACTGTGATTAACCTTTCCTTCCAACTGCTCTTTGTCTGCTTTCTGAAATTATACATTTATCAACCAACTTTGTATGTGGATGTGACAATACATGTCATTATGTTAGAATAAAAAGAAACAACTAAAATACAAGATCATATCCATACACTGATATGGACAATTTCAGAGAATTGCATGCATGTGACCTTCACCCCAAGTGGCTGATAGACTACTTCCTGTCTGCTGTTGTTACATGTAGTGCATGTCAGCTCTCACCAAAAATAAACAAATAAAGTGATAACTGACATTGCTGTGTACCTGAGAGTACACTTCAGACCTACAAATGTCTAACATCATTCATAAATGGCTTTTCAAAGGATGAAAAAGCCTTGACTTGTAAAAATTTGTTTGAGTGTATTAGTTATTAATAATAATGGGTATTTTTAATGTGCAGAACCACGACCAAGATAGATCGCACTCACTGCACAGACCAGTAATGATAAATGAACAGATATTGGATGGCGAGATACATACAGGCACAGAACATAAATCAATGGATGAATGTTTGAAGGATATTGTAAACACTTAAGCCATACTTAATGGCTAACATGACAGACAGTAAGGAAGTTAAGGATAGTAATTCAGGGACAGTACTTTGTGAACAGATATGTTTTCAGAGAATGAATGTAACCTTGGTGTCAGAGTGGGTAATGTGATGTGGAAGAGAGTTCCACTGCTCAGCAACACAGAGGGAGAACCTCTGTTTTCCGCATGTGACTGTCTTTATGGGAAGGAGGGAAAGGATGCGTGAGTCTTATGAGGAGCTAAGTTTTGGGCAGGGATGTGGACAAAAAAGATTTCAGTAGTGGGGGCGGAGGGGGGGGGCAGTAGCCTTCAAAGAATCCATACATATTATACATAATATAGTTGTGCATGCACATACATGCTTTTGTATGTAGCATATGTGTAGATGCTTTTTCAGTTCAATGAACTCCTCAATCAGATGAAGGTTTGCGTGTACTAAATATTTATGATTATTATCATTAATGTTCTTTCACTGCAACACCACAAACAGAAAATTGTGCATTAGGAAAAAGAAAGATTTTGCCACTATATTGTCTCATTTAAGAACTTTCTAATAAAACATACAAATTAAATAATATATTTTACTGACTCCAAGTTCTTATTTCACTATGCTTTTGCTCATATTAGTGAGAAGAAAATTTACGGAGTCACCAACTTTAGGCATTTGGGGAATTCCAGTGGTTATATCTAATCTGTAGCATCAAGATGTGCTTGGCAACCAACGTTGTAGGGATTCTGTACAACTGTATAAAAATGAAACTAAATACAGGAAAAGCACCATAGGAGTAAACAATAAAATAATTCATAATAAGCCATTACAGCAACTTATGCCAATTTAATTACCGCAAAATGTTTGCAATGCAGGTTTTCACTTCAACTGCTTGAAATTCATTTATCTCACCCAAATCGACCTCAGTATATGTGAGAAAGTATTTCTAATGTAAGAATATAATTATTTTGATGATTATGTTTGAGACTGATTTAGTCAATATCACAATCAGACAAAAAGTTGTGCTCATAATCGCACATTCCTCTTGAATAAATAGCCGTCTATTTACTATGCTTACTGAATGCATTTCTTGGTGAAATAATATCTGTGCTCATATTCACATTTTCCAGAACCTCTGAAACTAAATGGGGAGCTCTTCAGAGTTCTGCACTTTATGACCATGTCCCACACAAGAATATGAACAAGACACCTTGGATTTCCCCTGATGTCCAGATGGAAACCAGATTGACCATATAACAGTTGCTCGAAAATGGAGGGAGTCTTCAAGATGTCCAAGTTAGGAGAGCTGCAGATGTTGCTTAAGACCACCAGCTCCTAGTGGTAGTCTTCAAGATTAAGCTGAAGTCCTTCAGTGATCCAGCAGGCAGACCACACCACTAGTTAAATACTCAATACCTCAAGAACAAGGAAACAAGGGAAATGTATAACTGTGAAGTCAAGAATAAGTAGGAGGCCCTTTCAGGACTGACAGAAGAATCAGTGGAAGAACACTGGTCAACACTCAAGAGCATTTGGAAGACAACCTGTACAGATGTTCTAGGGAAGAGGGAAAGAAAACACTAGGAATGGATTACCCCAGAGACCTAGGCAAAGACTGAATCAAGAAAGGGACTAAAACAGAAGTGCAACTAGTGTCAAGATCAACAAGAGAAGGAAGATCTCAGAGCTGAATATTGGGAAGCCAACCGTCAAGTGAAGAGGTCTGTCAGAGAGGAAAAGAGACGCTTCACCCATGAACTGACAGAGGAAGCAGAGACAGCAGCTATACAGGGAAACATAAAGCGACTACATGTATATGAAATAACACTCTGTCAGGCAGGAACATTAACCCAAACAAGCCAGTGAAAAACAAAGACGGCAAGACCATAACAAATGATTCAGAACAAAGAGACCACTGGATGGAACACTTTGAAGAGATCCTAAATCGACCTCGTCCATCATCTTTACCTAACATACCACCAGCAACTGAACAACTTCATGTCAACACCAGCCCTCCCACTAAGACAGAAATCATTAAAGCTATCAAAAGCATCAAAAGTGGCAAAGAAGCAAAGAGACTGAGACCAGAACAACCAGGGTTTCGCCAGGATAGATCATCCACTGACCACATTGACACCCTCCGTTTCATCACTGAGCAGTCTATTGAGTGGCAGTCCTCCCTCTATATAACTCCTGTGGACTTTGAGAAGGCATTTGACAATGTAGACAGGGACGTCATCTAGAGGCTGATGATCCAGTATGGCATTCCACCTAAGCTCATAAACATCATCCAATGGTTGTACTTAGACTCGTCCTGCCAAGTTATTCACAATGGCAAACTCACTAAACCTTTAGTAGTGAAGACTGGCGTAAGACAGGGTTGCATATTATCACCAACAATCTTCCTGATGATCATAGACCGAGTTATGCTCAAGACAACCCAAGACAACAACACCGGTATCCAGTGGATCTTCACCAAACAGCTAGAGAACCTGGACTTTGAAGATGACATTAACCTCCTATCTCATCAGCAGCAACATGCACAAAGCAAACTGAGTAAGCTAGCAGAGGAAGAAGAGAAGACTGGCTTAAAGGTCAACAGAAAGAAGACCAAAGTGATGAGAATCAACAGCATCCCGGAAACAGACTGCTTCACACATCTGGGAAATATTGTCAGCAAGGATGGTGGAGCGGATGATGACATCAAAAGCTGCATCAACAATACCAGGCATTCTTTCAACAGCCTACGCCCCATCTGGAACTCTCGAGCATTATACTTTCGCAGTAAGAACAGCATCTTCAACACCAATGTGAAGGCAGTCCTACTGTATGGTTCTGAAACTTGAAGAGTGACAAACACCATCAACAAGCTCCAGACCTTTACCAACCGATGCCTACACCATATTTAGCGAATAAGATGGCCTGAAAATATCTCCAAAAGCAGCCCGTGAAAAAGAATCAACCAGAATGCCACTAGCCGAGACATCAAAAAGCGCAAATGGGGCTGAATAAGACACACCCTGTGCAAACCAGCTGACACCGTTGCCAAGCAGGCACTTGACTGGAACCTTCAGGGGAAGAGGAGAGTTGGGAGACAAAAGTAGACTTGGAAAAGAACTGTAGAAAGCGAGGCAAAGGACATCAGAACCACATGGTCCTAACTAAGGGGGGCTGCTCAAAACCGGGTCCACTGGCGAGGTGTAGTTGCAGCCCTATGCTCCTCTAAGGAGCAACAAGGAATAAACTAAACACAGTGTAAACACTGATTTTTGCTTCCTGTTTATACTGAACCTTGGTGCTACAACATCCATCATGCTGTGCCATTCCTAGAGAGAACAAAGTGTTGCTATCGGTCCATGCTGTCCCTAAACAAGTCTCCGTGTTACACAACCTAAAAAATGTCACTCTTTACCACATCATCTTAACTGAAATCACAAGACGAGGTCATGTCGACGTGGTAATGGCTCAGATACTACATCCATTACAATAAGTTAACTAAGCATCAAAAAATGGGAGATAAAACCAACACTTATGGTGAAGGTCAAATGCATGTATAATTCTCAAAAATGGTGGATAAAAGGTATGATATTGACAGAAAATAACCAGAACAGTTCTACCAGTCTTTACTCATTTCAAATTCAAAACATATTGCCTAAACATAGAATCTCAAAGTGGGCTTCACAAAAGAAAAAAAATAACATCAAGTTTAATTCACTAATTATAAGGCCAGGAAAAAAAGCTTTTATACAACACAATTATACTCACTACATGGACTTCCATTTGTACAAATTCCTTGTCTGCTTTCTGGTCTTTTAACAAATCACACTGTTCAAACAATTCCAGAAGTTTGTTCTGAGGCAAAAAACAAAACAATTAGAAATTCTTACCTTCGAGAAACAAATGTATGTGTCATCATGCATGCATGTGTTTATATATATATATACACATTTTGATAGATTTGAAATCAATACAAAGGTTTTCAAGAGACATTAACATAAATAATTATTTCAAAAGACATGTAAAACAGTAATTACCAGGAAATAAGTATCAGTTTCATTTGTAGATTGTACAATAAGCAAAGTTTTAAATCGAGCTGTCCTAGCTTCATTGAAATCAGGACACAACATATACAAAGTTGCATGAGATTTTGTAAAAGTATAAGTAGGCTTTGTAAACTGCTGATCACCTCTTTTTGGCGGTGGAATGTGCTATATATATATACAAGTTCTCTGGTCATTAATATTAAAATAGATGCCTACAATGATGCAACATTTTCATGTTTTTAAAAAAGTACTTAATTACCTTAATCTTCTTGCCTGCAATGTGCTGAGTACATATAATGTATTTGAAATTATTTCACATGTCCAAATTGCTGAAACATAGTAGGATACTTAATATATTATGATTACCTCAAGCTCTGTATCCTTTTGTGAGCTTGCTTCTTGCTGCTCAAGTGCTGTACTGGACAATCTCTCAATTTCTGCCTCCATCTCCAGCAACATGTGCTCCAGCCTGCTAAGAGTATCACTGCTCTGCACATATAACATTCTCAACTGACAACAGAACTTCAAGTACTCTTCACTGCCAAACAGCAACCCAAAAAACTTCCCTGCCAATAGTCTTGAGTCCTTTTTCTAATCACACTTTTATTGGTTTGGTACATGTTGACTTTAAACCTGCCATTTTGACTATGTTTTAATCAGAAAACAAGCTATAGCCATAAAATGCCACAAAATTATGTCGATGTAAGTGATCTGTCACCCATTTAACGTCAAAGTCCATTTAAAAAAAATAAAACCAGACCAGCATTGGCTTAGGGTGTTCTTATAGCCAACCCTTTTTGTCAGATACTGCAATGCAAGTAATCTGTCCTACAGAAAATGTCTTCCAAGATAAGAACGAAGATTTTCATGATGGGTGTCCCACTGCAGGGCCAAACCAGCTTTTTTCATCCTTTGTAACAAATTCCCAGCCCCTTGTCTTCTGTCACTCCACTCCAGAAAATGTACTTTTATTTCAACTCTGCTGTGTAGATTTAATATGATTTTAAACAAAGCAAACAACTTGCGCAGCAAATGTTTGTACCCTGCTTATCCTCCTGGATCACTTTCCATAAGGCACTAGTGGTTGTCAGGTTGTCAGGAAGATAAAAGGGAAGTTTCATCCAGGTTCAATAGGTCACATGTGGCTCATAGACTGCCCCACAATTAAGATCGAAGCTAATTCACTGGCATCCACCATTGCATATGATTGTTTTCTTCTTCACGCAGTTCTTCTATAACCATTCATCTGAAGGAAAAAATACAGGAATCCTCTACCTGCGATTTCTTTGCAATTTTCCATTTACTAAACTATAGCAGCTCCAGTAAAAGTGCAAAAAAGCATTCTTAATCAGCTGTTCACTAATCTTCCTTAGGTTTCTCTCTCTCTTATCCTTTTAGACATTTAATTTGGTCTAGCTGTTTCCCTCCCTTCTGAAGTAGGGACAGCCATGGTACTCATTCCAGAAACAAAAAACAAATGTTCTGGTCCAGATTCTTATTATCGAATTATATTCTCACCAGTTGTCTATGCAAAACTCCAAAATATACGATGAATGCCTGCCTCATCTCGTAGCTTAAGTTTCAGCTTCCTCTCAGATCTGCAGTCACCTTCTGTTTCTAAAAAGCATGTCTTTAATGTGCTGTGATTTATAAAAGGCAAACATTGCTTCCTGAAAGCAAGGTATTTTGTTAGACCTTCGTGCTTTTTGACTTCCAGGGTTGTATGCCTAAATTTTATTTAAAACTGTTTATTGCATCAATTTTGGGGGGTTCATTGTGGTTTATTCCTTCTGATTCCCAAGAACATGAAATGGGTATCCTTTCATGTAGCATACTCTCGACTACTCTTCTTAATATTTAAATTGATCTTCTCTGCCAGAAACTCACACTCATCCTGAAAATCCTACATACCAAACTGCCATTCATGCCATTCATGCCGATAAGTAGAATTGTTATCCCTCCATGATCGCCCCCATTGAAAGGCTAGAGTGAACTTCCTACAGAGAGAGGCTCTTTCTCTCCTGCCCTATCCTCTTTCTTCTTCTTGTTTTCCCTTAACTGTATCAGAGGTACCAGTGGCAGGAGAGATACAATGGGACACAGCAGGGGTGAACTTACACCACTGGGACCTCTTTAGATTCTTCCTATAACTTAGACACATCTTGATCTTACAGCTTTGAAGAAAAATGACTCCAATAACTTCATTTTTCTTGTTTTTGACAATTTTAGTTTCAATGTAAAAAAAATTTACTATGCCACTACCGACTTTCGCTACTATGCCACTTTTTTGTGATTGTTAAAAGACACAAGTTGTGAAATTCCGCTCAGTGCTCGATTATTATACTGTATGGTAGTCAAGTGTGGGACATGGCAGTTAGGTGGGATGGAACATAGCACGCACTCAGGGAGGGTGGAGGCTGGCGATGAGGGGTAGTCGCTGGCCGGGTGACAGTCACGTGACAGAGGGAGAGCGGGAGGGAGTCGACTAGCGACAGGATGCAGGTGCGCGGATGTGGTTGGGAGGGGTGGAGGATGAAGAGGTGAGGGGGAGAATGAGAGGAGACAGCTAGCGCCAGCCGACGATTCTTGAGAGCTTAGGACTGACAAGTAACTTGAGCAAATAAAGCCGTTTTTACGAACCCTCGCTACTATGCCACTCTCGCTACTATGCCACTTTTGCTCGGTCCCGGTAGGTGGCATAGTAGCGAGATTTGACTGTAGTCTAAAGACAAGGTTGGCTTCTAGATATAAAGTATCTTTGGTAGTCCATTGTCAAAACTTCCTTTGACTTAACTTCCAACTCGGATACTTTTTCTGTCACTGAAGGACTAGCAACAAGGACATTTGTTCCCCAAGTTTCTCAGACACCAATAGACATGTGGTCGCTTGCTGGTGTAACCAACACGTCAGTCTCTGATGGTTACGTAGAGTTGGGCTAGTCGTACAATAACAACAAAGATGGAATTTCCGCACACTGTAGATTTTATTCAGCGTTTCACTCGGCAGCTGGCCTGCCGTCTGTCTCTCCACTCTCACTTCCCAATCCAAAAAGCCCCTCGCCACTGTAAGCTACGTTACTTATTTTCCCTACCGTTGAACATTCCAGAACCATTCACCCCTTTTCCCAGCCCACTAGGTCCCACTGGACACACCCCCTCGCCATGTCTGGTCATTGTTTCCCCAAGTTCTCTGGCAACTTTGGGTGTAACAATAGACCCAGTAGCCGCGGGTGGGCAGCTCAAGGCCGGCTATTACGAACGCAGCCGGCGTGGGAAAGGGACAGTCCTGGCTTCGTTCGACTCCGACTCTCTACAAAGACATTACTCCGTACACTACTAAGTATAGAGTGCTACACTGGAATTCCATCACAACCACTCAAGAACGTCAAATGGACAAAGCAGCACAAGCATCAAAGCAAGACAAGGAAACTATAAAGACGGTACATTTCTTTGACTGAAATTGCTGCATCCCAATGATTTTGTAATAAATATCAGCTTTTAAAATGCTTCATATTGAAAAAATACATTTACCTTTAATGCATTTCGCTGCGCTTCCACAATACTGTCCTTCACTCTTGCAAGCTCATTTTGGATAGATGTTAATTCGTCTGCCAAACAAATAAGGGAAAATGCAGTGACATATTTTCCCTGACATGCCCTCTGTCCTCTTGCCTTCTTTAGTCATGTCATCTCATACTTTCAGTCACTAGTGGTCACTTGCATACAAAACGGAGGAGAGCATGCTTGCCCAATGACCCTTTCCCATCTTCTGCAAATCATACTTGCTGGTGAATGAGAAATGATAATAGTAGCAAAGTGATAACGCATCCCATTGCTGCCATACACAAAGATACCGGGTGTTCAGGTACCATGCAGTGCAGGCCCAGTCCTACCCTGAGATGAAATAGCCATTCACCAGGGCTAACCAGAGAGGTTACGGCAATGAATGATATTAAGAAAAAGTCTCATTCTCACTGTTCTACACTTACAGAAAAGCTTTCCACTACTTGAACACCGACTTCACCATGTGAATTCTCAGTATGCAGGAAAGCATCCAGTGCTATCTGCTGCATTACAAGTGTCCAGCTTACAAAAAAAATGAAAGAGAGGGGGACAGCTTTAAGCTTTACCCCTAGGGTAGATGGTGCTACATGCCTGGCTCTCCTTTCACACCTAGCTCTTTCCTAATTAGAAGACATTCTGCATCTTATGTGCAGTAAAACTATATAAAATACAGGAACAGGAACATTGCTGCAATTTTGCTACACATTTTTATTTGCTTATGCCAACTGTTTTATGCTCAATTTTTTAAAACTTGAACACAGAGAACACTTGATCACATTAATAAATGTATTGAAGCACTAAGAGACAAATATTAATTTAGGGTTAGTTGATGTATCTTGTGACAAAGATCAAAGCAATTAAGTTATTTAATTCACTGTCACAAATCTGCTCAGAATTGATACCCTCTAGTTTTGCATTTACTGTTGTGACTCAATAGTCATGAATATTTTTTCTGTTATTCATTAACCTTCTTGGTTTAACTAATTTGTTTAGTTAACTGTCAAACTGCAAAGTCTATTCTGATTAAAAAATTTGCTTATTATCTTGAAGTGCACACAAGGATAAAAAAAAAGATAAACTTGTTTTGATGCATTATGCTACATTAATATGCTGAATTAACAAAGTGTTTAAAATTGGATTTTTAAGGACTTCTGAGTATTACGACTATCTACTTCTCTAACTGTAAACAATTCCAGACTTCAGGTTTGTCCAGATTCATATACATCATTCCCTATTGAATAATCTGGATGTGGCAAGTCAGGAATTGCAATGCCCAGGTGGTGAGGAGAGCTTCTCTCTCAAACCTGTCTCCTCTGGCTCCTACTTCTGACTTCTGGTCACCATTGTATGTCCATTTTATACTCCAATGGAGGATTATTGTGCAAAGTGTGCCTGGCCATATTGTGAATGGTGTAAAGGACAGTGCCGATTGTGCTGCTAAGGGTCTGCCTATCAGCCTTATCCATCCCCTCTGGACTACACAAACTTGCACACCAGTGAGCGCTACTGACTGGTACTGACAGCCTGCCAACCTTCAGCTGATCTTTATGCCACCCTCTACACCAGTGGTTCTCAAAGTATTTCGGACCGCGGACCACCAAGGCCTAAAAATCACTCTGTACTATGAATTTCAAATTTAAACTGCCGCATTTGTTTTATTACAATTTAAAACTAAATGTTCGTTTGTAACAGTAGTATAGTAATAAGTTGACATAAAATTACCTCGTTTTTTGTAATTAAAATGTTAATGCGAGGAATGCATCACTTTAAACATCACTTTGCTGACATGATGACTGTCAGCCGCAGACCACCTGACATGTATAGTGGTCCGCGGACCACACTTTGAGAACCACTGCTCTACACAGGAGCACGATGACAATAGGCTTTGTGTCAGAATGCTTAAAACTGAGCCTGGACTGATGATTTATAAGTCCCCTTATTGGTGTCTTGAAGAATGGCCATCACAGCAAACTATAGTGCTAGGCACTCCGCAACATGGGTAACGCTAGACGCTAGAACTCAAAATAGCTGGACTTTAGACAGTCTAGCATAGCACAGTGCACAGAAAAGGGCTACAGATTTCTTGTCCATTTTAGTGTGCAATTGATGTACTACCATCAGGTAAAACTATTTAGGTAAGTGTTTGGAGTTACCTTATTCACGTCTAGATTAGATCTGTCATGTGTGCGAGAGTACGTGCATATGTACAAGTGTACAAGCATGTCTGTGCTGATCTTTATTGAATAACAAAATAACCTTTCAATTTCCTTTTGTGCATTTGGCTCATCTTTTAATTTATTTAATAAAAAGGATTAAAAAATGTAAATTGTAATTTATAAATGTTAGAAATTATTAAGGCCACTCAACTCATATTAACACATATCTGCTATTTATCTACAAATATAATAATATGGTTAAGTTTAGCAGTCTTTTCTTAACTGAGAATTTAAATATTGTCTCTAGGCTTTGTAATAACTATGACCTGTAAAAAAAAGTAACAGAGCAGTGTGCTGTAGCTTTTCAATGGAAGAGAGGGGATCAACTTTTGTTAACATTGCAGACATCGTGTTGGCTCTTGTATGGATATTTTTTTGCCAAGTCTTATTATTATTGTTTCATATTTTTTCATTTCTGATGTGTGAAAGGGTCTGTAAAGAAGGAACTGAGGTGTATTAAGTATAAGAATGCCCCAATTCAAGTGTAATATCCATAAGTGTGAGCATGCATCTTTAAAACCCTTTATCATATCCCATCATGATAACAAATATTACAACAATAATATTATGCATATACATATTCATTACATGTAAACATGATGGTATGGAACACTGCTAATATCCAGAAATTCTGCCAAGCTACTCATTCATCTGAGGTACAAGGTCTATGAATACAAACAAGCCACAAGATCAATGAAGATATAAATGATGCTCTCTTGCTATTCAACAGATGTTTATTGAACTGTACTCAGTCTATAAATAAATATATTAATATGGATAGGAATGAGAATAAGAAAAATGGTTCAACAGAGAAAAAAATATAAGAACTTTTGAGTAAATTTAAGGTCGGCAAGAAAAAAGGCAGATTTATGTCCTAGCACAAAATATCCATTTGCTTGGACAACAGCTAGGTGGCCCTGTTTGTCCTCAATTTTCATCACCCTCTTTTGCAGACAGCTGGATAGCACACACCCTACGCAAACTAGCTGACACCATTGCCAAGCAGGCACTTGACTGGAACCCTTAGGGGAAGAGGACAGTTGGGTGACCAAAGCAGACTTGGAAAAGAACAGTAGAGAGCGAGGCAAAGGACACTGGAACCACATGGGCCCAACTGAAGGGGGCTGCCCAAAACCGGGTCTGCTGGCAGCGTGTTGTTGCGGCCCTATGCTCCTCAAGGAGTAATAAGAACTAAACTAAACAAAAGAAATATAAAAAAATTATTCAAGAGAAAAAGATGCTATACAAAAAACCGTCGTGTGCAGACCTCCTCAACTATTCAACAAACCAGCAAACTTTTTGGAAGACTATACAAAATATATCATGTAAAAAATGGTTGGTGAGGAGCACACTAGATGCTGAACAGTGGTATGGTCCTTTTAGGACAGCATTTGAAACTAATAGTAGACTTAGATTACCCTATAACCAAAATAGAGGTACTACAGGCCATCAAATCTCTTAAACAAAAAATTGGCAAAGCACCAGGTCCAGATGGTATAATTGGTGAAGTTTTTAAATATTTGGATGGTGATTTTGTAAAGAGATGCTGGTTTTAGGAAAGACCGTTCTCTGGTTGACCATATTTGTATGTTATTTTCTATCATTCAGAGATAATTTTATATCGATTGTAAATTTTATGGTACATTTATTGACTTTGAAAAAGCATTCAATTCTTTCTCTCGAAATTTAATTTGGCAAATCCCTTTCAAACGTGGTATTTGTGGAAAATTACACAAATGTATTCATAAGAACTACAAATTGGTTAAAGCCTGTGTCAGATGTGGAGGCTACTTCAGGGATTATATTGAGTGTACAAAGGGCGTTAAGCAAGGAGATTTCTGTAACCCTATATTTTTCTCACTTTTTATTTAGCTTTAGAAATTATGAACTTCAGAAAACATGGGGCAACTGTTTGACATGAATTTATAGAAATATTTGTCCTTTTATTTTACAGATGATATTGTATTGATATCAGAAACTGATAGGACTACAAAATCAACTAAATACATTACATAAAGCATCAGTAAGGCCTTAGCCTAAAGCATAAGCTTTAAATAAGAGTTATATTGTTGTTTTAAAAAAGTGGGATTCTTATAAGCAGAAAATGAAAGGTTTCTATATGGAAGTATACAAATGAATGTGGTTAATATATATAAGTGTTTAGGCCTTTTTTTCTCCACTAAGTTTTTCCCATGCATCTGAAGACCTAATTACTAAGGCCAAGAAAACAGTATTTTGCATAATTAATACATTATATACAAGAAAGACAACCGTTCTGTAAATGAGTTTACCAGGTTATTTGATATGCATCAGACCAATCTCATGTTATGGAGCAGAAGCATGAGGCCTTAATGAAAATCTTTGTAAGGAAATTAAAAAAATGCACATAAACGCTACGAACAGATTTTTGTGTATGGGTATACATACTTCTAACATGATGATATAGTGATTTTGAAAGATACGCAATTTTCATTAACACGTACGTAAGTTGTTTGAAATAATGGATTAAAAATAACAAAGATGGAGCAACACAGACATCCATGGAGAGCTTAGAAAATGTTAGAATGACTGGGCAATAATGGAAAGCAAAATTGGGTATCTGAGATTAGGCTTATTCTTTTTAGGTATAGTTTTTGACCTTTTTGGTTAACTCAAGGAGTGGAAGCCATTAGCAAGTTTATTTCACCAACAGCAGTGACAAATTTAGTTTTTGTATGTCAATTAAATCTGCGCCAGACAGGGAGATGTATTTCAATTTAGATATTAATAAATTCATTAGAAACGCACTTGTATGACTTTAATTTGGAATTTCAGACATCATAGTTTTTGTATGTCAATTAAATCTGCGCCAGACAGGGAGATGTATTTCAATTTAGATATTAATAAATTCATTAGAAACGCACTTGTATGACTTTAATTTGGAATTTCAGACATCATGTCACATGCCTTAAGACAGTGGTTCTCAAAGTGTGGTCCGAGGACCACTAGTGGTCCGCGAGCATAAGTCAGGTGGTCCGCGGCTGACAGTCGTCAGTCAGAAAAGTGATGTTTAAAATGATGCATTCCTCTCATCAACATTTTAATTACAAAGAACGAGGTATTAGTTTTATGTCAACTTATTACTATACTACTGTCGCAGAAGGACATTTAGTTTTGAATTGTAATAAAACAAATGCGGCAATTTACATTTGAAATTCATAGTACAGACTGATTTTTAGGCCTTGGTGGTCCGCCATATTCTTTACTTAAGTAAAGTGGTCCGCGGTCCGAAAAACTTTGAGAACCACTGCCTTAAGATATTCTCACAAACATATAAGCAAGATGTACCCTATATATCAAATTGATAAAAATGATCAGTTTCATTATATATTATTCAGTCCATGTCAGATATATTTAAGAAAAAGTTTCATTCCAAAAATGTATTACATTAGTCTTAATAACTTTAAACTACTGATGCTGATGTCAACCAAAAAAAATAAAATAATACTGTGTAACCCAAGTTTTTTTTTATTTAGCAACAAAGAAAAGAAATGCTTCTCTTCCCTAAAGATATTTTTCATCGATTGTTTATCATATATTTTTCCAGTAATATGTTGTATGCTAAATTTTGTGAATGGGCTCAAAGACCTAACAAAATAAACTAGTCATATTCATATATTTTTAATCCCAACAAAATATTTCTACTATTAATACTCAAATAAAATTAACCCATCACTGTAGTTTTACTGCCTGTGGTGGTGATGATGATGATTGTTGATGAATGATGGTGATTGATGATTGATTGAAGATGATGATGATGATGAAGAAGAAGATGAAAAGCTTTTATGGATCAAAGCTGAGGCAGGAACCTGAGAAAAGAGATAACAAAGAAAAGACAGTTTATAGTTAGTGCAATATGGGTAGCATGTTTCAATGATAGCTAATTAACTCATACCTCTCATACATTTCTAAAACATGGAACCCCTAACCCTGGCAATTGCACCTATGGAAGAAGAATCAAAGAACAGTTCTGTCAACAAATGCATCACCCATAGAAAACAATTTTTACTTACTTTTTGTATCCATTTCTAGCTGATCTTCTTTGAGCTTCATTTTATCCTTAATCACAAAACAAACCCACATTAAAATTTATGCTGTTAGATTGACATAAATTTAAGTGTACACCCTAATTTTTTTATGGATCATAAAAAATTCATAACACTTTACATAGCAATTTAAGTGTGCTCAAAAATTATATTTTTGAATAATTAAGGGGTATATATTCAACATCTACAAACTTTCTAATCTCTCAATCATTAACATCTGCTTCTTGGGCTTTCATGATTTCTCTTATCAGAAGAAAACCTCAGGGATAATGCTCTGTCCTGATCTTGTCTGGAACAAATTTTTTCCCAATATGTGATTAAAACTGACAATGTTAATGTTTCTATGTGCTATTAATGTTTCAGTGTGATATGCTTTTGGTGGTTGTTGATCAGCTGGACAGAGGTGTCTGGCATTCTGAGTGTAATTTATAATTTGTGCTTGCATGCATGTGTGCCTTCTGTAGCCACCTTCTGAATTCCTTTAGAAGGTTCAGGGTAAGTATATACATGTTCTTCAGAAATATTAATGATGATTACTATTATTACACTACAATCTTCAAGGGCAATTACAAAACTCATTCAAAAATAAGTTATAAAATAATTTCGTGCCACTGCATAACTTTACGGGAAATTTATTAAGTAACAAATAGCAACAAACAGCTAGATTTGTACTATGTAGCATGGTCATGATGCCATTGATTTTTTTTTTTTTTTTTTTTTTTTTTTTTTTTGCTTGGTGGCCATTTTGGATCATTTCCATGGCAACCAAAGGTCACATTTACATGAAAATGTCTAATTCCCATTCTTAACATGCCCCATCGATATATAAATAATAGAATAGTCAAAAACATGGTTCCAAAAAGTCACCTAGTGCGTAATGTTGTGCCCCCTCAAATTATATTTCAGTTTTAAACACTTTAATTTATTATATGAAGACAAGTTATACACATTATTGTTCCTTTGAATGAGATTTCCATCCAGCAAGCCATTCTGGTTCCATATCTTACACTAGGGATTACAAGTACCACAAATATGCAATATGATACATACCTCCATACCACTGACTTTGAAAGAAAGTGTATCATAGCTTGTCAAGAGTTCGCCAAGTTTCTCCAGCATCTCCAGTACTGAAGTAGAAGGCCCACGACCTAAAATTTGTGACTCTTTGCGAGAGCCCATTGTTGCCACTGAGTACCTCTGTGGACAACAGTGTTTACTTTTTAATAATATTTAATACAATGCTGGTATCTTCAAAGGCCAGTTTAAGAATTTCTACTGGTTGGAAATTTTATGCATATATAATTCTAGATTTACCTTTGAGAGCTGGACGATCACACCTAGCTGAGTTGAGGAATAATTTTTAAAGCTTCAAAATTGTTATTTTTTATTAATAATAATAATATGTTCATTTACGTAGCACTTTTCCACCACCATTTAAGGTTGACTCAAAGAACTTTACTAAAGAAAAATTTTTTAATTTTTTTATTACTGATTATTGAAAGTGAAATGAATGAGTTCTTATTTTGTTGTTTCTTCCAGATTACAGTCTGAAAGCTGCATTGTCAAAATAAAAATCAGACAAATGCTTATAGTGTTGGGAAATAATTGATTGTTGAAACATATGTTGAAGCCATAATGAACATGCTGAAAGTGTGCAATTGCAATATTGTCATAGTTTGTTAACAGTTTGGCTTTAATTGCTGTTTCCATGGTTACAAAATGATGGAAATTTTTTTTTTTTAAAAAGGTCAGAATGGCAACTTGACAGCAATCGTTTGGGATGAACAGCTTTTTGCTTTGTAATCATATACTTACTCCTATAACCATAATTAAGCAGGATATATGTCTTGTGTGTTTCTGCACACAACATTGGACTGTTGGGAGGTAGCAACAGTGAAATGCAAGACCTCACAAACAAACTGACAGAGATAATTCTATGATCCAGCACTTGCCTTAAATCCAGTTCTACATAGCTGCCTTCATCCATTACCTGATGGCACAATTTATTGCTTTATACCTGGAAGCTGGGTTGCTTTTTTTTCTTCCTTTCTCCAAGGAAGGTCACAGAGATCTTGAATGTTGTTCATAATCTAGGGTTGCTTCTTCTTCTTTTGTTACCTTAGCACTTCCTGAACTGTCAACAGTAGCACCTCCTTGATATTTCAAGCATAGGTGTTTACCAAGTTGAGGGCAGTGAATTTACCTACAACTGTGATGTTGAAGATTTCCATATTTGGGTCTTGCAGCTTCTCCCAAAAATGTATTCAAAATCTATTGACATGCCACAGCCCTTTGCGCTAGACTCTGCTAAACAACTTCGTAAAATCAATGAAGTTGTAGAAGATATCTTGAAGATGTTACAATTATTTTTTATCAGAATGAAACAGTTCAAAATATATCCAGCTACCTGTTCTACAACTTGCTCTTCTAAAGCAATGTCTTAAAGCAGCTAAGGATTATTCTGAGAATCCCTTTGCCATGGTGGTTAATTTGGCTGATGGTTCTGTAGTTCTAGTGCTATCTAAGATTTCTTGAGAAGTGGCATGGCACAAAAACACCTAGTGAGTATGAAAGGGGACCAGGAGCAAGAGCAGCTCTTAAAGTCTAGTCTTATCGGAGAAGTCTCAAGACACAGCACAACAAAAACAACAACTAACTTTAAAAAAGTTCTTTAAGTAAAGTTCTGAGAGATATAGTATGGTATGCATTTATTTAGATGTGGGCAACAAATCTTTAACTTTCTTCGGGAGTAAGTGATCAGCTTTCAAAACATATATATGTTCAATTTATAGTGTATATTGCTTCCCTTTGACTGTATCCAACTTTCATTTAAGGCTTTATTTTTGGGATGTTTATGGGTGTTTTTTACAGCTATTATGAGTTCAAGGCATGTTGCCCTTCATCTAAAAGAATTTACCAGTCATTTAGCATTAAGATAAATCTCTCTTTAGCACTAGGTGAATGCTGCTACCTACTAAATCTTGAATAAAATTTCATGCTCTTTCGCAAAGATATAAGTGTGCATGGATTTCAAGACACCCAAACATTTTTTTTCACTGAAAAATAAACATTATTAGATGATGTTTATCAAGCCCAAACATGTGCTTGGTACACACCATGGCAACATGACCTTAGGCCCTGAACTGGAAAGGTCACAAAACGTGACTGATAAAGCCCAGGGTGTGTGGGTCATAGAATGCGTGGGAGACAAGGACATTGACAACAGAGGAAGTAGGGAGGATGGGGTCTGGAAGGTTTAATGGCGAGGGAAATAAGTAGTTGGCATTGGAGGTCTTTGCCTCACTTCTTTCAGATTCATTCATCAGACAAGTTTGGATTTACAGCCAACTGTCTCTTTAATCTTGTTCTAATATTTCTGTGGCCTTATGGAGAAAAATCGTCCTTGATAATGTGGACCAGCCTACCACCCACTATTTAGGAGACGGACTCTGCTCCCTACAATTTGGCCACAGCAGTTTCTGTACATGTGAGTCAAAGTGTTATTGTGATTCTTAGTCTAATGCCTTAACTAATCTTATTAGAATCTTAAAAAAGTCATGTACACCAGCTGGTCTTAATTGTGATATAGATGTACATACTTAAGATTATGAAAGAGAGGATAAAAATAAAAGAAACCATCAAATGCCTGGAATGAACTAAAACTAATAAATCTAATATGTTATTTTAAAAATATGGTAAGATACCCCTCCTGTTGATGTTTGGACTGCTGCTTCAACCAATGCCACTTCAGTTTCTTCTGTTTCCTCCTGTTCACCAATTTCTCCTGAAGAAGGCTGTTGAGACACAGAGCCCGGTGTAGATGATGCACGTAGAGCAGCTCTTTGTAGAGAATCTATCCGAGTGTTAATGCCCAAAAGAGCTTCTTCCAGTTGATGCCATAGAACACAATCGTTAATAACATCTGTAAGTGATTCAATCTTCTGCTCCATTTCAATCTGAAATTCCAAAAGACATTTTATTGTTACCAGTAAACATGATAATACAACAACTATATCTGACAAACTTGTAAGGATTAGTGGAAACGCTACACTGTTTACTATATGTGCATTCATTCTTGGCTGATGAGGAATTAAGCTGTATTTTGCACACCAATTCTTAAAGTGACCTTCCATTTTTATACTCTCCTGACCAGCTTGATACAGCAGGCAGACCACATCACAAGTTCAATACCCAGTACTTCAAGAACAAGGAGACACGGGAAATTTATAACTGTGAAATTAAGAATAAGTATGAGGCCCTTTCAGGATTGGCGGAAGAATCTGTGGAAGAACACTGGTCAACACTCAAAAGAATTTGGAAGTCAACCTGTACAGATGTTCTGGGAAAGAGGGAAAGAAAACATAAGGAATGGATGACCCAAGAGACCTGGGCAAAGATAGAATCAAGAAAGGGACTGAAACAAAAGCTCAACCAGTGCCAAGACCAGCAAGAGAAAGAAGGTCTCAGAGCGAAATACTGGGAAGCCAACCGCCAAGTGAAGAGGTCGGCAAGGGAGGACAAGAGACGCTTCACCCATGAACTGACAGAGGAAGCAGAGACAGCAGCCACACATGGAAACATGAAGAGATTATATGAAATAACACGAACTCTGTCAGGCAAGAGCGTAAACTCAAACAAGCCGGTGAAAGACAAAAACGGCAAGACCATAACAAATGATGCAGAACAAAGAGACCGCTGGATGGAGTACTTCGAAGAGATGCTGAATAGACCTCATCCACCATCTTTACCTGACATACCACCAGCAACTGCACAACTTCACGTCAACACCAGCCCTCCCACTAAGACAGAAATCATCAAAGCTATCAAAAGCATGAAAAATGGCAAAGCAGCAGGCCCGGACGGCATACCTCCCAAAGCATTAAAGACAGGACCCAGAAACAACAGCAACAATTTTACAGCCCCTCCTACACAAGATCTGGGAACAAGAGCTAGTCCCAGCAGACTGGAAATTAGGCCACCTGGTCAAACTACCAAAGAAAGGAGACCTCTCCCAGTGCAACAACTGGCGGGGAATCATGCTGCTGTCCATCCCCAGCAAAGTCCTGACAAGGATAATACTAGAGAGACTGAAGAAGGCACTAGACATGAGAATGAGACCAGAACAAGCAGGGTTTCTCCAGGACAAATCATGCACTGACCACATTGCAACCCTTCGTATCATCATAGTACAGTCCATCGAATGGCAATCCTCCCTTTATATAACCTTTGTGGACTTTGAGAAGGCCTTCGACAGTGTAGACAGGGACGTCATCTGGAGGCTGATGAACCACTATGGTATTCCGCCTAAATTCATAAACATCGTCCAGGGATTGTACTTAGACTCATCCTGCCAAGTTATCCATAATGGCAAACTCACTAAACCTTTTATAATGAAGACTGGTATAAGACAGGGTTGCATATTATCACCGACAATCTTCCTGATGGTCATAGACTGGGTTATGCGTAAGACGACCCAAGACAACAACACCGGTATCCAGTGGACCTTCACTAAACAGCTAGAAGACCTGGACTTTGCAGATGACATTAGTCTCCTATCTCATCGGCAGCAGCATGCACAAACCAAACTGAGCAAGCTAGCAGAGGAAGCAGAAAAGACTGGCTTAAAGATCAACAAAAAGAAGACCGAAGTGATGAAATTCAACAACAAGCAGGAACTTCCAATCCAACTTCAAGGAGAGAACATCCTAGAAACAGACCGCTTCACATATCTGGGGAGCATCGTCAGCAAGGATGGTGGAGCGGACGACATCAGAAGCCGCATAAACAAGGCCAGGCATGCTTTCAACAGTCTGCGCCCCATCTGGAACTCCCGAGCATTATCCCTTCGCAGCAAGACCC
Source organism: Pomacea canaliculata (assembly GCF_003073045.1). NCBI lineage: Eukaryota > Metazoa > Mollusca > Gastropoda > Architaenioglossa > Ampullariidae > Pomacea > Pomacea canaliculata. Next base: position 19,973,387 of record NC_037590.1, on the reverse strand, counting down.
GCATATTTAACACCAATGTGAAGGCAGTCCTACTGTATGGCTCTGAAACATGGAGAGTGACAAACACCATCAACAACAAGCTCCAGACCTTTACCAACCGATGCCTTCGCCATATTCTGAGAATAAGATGGCCTGAGAGGATCTCCAACAGCAGCCTGTGGGAAAGAACTAACCAGAATGCCACTAGTCAAGACATCAAAAAGCGCAAGTGGGGCTGGATTGGACACACCCTGCGCAAACCAGCTGACACCATTGCCAGCTATGGCAGGCACTTCACTGGAACCCGCAGGGGAAGAGGAAAGTTGGGAGGCCAAAACAGACTTGGAGAAGATCAGTAGAGAGCGAGGCAAAGGGTGCCGGAACCACATGGGCCCAACTGAGGGGGGCTGCCCAAAACCGGGTCCGCTGGCGAGGTGTTGTTGCGGCCCTATGCTCCTCGAGGAGTAGCAAGGAATGATGATGATGATGATGACCAACTTCAAATAACTGACTTTTCCATAATGACTATGGAAAATGAAATTCTTCTTTTATCCTACTATGGCATACAAACAATGAACTTTTAGAGTGCAAACTGTGATTACATTACTAACAACCTATATCTACAATCTACGAAAATGCCTAGTTCTGCTACATTAAAAGTTTTTGCTATAATTTACAATATCCTTTCAAATCACTTTATCCCAGAGGGTAATTCAGGGATACGAAAATTTACCTTCAACATATTAAAATGAAAATTATTTTTTCTTAACTTGTACTTGATTTTGATTAAATAAAATGCAAAAGTTCACTCTGAGGCAAAAATTCAGTTTGCATTGTATACAAAGCATACTACCATACTAAGTGTTTTCCTTTAAAGCAGTGGTTCTTAACCGGGGTTTGATCGAACCCTAGGGGTTCGGTGAGTCAGTCTCTGGGGTTCGGCGGAGCCTCCGCCATGGAGGTCAAGACACACCCGAAATTCGTGATGACACTAAAGAAGGGTTCGGTGAATGTGCATACGAAACTTGTGGGTTCGATACCTCAAACATGGTCAAGAACCACTGCTTTAAAGTAACTATACATTGAAATCTACAAAATAAGAGCATGCATTAATGCACTGCAAATCCAAGCATTTGAATTATTTAAACTTTTTCTTAATCTAATTAGTAAACAACCAGTTCTGATGAGACTGTCCATAAGATGCCAGTACAGGAACTTAATGTGTCACACAATATAAGCATTGTGTACTATGTTTTGATTTCACAAAATGTAAATCTGATTTTTGCATAAAAGTATGTATATACATTTTAGACACTATATGCACAAAACAAAATGCCTTTTGTTACAGACAGATATAGAGACCATTGGATAGGGAATTCACAAATACTAGAAAAACATAAACTTCATACCTTAAATGTGTCAAAATTTTCCTGCCCTTTAGTCTGTAAAAGAATGACAAATTTCATAATCATTATGCTGATCTCCAGTGTGATGCTTTAATTCACAAACCCCTGCATTTAAATTACTTCTGTAATCACTTATGGCAACAATGTAAGAGTACACACATATGTTGAGTTCAAAGTAGTTCAGATAAATCTAGCATCATTAATATATAAAACAAGATATCAAGCAGATGATGGGATAAATTAAGGTTGGTATCCCTGCACATGCAAGGTCCAGAAAGATGATATTTACCTATTCTGGGCCTATAAGCAAGAACGCTGACTATTTATTTTTGTTTTGCTCATTGCAGTTTTCTTCTGTTGTTTTGTTGTTGTTGTTGTTGTTGTTGTTGTTGTTGTTGTTGTTGTTGATTTTTTTTTGGTGCTTATAAAATGGGCTGTGGATGTGCTTAAAAAACATGGATAGGGTTACAATAAAATATCACTGCAGTCAATAACAGCTTCTGTACTTTTATTTTATTGATTCCTTTGTCATGCACAAGAATGTAATAAAAAAAGAGTTAACGTTTTAGGCTAAGTGGGAGATTGAAATATTATTCCACATTTTTCCAGATCTACTAATCTTCATGATAAAGTTTTGACAGCATGCGAAAAAAGGAAAACAATCTGGTGAGATTTAGAACCTTCATGTGATAGTTCCTTGAATTGAGCAATAGAAATATTTATTATGTTTTTTCATGATAGATCATATCATTATCAGCAGTATTTTGCAAGCTCACTTAGATTAGTGCTGCTTGTTTAAGGCAATTCCCTTATGTGTTGTCTCAAAAAATACAATGATAATGACCCTCTCAGACTTAAAAATCCTGTGCTCCTTGCCTTTCTCCTAAAGGCTGAATCATTCTTTCCTGCCCTAAGGTAAAAGTTCAGCCTCTAATGAAAAAGTTTGTATTGTGCTTCCTGAAAAACTTCTTGTACTGGCACAGCAATAACAAACATCTGATTTTTGTTTTGTCTTAACAGCTTCCAACATCATAAACAAACTACAAAAGTAAAAAGTACCCTATTCACATTGCTTTCCATAAAATGTAAGGCATTATTCCTGAGCCACTTACCTGTGACCCACTCTGTTAGCTGGTTCATGCTAGTGCTAAGATTGATTCACTGTTAATGCTTTCTTCACTGGCTACACCAAATTGCTTCTCTGGTTCTATTTCTGTATCGACGCAGTAGGTTTACTCATTCTATTTATGCAGGTGATTTCATGGATCTAACCCGACAATTTTCAGTGTCACTCCTGATAGTTTTTCAAAAACTATACCTGACCCTTTTGTAATGTGTACATGCTGCAGGTAAACTTTCTCAATAAATAAAGTTCTGTAAAGACGTTCTTTTCTCTGCATTACACAAAGGACTAAGAATTTAACTCTATGCAAGTTATCAGGCCTGATGAAAGGAGGGGACTGCATGGGTGGTACTTGGTGGTACTGGTGTACTTGGGCCCGCAACTGTGAAGGCTGTCCAGCCTAGGTAAGTGGATTTTTTTTCTTTCTTCTTTTCCTTTTCTTTTTCTTTTAAAGAAAGGTTGATGTAGCATTCCTCACTCTGGACATGTTTTCAGTGGAGCAGGGTCCTACAAATTTGATCCTTTAACATCAGCTTTCCTCATTTACTAACCACTCACGTGTAAACAACTCTATGTTTAAGTAGTGATACAGATAATAGTATGCTTGTCCTCATGTTTGCAGTCTATATTATGTTACTGAATGAAATATAAATATTGACAATCAAATTGTGGGCATATTATTATATACTGGGAAAATAATTTATGATTACAATTACAAGGGGCCTGGATACATCGTCTGCCCCGGGACCGTGCTGGTTTTCAGCAGCCCTGCAAGTTATACTTACTGTAATAGTCTTCATTTCCTCCATCTGTTGTTCCAGTTCTCTGATATTATTCTCCTGCACACAAGAATCGTTTTCCATTTCAAGCTGCCAGTGCCAATGATGTTAACAGTACAGTTTTTCTGTATTCTAATACAAACATTTTGCATAATGAAATGATCAATGTGTTACAAGACAAAAATTCTTCCCACTTCCAATCCTCATCTTCCAAAAAACATTCTTTATAGTCTTTGTGAAAAGAAACTATTTGTAATGACTAACGACCTTTTATCAATTATTTCTAAAATGGGTTCTTAATTTGGTTATAGTAATATGGTTATAGTAAAGTAGGGAATTACACAGAAAATTTTGTGTTTCTAATGAGTCATGTTAAGATTAAAGTCATTAGTGCAATAAAAGATGCCAGATCATAAATTATGAAAGATTGATAAATGTAATTCACTATAATCCCACTAAAACACAGCTTTGGGTTCATTTGTGTTGTCAGAGATGTTATTGGACAAATGATTTGCACATGAAAACTGCAAAATGAAATGAGATGCATCACTTCCATTGACTGCAGTTGAACTGCATGGTATTTACAGATCCTCTCACACAAATAAAGCCAGTCCCCCATTTGCATCCTGATTTCTGAAAGATATTTTAGAACACAACTATGACTGGTCTGTTTACATCCTTCCCTTTCATCTTTCATTATATTAAAAGCTTTCCTTATTCTTTCCATCCTTCTTGAAAACTGCAAGCTGTCAACAGAACTGCTAACTGTTCATCAGATCATTTGACAGTTTTGTTGTCAAATAGATCTGACAATGCTACAAACTGGGGTAAGGTTCTTTACTCTTCATACAAGACTATGCAAAAATGGCAGCCTTCATGAACAGTGCAGATGCTGTGTTAAATATTGTAAGTAAACGAATCATTGACAACCCTAAACTTTAACAGCAATATTTCAAAAACTCAGCATCAATCAGTTTTCCCAATTTGTCAGTTATCTTGCCATCCTCTTAGCACAGCATACAAATATAACATTGCAATAACTGGCTAATAACTATAAAAGAATGTGAAGACAACAGTGGGTGAAGTTTATTTTTTATTATTGTTGCTAAGATAAACAATAGACCAAAAAAACCTTTCTATTTTTGGAAAGAAGAAAACTTGAACTTTGCAATAAATGTAATGAAAATAGTGTTCCCCGTGTTTCCCTGGCAAAGCCTTGATCATGGCCTATCGTGACCAAAGAGTTCACTCACTTACATTTTTCTGAGGATCTTCAAAGTCCTCACGCATTTTTCCAAGATCGCTCAGTATGTCCTCTGTTATTGTCATGAGCTGTTGATAAATTTGACGAAAGAAAATTTCAATTTGTCATTTGTCTTTATTTGTATGACTAGGTTAAAAAACTACAAAAAAATTACCACTAAAAATGAAAATTCCTTAAAAAGATACTTAAATGTCTACAAAATTACACTAAAAAAATGAAAATGCAGCTGCAAGTTACGTCCTGCACACAGTATACATTTATAAATTGAGCAGTCAAGTTATAATAGTGTCCCACAGCTGTGTTTGTTCTGTTCCATTTGATCTGATTGATTTGTGTATGTAAATCTTTATTCACATTCTACCTGATTGTTAAATATGCTTAAAATATATGGCAGAAGGAATTGAATATAACAAAAATGGACATGCAATGAAAGGCTCAATTTTAAAAAAGTTAGTAGTGTTTTTTTAATTTGATAGTTATTGCCAAAAGCTTTGACCATGTGTATACAAAATGGCATACATCATGTTATAAAAGAATGGGACAGTTCTCTCCCTATATATATATAAGATTAAATCATACACATACTAAAAGCTGTTACATACTACTCAGTGGTTTTCACTATAATTATCCATGGGTTAATTGTTGATGATAAGCATTATCACCTAAAAATGAATCCTTGATTTACCTTATCAATGCCTTCTTGGTTTGCTATCATATTCTTTTTTAGCTGCATCAGTTGCCACATTTCGGACACTGGGTGGATGATGTCCTCAGTTTTCTGTATTTTGTTCATGAGATCCTGAGTTGTGGGTAGTGAGTTAAGCTCCTCCAAACTCCGTGACAGCTGTGTAATCCGACCTTCTAAATAACGGAGTTTGGAAACAATTTGACGGTCATTCAATAAATTGATTGTCTCCATACCTTTTACATTATCTTTCTTTTCCACATCAGATTCAACATCAATACTTGAAGCAATCTTTATACCAGATCTACTTGTTAAATCAGTGCCTGAAAAAACAGACGACTGCAGATATTCGTGATCATGTGCGTTGATGAAACCTTTCGCGTCTTGGATGTTAAGCTTTACAATCATCGCATGAAGAAGCTTATGAAGGATGTTGAAATTGACAGCTCCCATTTCAGGGGTACCCAAAGCAAGATCGACCATTTCCGGCAATGATACTGAGATCGACATTTTCCCAGTGAAATACTGAGGTAATGGTTGAACTTGGTCCACAATACACCTCTCACTTATCCAGCCCCGCCGCCAACCTAACCATTATCCAGTTGGTCGTCTGCTAGTGTGCATCAATATTCTTGCGCGGATTGTTGTTTGATGTACGCATCAAAGAAGCACCTTGCTAAAAAAACAAAAACAAAGAAAGACCTCATTTACTGATTGTGTTTTAAAATTAAATTCTTTGTTTTCTTTACACTAAAGAAAGGTGTAAGCAAAAGTTTGTTTGGTCGTATTTTATGTGGCGTCATATACTGTGGGTAGGTCTGTCGCTATAGCAACGTGTGCGAAACGCTTCGCCATGTAGCTCTGTTTGAGACTTGTTTACGAAAAACACCATTTTATTTGTCCGTAAATTTCTCCTTTATGCGTCCCTAATATTTTTATGAAATGTTTAAAAGCGATATGACACAAATGTGTGACTATAGAAGTCGGTATATGAAAATCTAACCAAAGATACTAAATCTATAAGATGGATCATAGCGCGAAATCCCCTACGTTAACACCAATGACGGCGTTGCGCGCAGCGACCCTACCGGTCTCCATGAAACAGATTCAGGGGAGCTAATTACATAAATGCGATGAAAACATTTTATTTATCGTCGTGTAGTATTTTTGAAGTCCATTAATGTGTATGCCATCATAATAATATTTTTAAGTGTGTACTATCAGTGTATTATCCTTGAAGGTTTGTTTGTTTTTTTGGTTTGTTTTGGCACATAATTTTCCTTCAAAAACACTGCAAACCTTTCCCCACAGTTTAAAAGCCAGTAGCCAGACTTAAACAGAGTTTCTATATTTTTCTTCAGTTAGTTGGTCCTTTGCACCCACTGCTTGTATCTGTCAAGGAAAAAAAAACCCGCTATCAATAATGCAGGCTGCACGCGCACTGATCTCCTCGTTTGTTCAATTACCGAAACAAATGTAATCAGCAGATTAACTTAATTCACACAAACGGCAAAATGAATTCACATCTATTATAAAATTCATCAACTTATCAACATTATTAAATCTGTGATCACTTTTGACAACGCATGCTAGTATACAATCGTGAAAATTCAAAATGTGGCAGACGACATTGTTCAGCATCGATAATCTTGAGCATGCAATATTTATGTTTATAAAGAAACTATTGTGAAAATAATAATCATGTGCTAACTTTGATTCATCCTGCGGAAATATGAGAAACGATTTTTCCAGGACATTTGTAGGCTTGTAGCGGGAATTAGTGCAATTAATGGCACTACATGCATTTCCACCAGCTCAAAACTTCGCTTGAGCTGCCATCACGATACACAGCCAATGTCACGTGACGTGACTGTACAGTATACTGTCTGGAGTGTAATTTCGTTATATAAAGTGCACCGTCATATACACGTCCACTCCTTGGTCATACTAGGTAGGATTCTATCCAGTTATGTGGCGTGTTGAGTCGATACTGCACAGACATTGCTAATTTTGTTTTGCATAGTCGTATTCATGCTTTATTGTAATTTTGTATAGGTGGAGACGTAAACAAATATTCATCAATACAGTGGAACCTCGGTTAGCGAACGCCTCGGATAGCGAATATTTCGGTTAACGAACAAAAATTTCGTTGAAAGTTTGTCTCGGATAGCGAACAAAATTTCGGATAACGAACAGCCACGTGAACCACACGTGACCGACCAGCATGTCATCATTCGCGCTCGAGACACAATTACGATCAGTCGTTCCTTATCTGTGCGCATCCTTATTATTTAGTGATTGTTTTGCTTTATTTTAATAAGATAATCCTCAATCATGGCTCCAAAGAAGATTAAGAGCAATTAATAGTAGTGAGGTAATGACAAGGAAGCGGCCAACAAATGAATTGAAAAAGTAAATGATTTCAAAGTATGAAGGTGGCATGCGTCTGTCGGATATGTGATGTCGTATTACCGAAGAGTTTTACAAAAAGGGAGAAGGAACAGACACTGGACAAGTTTTTTTCCTTTAACCTCAAAGCTACAGAAAAAGGAAGTTACCCCCGATTTTATAATGTCACGTGTGCTCATGGAGGGGGAATCCAAGCAGTAATTCCACCCCTTCCTCCCCACACCTGCTTCCACCCACGCCGTCAAAACGGCAAGTTTTCTGATGTTTAAATGCTTTCGTTAATGTTTTTTTATGTTTATTTAACTCCATTTATATTGCATTATAACTGTTCTCATTAAAACAACTACCTATATATGTATAGCCTGTAACTTTCAAAATATTAGCGAGTCAACAGGGGCTGGGAACCAATTAAATGTATTTCCTTTATTTCTTATGGAAAAAATTGTTTCGGATAACGAACATTTCGGATAACGAACACCTTTTCAGAACGGATTAAGTTCGTTAACCGAGGTTCCACTGTACTTATAAATTGAAGTCAAACTTCAAGTATTCATTCGGCCGTTTACGTTTACGATATCAGGATTGTTTATATTTCTCTTTTCTTGTTCTCATAGGTAAGACAATTTTATTCCTTGTGTTATATCTCATCGTCATAGGCATCCACTATCAAATTATCATTGCATGCTGCTCTTTCTGTTGTATTTTTAAAATTATATACTTGTTTTATCATGTGTAGGCACAAAATGCCCTTGCGCACAATAGAAGCTTCGACAGGGCGATCGGTGACCGTTGAAGAGAAGCAACAGAAGCAAGACAGTTTTTGCTGCTCCCTCCCAGCCACCGCTAATGACATCATGCATGGATGGATTTGATTTTATGGCCGTAGGTATGTATGAAGGATTTGCCATTAACGAACTGCCTTTAGTTTAATTAAGTCACAGTTTTGTTTGTTTTTTTACATCAGGAGGTCCACCTACTGTACATTTTTGGAATGGCCGTCAATCCAAACGCTAAAGGAAATATGTACCAAATTTTTAAAATGCATATACAGGATTATACTTAGATCCAGAAAATGGAGCAAGCTAATGCTGGAAGTAGAAACTAAATCGTTCTGACAAATGAGAAAAGATAGGCACGGAACTGCTACTTGTGCACACCGAGCTGTGTGCTGTTGCAGGTTAAAGCCAGTGCATCTGCTGGGGCTTTAATTTGCCGACAATCCGCTGCTTGGATTGTGGCATTCATGCACTTTTCTGTGAGGAGGACTTTCTTTAGCGTCACAAGAATGTTTATTTCATACCCCAGAAATATGGAATGTCAGGAACATTTAGCATTTATGTAGATGTCAACTGCATTTTTGACAACGTCATTTGAACATGAACATTATAGAAGGATTTTCTGCTGTGTTTTCCCTAGGGACATCGTTTTGTGCTGTATGCAGCCAACTTGCCTGTTCTTGTGCATAATCACAAGGTACCAAACTGTGCAAAATGTACAAAGGAAATCCCTGCGATTGGAATGAGAGGTAAAATATTTATAAACTCATGTACTGTAAGAAGGCAACAATATCACAGTGAAAATGATGGTCTGGATATGGTATGGTTTGCTACATCATCAATGGAAATATGTTTGTTTTTATGTAGGTGGTCCATAGCTAACTTTTGAATTCTGGTCATGTGAGAGAGACACCATTACACTACTACGCCATCACCTTTGGGGTTCTTCCCCAGAAATACCATCTGTGGCATTTAAGCTGGATGTCAAGTAATTGTTGCGTACAATGGCTTTCTATGAAAAATATATTTTTCCTAACATTATTCCTCTTAATAATAATTAAAAAAATTCAAAAGGGCCATTTTTCCGCCCCCCTCCGTGACTGCGCCCTAGGCAACTGTCTCGTTCGCTTAATGGTAGAATCGGTCCCGACTACATCACTGCCACAAAAGACATTCTTAATAATTTAGGATTCGGATCAACCAAGAAAATCTGCAATTTTAAATGGTTTAAGGAAAAGATTAGAAGATACTTATTAGATCAGCATACACTTTCATTGTTTTTTGACAGGCGATTTTGATTGTGAAAAATATGTTCTATTGTACAGCAAAGTAGCACCTTTTCTTAAGTTGACAGCAACAAATAAAAACCTACCATAAAATGAAAGGTGTAATAATGTGCCAAAATGTGAATAACTTAAAACTGCATTACATATTGAGGATAAAAGATGTTAATTGGTTCTCAAATTCTGCAGGAAACATATAGTTCTACAGATATTTCCTGCCTTTTTTTATTGCGCATAATACAATTTGTTCTTGATGTGCCTTGTGTGTTAGGAATAAACTTTTTTGGGCTTCAGAAAGATTCCTGCAGAAGAACGCTTTTAATAAATCTTGAAAATCTTATGGGAATTATGGTCTTTTATTGTAAATTTATAGGTGTGCATAGAAGCCTCATTTTTTAGTATCTTAACAGTGTGATTTAATGTATCAGAGTATTCAATATTTAGACTAACATTGTAAGTTTATTTTGATGATAGATCTTCATTCTATGGATTTCTCACTTGCATTGTATTGCCCTCCTGAAATTCCAACTTTTCCAGGTGTGGAAGACTATTTTACATTTTCCCAAAATCATTCCACTTTCGAAATTATTTACAAACCCTGCATCTCTCTCTATATATATATTAGTGGTTACAATTATATTTGTGTTTTCTCACTTGATGCATGTTTACTGTGGCAAAAACTCATTCATTCCTTTAAATTTACCAATGAAGGTGAAGGTTCAGCCAAAAAGAAACATGCTCGGTATTGTGCAGAATAAGACTTTTCTTTTTTTACTCTTTTCCTGTATGTAGATGTACAGTTAATGAGATTTGTTTTGATGAGATGACAACTGATAATGTGCATTAAAAACAGAGTCAAAAACAGCCAGACAACAAATACTGTGAACACTTCATGGTTAAAATTCAACTGGATTCTGTCAATCTGCGCATTGTTCTGTGTCCCCAATATTCTTCAAGATCAAATGGCTTGAAATCTGAAAGCAAGAGAAAAATTCTTAGAAGAATTTCAAGATGAAAACCAGATGGGCAATATTCAAGGCAAAGTGAATGTTACCGGATTTTCAAAAATAGTAGTAATTGATTAAAACATATAAAGAATCGTTGATTTGGCTTTGGCTGGTATACAGCACTATTTACATTACTTGATGATGACGATTATAATGATGATTGTTATATATGGAGTAATTCAAAGACTGTTCCAATTTAAATTTTTATCCAAAGAATCAATATATATAACACTTTCTTATGCAATACAATACCTGCAAGATGAGGATTTGGATTTTTTTCTTTGTACCATTCTGGTCCACCTAAAAAATACAAAATATATTAGAAAAAAAGAAAAACCACAGATTAACAAAATGCAGAACTACTGGCTGAAAACAGCAGAATTAAAACAAAAATTTTCATGTCGTTTATGGACTTAATTAAAACTTGCAGTTACAATGTGGTGTAATTCAGCATAATGAGAACTACAACATTACAATTCCATTTTGACTATACAAAATAACACAAACTCTTGTCAGGCAGCAACATTAACCCAAACAAGCCAGGACAAAGAGACTACTGGATGGAACACTTCAAAGAGATCCTGAATTGACCTTGTCCACCATCCTTACCTGACACTCCACCAGCAACTGAACAACTTCACAACACCAGCCCTCCTACTAAGACAGAAATCATCAAAGCTATCAAAAGCATGAAAAGTGGCAAAGCAGCAAGCCCAGATGGCATACCCCCTGTAGTACTAAAGGAAGACCCAGAAACAACAGCAACAATTTTACAACCCCTCCTACACAAGATCTGGGAACAAGAGCTAGTACCAACAGACTGGAAACTAGGCAACCAGGTAAAGTTATCAAAGAAAGGAACAATTGGTGGGGGATCATGCTGCTGTCCATCCCCAGCAAAGTCCTGATGAGGGTAATACTAGAGAGATTGAAGAAGGCACTAGACAAGAGACTGAGACCAGAACAAGCAGGGTTTCACCAGGACAAGTCATGTACTAACCACACTGCCACCCTCCTTATCACTGAGTAGTCTATCGAGTGTCAATCCTTCCTAAATCAAATTTTGTGAACCTTGAGAAGGCTTTAGACAGTGTAGACAGGAATGTCATCTGGAGGCTGATGATCCACTATGGTATTCCTCCTAAGTTCATAAACATTATCCAGGGGTTGTCTGAAGACTTGTCCTGCCAAGTTATCCACAACGACAAACTCACTAAACCTTTCGAAATGAAGACTGGCGTAAGACAGGGTTACATATTATCACCAACAATCTTCCTGATGGTCAGGGCTGGACTATGCACAAGACAACCCAATACACCAACACCAGTATCCTGCTGACCTTCATCAAACAGCTAGAGGACCTGGACTTTGCAGATGACATTAGTCTCCTATCTCATCAGCAGCAGTAGGCACAAACTAAACTAGCAGAGGAAGCGGAGAAGACTGGCTTAAAGGTCAACGGAAAGAAGACCGAAGTGATGAGAATCAACAACAAGCAGAAACTCCCAATCCGACTTCAAGAAGAGAACATCCTGGAAACAGATTGCTTCATGCATCTGGGAGCATTGTCAGAAAAGATGGTGGAGCAGACGATGACTTTAAAAACTGCATCAACACAGCCAGGCATGCTTTTAACAGCCTACGGCCCATCTGGAACTTCAGAGCATTATCCTTCCACAGTAAGATCTGCATCTTCAACACCAATATGAAAGCAGTTCTAGAGTATGGTTCTGAAACTTGGAGAGTGACAAACACCATCAACAAGCTCCAGACGTTTACCAGCCAGTGAATATGCCATATTCTGGGAATAAGATGGCCTGAAAATATCTCCAACAGCAGCCTATGGAAAAGAACCAACCAGAATGCCACTAGCCAAGACATCAAAAAGCGCAAATGGGGCTGGAAAGGACACACCCTACTCAAACCACCTGACACCATTGCCAGGCAGGTACTTGACTGGAACCCTCAGGGAAAAGGAGAGTTGGGAGACCAAAGCACACTTGGAAAAGAACGGCAGAGAGCGAGGCAAAGAGTGTTGAAACATACATGGGCCCAACTGATGGGGGCTGCAGAAAACTGGGTCCACAGGTGAGGTGTCGTTGCAGCCCTATGCTCCTCCAGGAGTAACAAGGAATAAACTAAACAATTCCACTTTGTTTTATTTTGCAAATTATTATCTTTTCTTATATCTCATGACTTGACATCCACATTAAAATAATGCTTATATCTGACTGCAAAGAGAGAGTGTATAAGTGCAATCCTTTTATTTTCATTTTTAAATCCTTAGTCCACAAGTGCATGATGCATCTAAATCAGATGTATTTTAATTCTGTGACATTTTTAATAAAAATATGAAAACATTTTAACAAAACATGAAATCTATCATCTAAATACTGTGATTTTAAGATATAAAGAATAAGAATTTGTTCACTGGCCAAGTGACACTGCATTTGGAATATGACTTGATGATGGAAGAAACAAAACAAAAGAAAGAATAATTTGGCCTATCTCGCTTGCTTTCTCTTTCACTCTTCATACACTGCCTCGCAGACTGCAAAAGGACACATTCTACTAAGACTAATCCTGACAATAGGTATGGCAGAGTTCAGGAAGGCTATTGCTTTAGCAAAGTATGAACAGCATAAGTTTGTTTTAACATTTATCCATGATAAATTCAGAATCAAGTCACTTTTTTTATTGATACTTTAAATGAGCAAGTATTGTATATAGTAAATGAAAACACATACCTTCTTTGCCACCTTCTTTAAATTGTTCATATTCTCGCATGACTTTATTCCAGTCTGCCAAAAATGTAACATCATTTTAAACCAAATAATAAACCAGTGGCAGCAAGAAGAGTTGCAGAAAATAAGCACAAAAGGAATAAATTATAATTTTAAAAAGGAGGGAAAAGTCAATTTTTTTTATCATAATCTAAACAACTGTATCATCAAAAGAGTTCTTTGCTTATATCTACAAGCACTAGAATGCAGCTAGTGCTTAGTCTGGTCAATAGTAATCGGTAGAAATTTTGAATATGAAGTTTAAATCTAAATAGGCATACATTTCCTTGTTGGTGGCACTATACAAAAGGTTTACAATTAACACATTTCAGAGGTTTCTTACCATGTTCAAGAAATGGACAAACAAACAAATACGAGAGGTGTTCTGTGACCCAATATATGATGACTTCTGGTATGACTATGGTACAGGTGACTCTTCTATAAGCCCATTTGGTGGGAAAAGTATCAAGTTACATAGTTTCTTGCAAAAAAAAAAAAGGGGGGGGGGCATGATGTCAGCCAGATAAGCATAAACACTTTTCTTTTAATATTTTTTAAATATTATTCAATGTTGTCTTAATATTTTCCAGTAAATTTGAAACCACACTACACAATGAACCTTACTTTCACTTAGGTATCGGACACATTCTTCATGTTGCTGTGAGAATTGTTCTTGCTGTGAACTGTTTTGTCGGGATGTTGGCCTCTTCCCATTGAAGACTGGCCTGGGAGCGCTACAGAAAGACAAAAGAATTACCTGAATGCTTTCTCCTTTTTAATAATTTATAAAAGTCTGAACTATTATACATTTTAGATGTTAATCGAACTCAAATAACCAAACCCTGACTATATTCTTCTTTTCATCGTAATGATTAATGACATTAGTTATAAAAAGTTACATGTTATATCCTTGAGAAATATGACATTCATGAAACATGTCCTTGAGGAAGAATTTAATATTAAGTATCTACTTTTCTCATCTAGTCCTTAAAGAAGCCACACTGCTCAAATTAGATATTCATAGTTTGTGTAGGAAAATGAACCATGTTGCACAAATTGCTTTTAAAAATACAATGACTTACTGCAGAAAAAAACTGTAAAGGGTAAATTAATATTAATTAGCAATTTGCTAAAGCGCACTAAGACTCTACAAAACAATGTAACAATGTACTTTCTAGCAAACAATAGAAAGGATTTACTCTTTTAAAAACTTTGTATACACTGACTTACTGAAAAATATCTGTGCACCTTTCTGGGGCTTTGACAGACACCAAACCTTCCCCAAAGCAAACTATTGCTTGCATAAAATCCTCTTAGTTATACAACAGAACCAATCACTAGTTCTTATAATACATAACTTACTAGCTAAATACGTTCGATTACAATCTGTTCTTGGAATCACAATTTCTATAAGAAATTGCTTGAAAATAAATCAAACACCTAACGATCGATGCGTCTGAAATAAACTTTACGAAGCTTCCGGCTACTGCCAGTGACGGAATACCTTGTAACTAGTCTAATGCAATCTAACATCAGGTCACTAAACTGTAGGTCAAACAAGAACACTTTGGAGCAGAGATCAAGACTGTAGTGTCCTTCATTCGGGCAGTTGAATTTTTAAGCAATGAAGAAAGTCACCTAAAAGGATACCTTCGTAAAGAAAACAGGTTAAAGAATGAATGAACCATCGGTTTACCTCATAGCGGCCCCAGGATCGTTTTTGCCCAAGCTGAATTCCCTGCTTTCGAAGCTTTCAAACTGTCTTTGAAGACCTTCAATGAAAAATTGTAAAC
This sequence comes from Pomacea canaliculata, assembly GCF_003073045.1. NCBI lineage: Eukaryota > Metazoa > Mollusca > Gastropoda > Architaenioglossa > Ampullariidae > Pomacea > Pomacea canaliculata. Next base: position 19,958,100 of record NC_037590.1, on the reverse strand, counting down.
ATTTTTAAAACACTGAAATATTAAGTTTTTTAAATCACCTAATCTACCTGGAAAAGACTATGAATCTCCCTCTAGGCCATCAAAATCTCATACCCCTTCGTGTGTTTGCAGCAATTTTGCTGGGTCCCTTTGGCAATGCATACATCTCTTGTCTCTGGCACGTTGCGCATATTTACTGCGCAGCGAAGCCATGCGTCCTTTCGAAATGAAGGAAGAATACTTTTTGCAAGCTCTCGGAAAGGTCAATGAATAAGTCATGTTAAATTCTGAACATAACCCAAACTTATTTCTATCGCAGTTTTATAGAGTCGTAAAATAATAATAATGACAGTCGATTTATAAGAAAATGTAAAAAAAAAAAAAGTTAGTAAAAAAGTGTATATAAATAGTAAATTACACACTCTTGAATGTAAGCGCCGCTGGTGTAGTGGTATCATGCAAGATTCCCATTCTTGCGACCCGGGTTCGATTCCCGGGCGGCGCAAGAATTTTTTAAAATTTCTTTGTCACGTCTAATTTTATTTTTCTGTCTTTTTTAAAGACTTCGAATATTTTAAATTAATAAATTTTCATCCCACTCGCTTAATTTCTAATGTTATTTAATGCCCAGCTAGAAAGCACTATATCCTTATAGTTTGCAAAGTTTCGTCCACCAAAATAAAGTAAACTCCTTTAACTGTATATACTTGGCACTGTTGAATGCGTCTCCTAGATTCCATTTGCAATTGTATGTAGTACAAGTGTGTGTCTAGTCGATCGCTCATATGCTGTTGTGCTTTGGTCATTGGGTGTGTTTGCGTATGTCTATGCTTGCAATTTCTCTGGTGGTGCCTCCATCATATGTTAAGAATGTTTACCATAACTTCGTCGAGGGGCAGTACGGCCCACGTATTGATGTGGAAATTCAACACTGATCGAGGAAGCACGCGTTCGAACTATCCAAGCTGTACGAATTTTCCAGTGCTGTTCAACATTTATGTGAAGAAGATATGCAAAAACACGTACATCTTCATCGGAGGGAGGGCACTATAAGTCTAAATATAAGCAATGACATTGCCGACGACATCCATCTCACGGTAGGCAGAACTAGCCCATACGGGAGGAAAATCAGTACGGACTAAAGTGATAATGGTGAACACCATCGGCCGTGGATAGAGATCGAACAGAGCTTCAAGTACCCGGGCGGAAAAAGGAAAGGATTTTATTGTGTTTTATTGTCTGATCAGTAGGATCGATATTTATGTCACGGTTCACGTCATCATTGAGTAAACTGTAATTGCTGCTCTCAGCTCAAGCAAGAATTGCGGCAAATGCTCGGGAGTGCAAGCAGCTGACCCAAGAGTTGGCAATACGATATAAGAGGCTGTGGTCACTCGAGCAGTCATCCCCAAAAGGTAGTGCCGTGATTCCATTAACGTCTGTCCCAAGAGAAGGCGTCTTCTACTGGATACTCGTGAAAAAAATATATTTATATATTTATGGATTCCGAGAACATCAGTCCCCGGTGACCTAAAAAGCGTTGTGAGTAATTAAAGCATCGTGTAGGTGTGTGTGCGTTAATTGTTCGACAAAGACAGATCACGACTACGTACTGAAGTGATTATAGTAATTCCTGTTATTCTTCAGATTCTGCTGGCTTTTGGATTCAGAAAAATTTCTAGTTATGAGTGCCGTGTGTTTATAGTGAGTAATTTTTGGATGTGACTGAGTTAATATATCGTTTCTTCTATTTTATCGTGTATATTTTTACGTACCAATTAAGTGTTATAATTTTTACATTAGTCTTTTATGTTCATTTTATATTAATTTCTTATTGTTTCTAGTAGTAAACACTATATTTATCCTCTATAAAATGTGTTTTGTATGTATTTTGGAGCGTCTAGAACGAACTAATTGGGTTTACATTGATCGATTTATATGGAAACAATTGCCTCGGTTTTCATCGGTTTCGGATATTTTGCTGATTGTTTTAGGAAGGATTATCGACAAAAACCGAGGTATCGCTGAATATAGTGTCACAAACGCACACATGCGCGCCCAACATTCAGGCATTCGTCTTAATTGACATTAGCGATCTACACAATATGGCAAATAAAGATCGAGCTGCAATCGCGCTTTAGAAACTTTCTCTATTGGTCCCATATATATGTCTAGTGGATGGTTAACCCGTTAATTAACAATTAACTTATTAACAAGGGAAACACTTAATAGGGACAATGAGATTTAAGCACATGGGATTTTATCTTACGTGTGTTACGTACATTTTGAAAAACGCAAACTAAACATATTACTCCACGAACTACTATCCCTGGACTGTTTGCAGACGATTTTTTTTTTTAAGTCAACTACTAGAACGAGGCTGGTCGGTATAAAGCTTCCGGTTAAGCCACCGTTAGCAATAACTTGAATGGCTATGTCAGCAAAGTCTGCAAGAGTAACAACATTACAACAATAAAGAACACACAAAAGGTGGTTTATACAATTATACTGCTGCATGATAGAATGCAACTGTGCAAGTATCCAATCTTTTGGTTTAAGTTTTTTTTTTTGTTTCCACGGCCAGGTGTATCAAAAGAGCAAGACAAGTGCCGTGCGGCTCTCATTCATGCGATATCAGTTCAGACTTCAGACAAAAGTTTTTATCCATTGAGAGCCAAGATTTATTCAAGGCACTTTGGAGAAGAGTGCATAAGAAAGGTACTGATCTTATTGTTGGATATGCCCATAAAAAACAAATTTAATTAGTTATTAAGAATTTAATAACGTCATTCATTAAATTACTCGGGAATTAAGTGTATTGATTAAATAGACCTCTTATATTATTGTTTAAAAACTCAGCCTATATGAATAGGCGAAGATCAACAGAAGTGCTTTCAGTTCACACACCCCTTCGCCGACACAGAGAAATATACGTCCATGCACGGATATTCGATTGTGGTCCATGATTACACCGAATAGTGTGTATGCAGTATTATCACTGATAATTACATGTATATATAGTTGTTGTATTAGCACTCGCAATCAATTAAAACAAAAGGCACAAAAACCACGAGAAAGCATTGCGATCAACCTTTTCATCGCCACCATCTTAATCGGCCTCGACTTTATCATCCCATTTTACATCACTAACTTGCATTACAAGTCGTGGGTCATATAAAATAGTCATATATATATATAGCATTGCATGGTACAGAATTAAATTCACCACGTTCGTACGGGTGTGTATCTTCGTGACACCACGGACCCTACACAAATAATCTTGCAGAAATAAGGTACAACTATCTACACTGAAGCAGTTGTAATTAAAGTGTTTAACCTCTTTCTCTTAAATATTTGTATCATGTACTTTCGATATCAACTGATTTCCTATCTCTCGATTGCCTCTGTGGCCGAGAATAGCCCAAGGGAGATAAGTTCCGTTCCAGAAGTATTGACATTTACGTCGTTTAAAAACAAAAAATGGCTTACGCAGGTAGGTGATACCACGAACTATCTCCTATATACGTCCGTGGTGATACTAAGAAACAAAAATAAATTAAAGCACATACGTCAAACTGGTTTATTTTTCTGAAGATCGTTTTTATTAGAAGAATAAGGTCCTGCAAGGGTTGGTGGTGCCAATGGGACATCTAGTCACGAACTTGTATTAATTCATCAATCGTAGACACAGAAGAGATAGCATGAGATACAGAGATATTGACTCTGGCGTAAACACTAGTACAGTGAACTTATAACCCTGTTAGAGTACAGGGAGAGGAGAGACCTGCTATATATATATATCAGTCCAATATTTTTTTTTAGTTAATCATATAGGTCTTAAAATATAAATCGAAATCTAAGAAAGACACTTTCAGGTGGGGGAAGGTCACTTCGCCCCACAGCCTGTCAAGTCGTCCCAGCCATGTCTATGCTGTGGGGCGATATGACTGGGGCAAAGTGACCGGATGATGTAGATGTTTTGGTGGGGTTTTATTTTATTATTTGTTTAGCTTATTTGCTAATTTATTTGACTCATTACCCCATGAAAACATGCTGAAGTATATGTCTGTATGTAGCATTCCCAACACAGTGTTAAAAACTGGTTTTGAGCTATGACATTGTTTTAAGCCCATTCAGTAATAGTTCATTCTGAGGAATCCAGCAAGGCTGCATACTCTCTTCTCCATTGCTTAGCATATTTCTGAAAATATTTATGCCAAGTGCACTAGAAGAATGTGAGGGTTCAGCCAGCATTAGAAGTAGGAAAATTACCAAGAAAGCTTTTCAGCATAGACCATCGAACACACAGAATAAGAGCTTGTTGATCTTGTTGAATACCTTGAAACAGCATGAGTATGGCATGGGGATCAGTGCAGAAAAGACTAAGCTGATGATCAGATCAGCAACGCTAACAGCATCTAGAGTAAAAAGATGCAAGCTGAAGTCGCATGAGCAGAACTCATCTGAAGATCATCAAAACTCACAAAGATTTTCCTGAAGAGAACAGTTATAGGGAGGTAGAGGAAGATGCAGACAAAAGAAAGCCAGGGTAGACATGTCAGAAGCTGGAATGATCTCTCATTTGGAACATCCCAGAGAACCAAGAAAGTTTGCACATGTAGGTGCCACTACAGCCAGTCAGAGCTAAAAATTTATTCTGATCCTGCTTAAGATGATAACACATGCACATATTTATATTTTTAGAGAGAATGTGAGACTGTTGAAGAATCACAAAATAATCTATATTTTTAAGTTTACCAGTTATTTTTAAAAGTTTATGAGTAAATTTACATGTTTACCATGCACAAAACATACACACAAATTTTATCTTTTTTTTCTTCTTTGCATTATTTACCAAAGATTGTTTAACTTTTAAATGGACACTGATGAAATTCCAGCTTGTTTTTACAGAAAAACAAGAAATATATGGCGATGGTAATGACCTGAAACGAACTTATGGCAGCAGTGATGACCTGATACAAACGCCAGCTGCAGATCGTAACAAGGGCCCCATTCTTGAAGTGCTGCAGCAGTATTTCTCAGAAATAGCACAGAATGCTTTTGTCTTTGAGGTAGCATCAGGTCCAGGGCAACATATAGTCCATTTTGCCCAGCATTTCCCATCGATTGTATTTCTTCCCAGTGACTGTGATCTCAGCTATCTAAGAAGGTATGTGTAGTTCATTGTTCTGGGTTTTTTTCTGCTTCTGTTTTGTTCCTTCTTTATGCTTGGTTGTTATTCTTTTATGTTTAATTTGTGTTCAAAAATGTTGAAGTGTTTATGTTTTCATAAATTTGCTATGCAATGGTAAAAGCAAGGGTAGTGTTCTGCATATAGGATGACACGATGGTCACTTTTGGAAACAACCAGTAATTGACAAGGTCAAGCTAGGTTCTACCTGTAGACAAACTTGACTTTTGCCCAATGTGCAAGTGCAGTGGGGTTGGGAAGTGGGTGCAGAAATGGTCTGCATCTTTTTCTTTTTCAAGTGACAAATAATGCTAGAACTTCATGCATGTAAACTTCAACTAGTCAACTTAAGGTTGTTGAAAATGGGTACCTGACTCCATATGAGATTTGGGAAAAGGTAAAACAGCAAGGAACTGGCTCTGAGAAAAGTGTGGTCTCTAACACCTCCCACAATGACCTAAACATGGATTTTTCTATGGGGCGACATTTTACCTGACTGCTCATTAAAGATGAGAACTTCAGTTGTCATCTCTCTCTCTCTCATTTTCAGCTACTGCTATAAAGACAGCTGGTGCTGTCAAAGATGAAAACTACTGTCTTCATCTCTTGTCTTTTGTTTTCTTTCTTGCCTTTTCCATGCATTAGAGTGTGTTCAAAGATAAAATATAAACAGTATGAGTGACAAGGAAATTCTTGTAAAAAGATTGTCTCCATAAAATCTCTGAAAACAATCATAAATACAGAAACTCATTAGTCACAGAAACAACTTTTATTCTTCATGATCCATTTCCTCTTATTTTCGTGGATATTCTTGAAAGAGGTACATGAGGCATATAAATTTTAACCCTTTGGACATGATAGGCCACGATCGTGGTTTTGCCAGGGAAGCATGGGGAAGGCGATTTCATTACTTTTATTGCAAAGTTCAAAGTTTTTCCTTTCCAAAAATGTATAGGTTTCTTGGTCTAATGTTTACCTGAGAGCAGCAATAATAAAATACAAACTTCAACTGCTATCATCTTCAGTTATTAGCTGGTCTTTGTAATATTTATACTTTTATGTCGTGCTCAGTGGGTTACAAATCTCTTCTTTTTTTTTTTTTTTTTTTTCCAAAACAAAAGAGCCTGATTCTATCATCATGCAAGCAAGGCAGTTGTCTAGAGCACAAGGAAGTAGGGAACGGGGCAAAGAGATAGTCTTTACTTTTTGTTGCTGTTAAAAGCAGCAAATAATGTTCTGCATATTTTAAAATAATGTTCTACATATTTTTAAATAATAATACGTTTAAGCTTAGCTATCTTTTCTCAAATGAGAGCATGATTAAAGTATATAGGTTATATGACACAAGTGAGGGTTGTCACAGTTTGATTTGGGAGCACATGTACTGAAATTTACTGAGAATTATCTACAAGATAAAATTATGCTTCAAGAAACAGTGGTTGAGCTTGCCACCAAATTTACTGAGCATGGCTTGGAAGTTGAAAAAAGCAGCATATAAATTGTTTTGTTTTACAATTTCGGGGTGCAGCACTTGTCTTTTGCCTAGGGTGCAACATTGTGTAGTAATGGGCATGGGTAAGGTTTAAGGCTTGGTTGTCTCTGAAGGTTTGACACAATATAGATACAACACTTCCTGACTTACACCAAAAAATTTCATAGACTACACAAGTGAATCCGTATGAAGCATTATTTTTGTTGTAAAAAGTCATATTGATGAAGAGAAAGTGCATTAAATAACATCTGATCTCTCATGATGGAACAATATATATGTAGATATTTAATATTTTGTTCATTAGCGTCTTCTCTATAGCATCAGAAGAGCAATGTTGAGTAAAATAGTGCCAAAAGCAGAAACAGCATATTAACTATTTTTAAGGCAGGATGATATGGGTTAGGTTTAAAAAAAAAACAGAAGCCTGAGGAGCTGTGGTTTTGGATACATCTTCACATGCAGGAATTTACACACATGGGTACACTATGCAACTTCTACCACCACCCACCCACCCCCCAAAAAATTACTAATCCACAGTTTATAAACTTCAACATCAAAATGCAGTTCTAAAAATATACTCCACAGCTCCATTTATATGTTTGTTTAACAAGCAGCATCCAGGCCTACATCCACAAGACAGGTGTGAAAAATGTACTTCCTCCAGTTAATATTGACATCACACAACCGGTTTCACAGTGGGAAGAACAAAAGATGCTGAAACCTGCTACCTGTGATGCCATCATCAATATAAACATGATTCATATTTCACCATGGGAAACATGTGAGGTATATGCTAGTTTATCAATATCTTTTACCCTCTTATGTGAAATGCATTTTAGTGGCATATCACAAAAGATGCATACTGGAAAATATGCTTTGGCACCCTCATCCCCCAACAAAAAAAGCAAAAGTTCTGCAAGTTCTCAGTATACAGTAGATACATTGTTTACCGTCAGCATTTTTGCTTACTTTTTGAATTTTTTAGGATATTTTTCATACAGATGCTTCAAAAAGTATTAGTTAAATGAGCAAAAGTGTTTCCAATTATGCAGGTTACTTGGAATACTCATGGGTTTTAGTTTTTGTTGCACTGTACTTTTATGTACATATGAATAATTTCCCTCACCCATTTCCATCCAAGCAGAAATGGGTGCCCAGTTTATCAGCTGAAAATATGAGGGCAGTGGGCAACCCTCCCCATCCCCATCCCCCCCCTTTTTTTTTTGTTTGTTTTTTATACTATTGTCTTAGACAATGTGAAAGACATGTTTATTTTGCCCTATAGCCAGTAGGTTCTCCTACAGTGTATGCTATTTTGCAGGGACTCCTAACAGCTGCTGGTCAGCTTTTAAAAACTGGAGGATTTTTGTACATGTATGGGGTAGGTATCAATAAAAAATTCAATGCGTGAGGGCTAAGACAATTAATAAAGTCCCATAAATGTCATTCATGATGAGAGGGTCAAAATTGTTTACATATATTTAAGTTCTTGGAAATCATCTTTGACAGGAGACACTGACAATACTTCCTTACTTCTAGAGGTAAAATGTACCCAATTCTTAATTGTTTTTCATTCCTAAGGGCAGCACATAACTCAAGATAATTCTTTTAGTTGAATTTCTAATACTGCCACCCTCTGATCACATCAACATTCATCAGAGCATTGTGAATTACACATATTTACTATCAGTCAACTCTAATCATAATAATTTTCAGTTGAATTTTATTCAATTTGTCCTGTGAATTTATTTTCAGCCATTCAAGATCAATGGCAGAATTTTTCCCGAAAGTAACAGTCAGTTCGATGCTATGCTGAGATCTAGGTGAGAATTAAAAAGAAATGTCTTTCACTGCAGTTAAATGCAAGTTGTACCGTTAATTCACTCTCAAAGGTAGCAGGTTAGCAAAACATTGATGACCTTGACAAAAGAATTCTGATGAAATTTTGCTGTTTTTACACAGGAATGCTTCATGGGGCTTAAGAGAGATCAATGATGTGAAAGCACTGGCAGAACAAAATGGGCTTCGGATGGAAACCATGGTATGGCAGAGTTCAGAGTATTTTAGTTGCTGATCTTTCTTTGGTTGTGTGTAAAATAGAAGTTCATTTGTTTCTTTATTCAAGCCTTCTGCTGTTTGATAGTTGTTAAAATATGAAAGAAGGAAAACACGTTGAACGAATCTTTGCTTAATTTTAGTGTAATCCAGATTACTTGTGAGCTGTCCATAAAATGGATCTGACATGATCTTAAAAGATCTGTTTATGTGGAGAACAGTATTTGTATTCACCTCAGTGAATGGCAAAATGCACAGAAAGAGATATAGCCTGTTACAAAATGGATACGCTTACATCCTAAAGGTTGTAACCATTAAGATAGCTTGAAGTATAGCTTAATTAGAGATGTTTTAAATTTGATGGGTTTTAAGAAAAAGTGTGAGATGTACATTGAAATTTGGCAAATATTTTAGGTCAATAAGTACACTTTTGGTCACATTTTCTAACCACCAAAAGCAAAAAAAAACTTCCTGATTTATTGATTGATTGAATTATTGACTTATTTTATTGATTTTTATTGATAAACAGCAGTGTGGTGGTGATTCATTCATAGACATAATCTCTTTTCATAGCAGAAGTTGTTTTCTGTCCCCAGGTTGACATGCCAGCAAACAACAAATCAGTTTTATTCTTTAAGAAGTGATAGCACTAGCCATGTGACTTGGATGGTTTTGAGACCAAGGAAGTGACAATGGAAGGAAAATGTCATATCGAAAGACACATTTTATGCTATATCTAATCCAAGGAGTATTTTGGAGTGAGCGTGTGGACGCATGCTGGACGGGTGCATGCGAGTGGAAATTAATCCTTGCGCGCAGGACCCACACGTGGAAGTCCATTACAGTGATTATGTGTGTGTTTAGGTATATGTGCATGAGTGGTTCCTTGGCCCTATGCTCCACTGGGGGTGAAGAATAATCTAAATTTTAAGAATCTGCCGCAGCATTGAGAGAAGGGCTGATGCGATCAAGCAAACAAATAACAGCTGTGATTTTTCTTTTTTTTTTTTTTTTAACTTCTAGATTTATCAACTTGTACAAATCATAGTTCTGCTAAGTCATCAAAATCATAAGCAACAACATGCCTATGATAGGCAAATAAACATTTTTATCTAACATACCTGCCTCAGGCCAGCATGTATCATGTTAAACTTTTTATCACTTAAAAGCATAGCTTACCAGTGCAAGTCACAGATGTCATTATACCAAGCCATAGCAATGCCAAGAAGTGGAATGATAACAAGCAAAAGAAATACTGTTTACAACCTAACACAAGTCTTTTTGAGTCTGAAAAGGAAGAAAAATTAAAAGCTCATGCAGTATACATCACTCTTCGCATTGCTTTCTACAAGCAAGGAGACAAGTTCCACATGTTTCAGCTTAATTAAGCATCTATATTTCATAGTTCAACTCAAGTTTTCTAGTCCATCAGTTTCAAGACACTTCAGTTCCTTTTCATTTCTGCAAGTGTCACCAAAAACAGATATTGCACTTTTTTTTGGTTATATTCTCCCCAGTCTAGCTGAATGTGAGCCAATATACAACATAAAAACTACACTGAGAATGCATTACTTATAAGTTAAGCAGAACCAGCATTGCAATGCCTTTTTTTTTTCTTGACAATGAAAATGTCCGCATATAATGATCACAATATAAAAATTTTTGACCAAAATGTTTTAGACAAGCACTCCTCTATTCTTATACATATGCTTGCAAAGGACCATCAAGGAACTAATCAAATGAGATAAGCTGTGCATCCAACAAAGACTCAGCTTGCTGGTGTTGTGGTATGGGTGGCTGCTGACCTATAGGTGGTTGCTGCTGGCTGATGGTTGGTGGTGGTGGTGGCTGCTGCTGATGTGGCTGGACTGAAGGTGGACCCATCTGGTTGGGATATGTGGCAGGCATGCCACCTATATACTGCTGGCCTGGTTGTTGATTCAGTTGTTGGTTACTATATAAATTTTGCTGGGGTAATGCACCTGCCATGCCTGAAAGTATAATATCAAACCAAAACAGATTAAAGTGCTATTTTATCTTTCTAAAAGATCACAGAATGCCAAAAATTTGTAATGGAAACAAGATTTTTGGAAAAAACCTTAAAATGCAAAATAATTTTCATTAAAAATACATTCAACTTTTGAATTTTTGGTTCATTTTAATATGCTATCACAGAAATCAGATGGTAGAATAGATGTATTATCCTTTGTTATTCTTCATGTTAAAGAGGAAAAGCTTCCCATCCATCCTTCATAGTGATAACAATAATTTTATTTTAAAAAGTAGTTACTTTGCATGTTGAAAGAAGAATAGTCCATGCTAAGAGGTGGAACTGAATAGGGTTGAGTGGCAAGAGACACAGGCCCTCCCTGAATGGATGGCTGACCCATGCTAGGTGGTCCCTGCTCCACATAGCCCATAGATACTGAAGGGACGTATGTTGGTGCTTGTGGAGGCTGCCCTACTTCTCCCTGAGTATGAGGTTGATTCTGTCCCTGCGATTGGTAGCCACCTGGGATGCTACCCAGCTGTGGAATGTAGGCCTGGTTTCCTCCTGGTCCCATAGCAAGTGTCTGTTACATGCAAAAATTTGTATTTCATAAATAAGTACCTTGCCTCAACTAGCTTCATTTACCCCCAAAGTGAACTTGATGTATCAAACATGAGCACTAGTGCCTTACCTGTGGTTGTGTGTACACAGACTGGCTTACCCCAGGTGGCATATACATCCCCTGGGGAAGCTGAGAGCCCTCCAGACCTGGTGGAATATTTTGCTGAGGCAGAGACTGGCCATACCCACCAACGTGATGCACAGGTGAGCCTTCAGTAGAGCGGGCAGGGCTGTAGCCATGTACCACACTCTGAGGACCAGCTGCTATACCTGGAGGAGGCATTATACCTGGCATCATACTCTGCGGTGGCATTTGTCCATACACCTGAAAAGATGCAAAACTATAGCAAAATGTTTACATGATGCCCACATCACATAACTTCATTAAAAATACACTGATCCTCTACAACCATTTTTCAAAGATCACAGAGCAAAGCACTTACATTTTATGAAATACAGAACACACAAAAATGCACCTAAGAATGTAAAATTAACTGTAACAATACTAAAACTGAATATACAATTTGTGCACCCCTACTTGTGGGTATCCATATGTCTGCATTTGACGCATATGGGTAAGCTGCTTTTGCTGCTCTAATCTCATGGCCAGTTCTCGTTCCTGTTCCTGAAGACGCTGTAAAGCCAGTTGTCGCTGCATCTCCAAGTACTCCTGTTCAGCAAAAAAAAAAAAAAAAATTTTATTTTTTAAAACAAGCACTGACTTCACGACATTAAAACAGCTCAGATTTAGGCGTTAAAGCTTCAAGACAACCATTTTAAATGTTTACATGCAGTCAGCACCATAAGGATGCTCTTGAACCTAAGTTTCAATAAAGAATCCTGTTTGAAACAGCATTTGCTAGACGCAGATTCATACACTTGAGCAACTCATCTTCATCATGTTAAATTATGGTGGCAGCTTGCAGCCAAATGTGTAAACTATGGTTTCCAGTAGTGTTTGCAACTCACATGTTTCTTCTGGCGCATTATTTCTAGTTTTTGCATCATCTGTATCTGGCGCTGCCTCTCCATTTCCTCAAGTTCGCGACGACGTTTTTCCCGATGTTCCTCTCGCAGTGAGTCCAGGGCTTCTCTGGCATCACGCAACTGGGTCAGCTTGTCTTGCAGTCCCTCAAAGTATGCTGAAAAACGTCACACGGTGTAAACATGATTGCCTGAAGTCTTGACCCATCAAGAACAATGGCCAATTAATTCTAATTCATCTCTTCCTAGCAACAAACTCGCCATGCCTTCTGAGAATATCCCTTCACCACATGGAACAGCTCTTGCAGCAAGAAAAGCACACAAAAAAAATACACTTTTCTCCAGTGACATAATCTCTATACCAAGAATAGCATAGTGACATGTAAGCAACATTATACATGAAAACAGCAATCTAGAGCTGCCTCACACCAGTAGTTGCCAATCAGCAGTTTCTGTAGGTTTTGAGCATGGCATTTATCACCGTGCATTGCAACCAGAATGCAACCAGGCCATGCCCAAAACCACAATGCTCATGAACTAAACATCTTCAAAAACATGAATCAAATACCTCATAAGAATAAAACTTGCTGCTCTCAACTTTTTTACCAGACTGTAGAAAACTTGGGTCAAAGGTTATTAATTCAGTTACAAACGACATCCTTCAAAAATGAAAGGTAAGTGGTATGTCTTTTTTTTTGACATTTTTCATTTTGCTATGACCTCTGATGCCTATTGTGATATCTGAGCTCACATCTTATATCAAGATCTAACCTGTTATGAATACTGAAAAATTATGAGAAACATTCTAGACAAGGACTTTTCAGTCTTTATTTAGTGGATTAACTGTTTAAATCCCCTCAATTCAACACTCCCAATTAACAAACAAAATAATGTCAATCTTACCACAAAAAAGAAACATTTTCTATAAAATTACAAGTGCAATCATCCTTACAGCGACTGTCTTCAAGTTCTTGTTGATACTTCAGCAGCTGTGGATGCATGTTGCTGATCACAGTGAAAAGGGACTGTACAGAGGAGTCATTAGCAATAGGCCGTCCTCGCTGGGAATTGCTGCGCATGCGGTTGACAAAAATCTCCAGGCTGCTCTGAAGTGCAGCCAAGAACTGTGCCTTTTCAGATTCAGACTGTTCTCCATTCTGAATAGGTTGCTCCATACCAAGAGCAATCTGTAAAGAGGGGAAAGGATTCCACCTGTTCTTTATTTAGCTTCTATCCCTGTCAATGCTGTCACCCAAAACATGTCAAATCAACATTTACTGTCATTGATTACAAGCAAGGAATTTTTGGCCAAAACTTAAGCCAGCCATAGACATTTCTGCTGATCATATTGATATCTACTCTTTCTTAAGTCAACCTATAAAATTCTAAACCTTTTGCACAAACCTCAGTAGTCTTAGTCCCTGTGGTTTGTGGAGCATTAGTCACAATAGGAGCAGAAGGCATTGTTGTGACAACTTTGGCCTCTTCAGAGCGTTTCTGCCAATAGTTTCGGTTTAAGTAACGGGCCAATTCAGGATCCATATCTGATGTGTCAATGGAGGGTATGACCTGCATACAAAAGGAAAACAAGTCCTTTTACTCCATACTGCAATGCTGAACATTTTACAAAAAAAATGTTCTTTCATCTTTAAAACTGAACACCCACTTCCAAAGACTTTATAACTTCATGGCTCTTAAAAATCGAATTTATGATAGAAATAACAGTTATGGTCAAGATACTCCAAAACATAAAATCTGTTTTGAATATCTTTCAGGGTTTATGTTAAAGATTTTGTAAAGTGTTAAAATATGATAAAAATAGTGTAAACTCTTTTTTGAATACCTACAACGGAAACCGACTTCAACTGTTTTTTTAAAATGTACAAGTATTTTAAAAACACAGTTACACAATATCATAAGTCACATACCAAAACTCTTGAGGTTTAGTAAAACTAAAGACAATGATCTATAGGATGACACAATTTTCTTTAATATCTCAAGAGCTCTAGGAGATATAAACCATCAAACATTGTACCCAACAGAGAACTTGGCAAATACAGAAATTTCTTTTCTTCAAATATCAATTTCAGTCAAAATAATGCAACATATCCTTGCATCATCTTTAATCTATGCACTTCTAAATAAACCTGCAAAATTTCAATGCTGTAATACATCAATTCCTTCAAGCTACTGGTAATGGTAAAGAACAGCAAATCATGTAAGAAGTGAGCAAGTATGCACATGATAAAGCAGAGTAGAGGGTGCAAAGTCAGAAATTAATGCTGATTGATCAAGACTGCTTCTCTGGTGTTTTGTAAAGAAATGTGCATAAAATATACTCGGTATAAAGCTCTGGGAGGAAATTACCAGACTGACCATCTGACCAATAAGGCATCTTTCTACTTGAACATCATGCATTTCACTTACAGCAGCTGAGCTGCATAAAAATTTGCTGACAATAAAGCCTTACAATATTTTGTGCTAAGCTTACAGTGGTCTGAGCACCATCTGGATGAGAAGTAGGCTTGTTGCTGCTGCTACCTCCATAGACACCATAGTTCTGCCTCAAACGGTCACGCTGCCATAAAAAAAAAAAAAGTTGAACCCATAATACTCCCATTCCAAGTCTTTTTTTCTTTAATATAAGCTTCTCTCTTATATAACAAGTTTATATAACCATTTTAGACACAGTCTCATTTTAAAGAGCTATGCTTTGAAATTACATGTTCATTGGTGAAAAATCAGCTTGGAACTGTTTTTAAACTTCTTATGATCAGCTGCACAGCCTGAAAGGGCACATCAGTTGAGGCATTCTGACAATAACATAACTCAGTAAGCACCTCTTTCTCTTTTGATTCAGCCTCTGAGCGTGACAAAGCCAAAGCAAGCTGCAGCTCTTCCTCCTCAGCTATTTCCTGTTCAGAGCGAGCTGGTGGAACCTGTAACAAAAACATACTAAATATATCAACTGGCAATATAAAAAGAGATACCAGAGAAAGTAAAGATTTTTTTATCAAGTTCTTGCCAGTATTTTGTTGCAAACAATTCGCAATCTCACTTCTTAAATCTGTTCCCTAGACTTGAGTTCACAACTTAATATATGTGTGTGTGTCTTCGTGTTTACCTGAGACTGCTTGGACAGAGGACTGGCAAGGTACTCAGACGGCAACACCTCATCATCCTTTTTGCCACCTCTGAAACATGGAGGAAATTTTATATTGTATGAAAATAAGAGTCAAAAATAGCAGTATCTGTGAGGCAAGAAATACTGTGATCTTCTCTTCATTGGTGAAAATCTGGTGGGGGTTAAGAAATACAGTTTTTAAAATGGTACAAATTTGGCAAGCTGCCAACACTTTAAATTATGGAAATGACTAAGTGGTATACATTTATAATTTTCTGATCATTCACAAAAATTACAAAACTTTTTACAATGCTCTAGCAGATTGCTAACACTTCATTCCATTTACAAAAAGACGCCTCAAGAAAATTAAAATGTTACTGATAATTAAAACACAAGTTAATGTCCTGTACCAAAAGTTAACTTACGCTTTGTTGATCTTGTCATAGCATGAGTCACAGACACGAACCTCACGCTCAATACCAAATTTGGGTATTATAGAATTTTTACTTGAGCATTTCTGGCAGAAGACATATCCACAATTGCGGCAGTGGTGCTGAAAATAAGAATGTCTATAAAACATCAACAAAGTTGTAGTTTAGGATAGTACATATTAGAGTACTGTGTACTTCAAAATCTCTTTCAAACTATCACTCAAATTTGCGAAAGATGTGGCAAACTTTTATTTTTGAAACGTCCCTTGCATGTAATGTGTGAAATGGTTTGTTGGTTTGAATAGAGCACACCACAAGTATGGTTAACCAAATTAGCGATTAGCGATTTGTTCATTCAGAGATTGTCCACCCCAAGAATTCTCTTACTCTGATAACTAATCATTTAACTACGTACTTTTTCTATCTAAAAGCTGCAAAAAATAAGATTATTAAGCTGCAGACTGCTCATTTGTTAAACATTCTAATACAGATTAACACTACAAAAAAGAAAAATGAGACAACTCAAATATTTTAATTATGTGATTATTTCCTGCACAAATGCTGCAGTAGTTTTTTTTTAAGAATTCGCCTTTAAAAGTTTCGTGAATTATAATCATCAAGACCTAAAGATGTCTATAATTCACATACCATTGAAAATACTATTTTAAGTAGTAAAATTTTGTTCAACTTCTTATCAGATGATATGACTATATGGCAATCACTTTATTATCCACCTCAACTCCGGTTGGATGCTCCTGATTGGACTAATGACAAAAGAGCATACAAATTCAACCCTCTTCCCAAATCCAATCTTGCCAGACCAGCGAGTGCACCTGAACAGGGCCATCGAGATAGTTCATAAAGATGTAAGTCTATACCTCCAAAACCTGACTGTGTAGTTTCCATGAAATCCCATCCCATCAAGTCTTCCACAAACTATCACCCTCTTCCCCTCGTCAGGTGGGCAGCAATAATGCACTTCGGCCCATGGGTGGAAGTTGCTGTCATCACAGTCACCCACCTCTAAACCAAAACAGGACCAACACAATCTGCCTGTGCCTGGATTGTGGATGTCAAGAAAAGGAGCAGTTTAATAAAAACCTAGACAAACTAAGTTAACATTTGAGTCATAACACATCTATACACTTTCCATCCTCCTCCATAATACAGTAGTCAACCAGGGAGGTTCACTACACACACTCATCCCATTCCTTTGTAAGCTGTAGTGAAGTAACAAACCTGTCCTAAGTGGCTGAAGAAAGACAACTTCTTTCTGGCTATCTAGCCTTTTTCATATCTTTTTTTTAAAGGTATAGCACAAATATGGATGAGATGTCTATTCCCAACATGATTTGTCCCTCACCACCTCCAGCCATCTATCTCCAAACAAGGTAGCAAAAGCCACATGGTCAGCATGCTATACTGGAGATGTAGCTGCACCACAGATGACACAAAGCTTATCCACTAACACCCAAACACTGTAACAGTGCACATACAAAATAAATTAAGTGGCTAAAGTATGTCCTAATGAAACAAAGCTGGGCTTTGGAAAGCTCACTGGTCAAGTAGGGCAGTATTAGGGGCGAGTTGTGTGCTCCCTGGTAACTGTCCAATTAGGAGCTAAGAGATGAAATTGAGGTGACTAATAAGCTGATCTCTATAGAATCATGTGATCTGGCATAATGTTAAAAAGAAATAGCATTTCTTAACATTGTGTACTATGCAGGCAAATATTTTTCTTTCTTTTAGAAATAACAGAGGTATTTGCTCATAAGCAATGAATATTTTTAATGTCACAAAACACAAATAGAATATGCATTTCAATATTTTATTAGAAAAGTATACAGAATTTAAATAATAAAGAATATTACTCACCTTGCGCTGCACCATGCCAAACTGTACTCTACATCGAGTGCATGTCTCCCCATCTTTCCACTCTGGAGCTTTCTCTGAAGAAAACATGGCATCAGCTTCCTTCAAGACTGGGAACTTGTGCCCTGAACATAAATCAAGACATTGTGGAGCATGAATCAAGTGTTTATAAATTAAAAAGAAAAACAAATAAAACAAAACTTTGCTGTTATGGACTGACAACTCCAAGATTGGGTCTCTAGCTAGTTTAGCTTCCTTTAGGCTATAATAATGCTGGCACTTCAAACATATACCAGAAAAATGCATGCACCAGATAACAAGGCACAAAATATTAATTTTACAGTAAAGAATTAACGTCCTTCCAATCACACTAGCCTTAAGTATGGAGTGTATCTGGGTTTGCAAGCAAATGTGTGAAAATTAATGCATCTTGCATGAAGCAAATGCTGCAAAGTATGGATCCTATGACAAGAAAATATCCAGAGATAGATAGTATAGGATGTTTGAATAAAACGTTAAAAATAAATGTAGCTCATCTGTGTCCATTTAGCATGCCAAAATGGTTCTACATAAATACAGATGATTCAGGTGCAACAGCCCTAGTACAAGAGGCAAGGCCCATATCAGGTATTTAAATTAAGGTGTCTGCATAGTTTAGAATATACTTCAGGAATATAAAAAGCTTTGACTTACCTTCCATCTTCAGCAGGTGGAATGTATCTTCTACAGCTCTGTAGCTTGGTTCATTACGGAAGGCATGGGACCATGTTTGAATAAGTTCAAGAATCTTTCCTTTGACAGGATCTGAACGGACCTAGTAAATTATTTAATAGTTTTAAACAATTAGTTTACTACAACTTATGATAAACAGTTTAGTCAGTCAATTGTAAAATAGACTATTTACCATTATTAAACAGAACTTATACTATCTATACCACTGATGAAAACTAGACTAAAATGATTAGTAAATAATTCCAACATTATTACCTTCACTTGATCTTTCAGAAATTCCATAAAATCTTTAGTAGCAACTTCTTGATGAAATGTAGCCCCACAGTTTTTAACACAGGTCTCCAGGACCTAAGAAACATGTTAACATAATTTAAATTCTCAAAGTGTGCGAAACAGACAAATCTAATAAAACATGTTCTGTGGTTGCAATTCTCTTCAAATGGTCTGATGCCAAGTCAGCATGGGATGAAGTTTCCTACTACTGGAGGGACTGACATGCACAGTATAAAAACATTTCAAAAGCAAATGCTGAAAAGTATAAGAATTTCATCTAGAATGAAACGTTAGGCTGGGCTTTGGAAATTAATGTGACAACATCTATACAGTGAAAGTGACATGATCTTTGCTGTCCATTCCTTCATGACAGCTCATTCCTTAAGAGCAGCCACATATAAGATTTGTGTAGTTCTAACAGTACAAGCTGAATTACAGAAATGAGGTGTATTACCAGAGGTATTATGTATGATCCTACTGAACAAAAGGAAATGGAGCAAAATAGACTGAAAAGACATGTGTCAGGCATGAAGCTGTGTGCTACTAATGAGCTACTTCTATTGAACCAGGTAATAAAAATATTTTAGTTTTTTTTTATTAGTTAAAATTAGGCACGACCTTAAGGAATGATTGAATTTAAAGCCTTTCTACGTCAAATTTGTTATTTTACTTAAATTTAAGCATCTTACTTGTAAGGCATATGAAGCAACATGGGGATTATCAACTGCAATTTTCTTCCTAATAGCAAGCACAGCAAGTTTTGGTCTGAAATATAAAATAATCTTTACAGCAACCCATCTGTCAAACTCTTATTTTTAAATGTTTCATTGATTTTTAAAAACACATTTAGTTTAAAAGGTTTTCAATAAATGTTTCACTTATACCTACAGATTGCAATACACCAATGCGAGGATATAGAATTTATCCTATTTATCACATGCCATATGTTGCATAACCATCCCCATTCTCGCCAGATGCACACTCAAGCAGCTGGCACAAACACGCAACCACTTGCTCGGCCAGAGACAGTGCACAACTTTCCAATCGAACCACAACTGAGCACAGACCACACAACACTAACAGGAACAAAATGAAAGGTACAAAACAAATTTATTACACACACAAAAAAATAATACTAATAAAATATCTCATAAACACACATGTACACCCACACTTAAAAAAAGAGAAAAAAACTGCCCTGTGCACAGGCGACAGTCATAGATAAAAATGAAAATACAGTGGAACCTCGGTTAGCAAACGCCTCGGATAGCGAATATTTTGGATAACGAACAAAAATTTCGTTAAAAATTTGTCTCGGACAGCAAACAAAATTTTGGATAGCGAACAGCCATGTGAACCACACGTGACGGACCAGCATGTCATCATTCGCGCTCAAGACAGTTACGATCTTATCTGTGCGCATCCTTCTTATTTAGTAATTTTTGTCCTTTATTTTAATAAGATAATCCTCAATCATGGCTCCAAAGAATATTAAGAGCAATAGTAGTGAGGTAATGACAAGGAAGCGGCCAACAATTGAATTGAAAAACGAAAAGATTTCAAAGTATGAAGGAGCATGCGCCTGTCGGATATCACCGCCAAATACAGCATGTGAATATACAAAATTGGCTGCTCGGCAAAAGGGAAATAGGTGTTTTACATCACAACTAAGGTTACATCCCAGCCAAGAAGCTAGTCCTCTAAACATGAAACACATAGAGAAAGAATAGTGTGTCTAAGTCGAGATCTAAACCAGGAAACCAATCCTGTCTTGGTGACAGGTGCTGTTGCACCACCAGATTACCCTATGGCTGATTCGCAATGCACACGTAGAATTCATATCTTATAAACACAATTTTCTCTTTAAACAGTTTTCTTAAATTAAAGAAAAATCTTTGCATGGCTCTGTTTGAACTACAGCTAGTCCTCGACTTATGACGTTGATCCATTCTTACGTGGCATCGTAAACCGAATTTCGACGTAAGTCGGATCATACGTTCATACAGTAAACACTTAGCCTATCCAAACACCTATCCTAACACAGTACCCTACATAATTATCAATAAACATAAGTACAGTAAAATATTGTGCAGTACAGTACGCTTTGTTATCACTGTCGCTTTCATAGGAGCAGATCCTTTCAAATGTTCTAGGATGCGATCTTTATCCTTGATAATCGTAGCGACAGTCGAACGACTAAGTCCTAATGACCTGCCAATTTCTGTTGCTGTTTCCCCCTTCTCAGAATGCCTTATGACTTCCGCCACACATAGAATGAGGCGCATGTAAGTTCGACTTACGACGCTAAACCTCGTAAGTCGGAATGAGCGTCGTAACCACGAAACGACGTAACTCGAGACCATCATAACCCGAGGACTACCTGTATATGACTGTTCTTCAGCACATTTGGATAATTTCACCAAAGTTTCTTTCCTGTAATTATTGGTGGTGATTCCATGCTTCTGTAGATACTCTTTCACAGCTGGAACATAAAGATTTTCAAAATTTTGGCTGCTAAATTCAATCGGTGCGCTATGAAATGCCATGTTCTTTTGCCCATGGTAGGAGAACGCAACTCTGATAAGCTGCGGAAAAAAGGAAAAATGTGGACATAATTAGGACAATTTGACTCGGGGGGGCATTGGTGTTTTACGCCGTGCCAGCAACTGAGACTATATTACGGCAAGCAGCCAGCCCTGTAAACAGATGCCACATGCAGAGAAAGAACAGCGTGCCCGAGATGAGAAATGAACTCTGGGCAGCAAACCTTCACTGTATTGGTGACAGGCGCTAACCGTTGCGCCACCGGGCCGCTCTAATTTGACTCAGGATGTGGGGCAATAGTCTTGCAGTGAAATGACCAACCCCCATCAGAATAATACATGTACTAAATAATACCAAATTAACTTACTGGACATCATTCTGCCGGACAGCATCCACAATTTGTAACATGGAATCCCAATCTGGTTCAAGTAGCAAGTGGCTGGTTGCCTTCTCTTTAAAAATAATAATAATAATAATGGGGAGGGGAGACTCGTGTGAAAAATGAAGCAGAATATGTTTGAACATACATATGTAAAGGAACTGGCCTGCAAACGTTTAATCATATGTACTTTTTAAAGCGTCAAAATTTCGATATCATTTAAACAATGGATCATCCAAACGTTTTCCTGTTCGTCTTACACTGCTTTCAAACATTTTTACATTTACTAACGAAAAAAATATTAACTGCTCTTGGAATGAAAACTTATATTACAATATTTATTGTATTTATCTAAGAGTACATTTCCAAGCAATTTGTTAACGACATAAACATTTTTAGATTTCAGTTGTGACTGAAACACGAGATTACAGCCATAAATATGAAGAAACAACAAAAAGTAGAGTAAAGAAAAATGCGGTAAACAGAAAAAAATACAGCCTAATTTATAGGTTTGTAGAACATAGTAATCAAATTTCACACCAAGAACATTTCCGATTATATTGAAGATAATAAATACGGAATAAAAGTGAAATATGAACTTCTAAGTATTTTATAAGTTAACAATATTTACTTACCAAGGCATTTATCAAACAAGGAACTACGAAACATTGTGAGGTAAAAGCAGACTGCACACGCTTTATGTACACTCACAGTAAGTGACTTTAGCGAATCACGTATTAATGAATCACAGATTGCTTAGAATCATATGAGCAAATATGGCGTACTGAAGGATGCTTACGTACCTGAAAAAAAAGATATAAAATTACTTCTTCAGTTTGCTTTTTAATTGTATACATTAATATGTATAAGACATTTAGAAATTATTTAATATACTTTAGATATCACAAATGTAGACAAAACATTGACTAACTTAAATATTTAAATGATGTAAGGGAATGTCAATGTAAACAGTGATAGCGCGTAGGATTATCGATGTTATGCCACATGGTTTTCATAGTTCTACAAGATATATTTCAGTTAGGACAGTGATATAATTATGATGTCTGTTAATTTCGGGCTATTTAGTTAAAAGTGTTGCTTTTGAAGATTCACTTCATCACGGTGCAATGTTTTTGAGACTCTGCCGTCAATATAATTTACTGATTTATTTAGTTATTCTCATTCTGATTCATTCTTACTAATTACCTAGCTTCGAAAGATAGAATCGGTTGCAGACATAGTAATGCGCATGGAAGAAAAGTGTTCTTGATATCTCGAAGTTTTCTAAATTATGCCTGGATCATTCAACACATGTTTCAAGAGACATGTGTCTGTTGATAGGCCCATCGGGTGTCGGAAAAACTTTGCTGCTGAAAACACTGCAGACGGGAAACTGTATCTAAACCGGAAAAAAGTAGCAACTTTCGTACATGATTATACATACACGAACTTAGTAGATTGCCAAACGTTCTTAAGTTTTTTTTATTATAATAAGAAACAATTAATATCAATTTTCATTAAATATTAACACTTTAAATATTCTAGTTGAAATTATTGAGCAGGTTAGTGAGCATGTAATGATTTTAATGCTTACGACTTCTCAGTCTTACATATACTATCTGTACGTTCACTTCACAAAGAACTAAAAGCAGAATATATATATATAAAAAAAAAAAACTTTGACAGTGACACTGCCTTAACTAAGAGAAGATAGTGGTTCCAAGAGTTTCACTGACAGCTTGGAAGATGTGCCTTCCACTATTCCAACAGTAAGCTTTTACTGAATTTGGCTTGTATTTCAGATTTATGACACATCTAATCATTTTCACTCATTGAACTGCACAAGATGATCAAGTAATGATGATAAAAATTACTGCAGAAAATTTCTGCATTAATGTGCATGTATGTGGCCATGTGTGCATTAGGTTACATATCGCTCTTTCTTAATACAGTTTTTCTATGCAATCATATTTGAGGGATTCCATATAATGATAATAAACATGTGATTTATATAGCACATAATTATGCTCATGAACAAGCATGCTGTCAGCATTTAAGACAAGTAGAAGAAATGGGCAGAATACAAAAGAGAGAAGAAGAAACAGCTATACAAACAAGTAATAAAAGACAAACATAGAAAACTTAAAGAGGAATGAGGAAACAATAAGGATGGAGAGTGTCATAAAACTGCAGAGAAAGACAAGCAGACTAGTCAGTTGACAACTATGTTGACTGGTGTGAGGAATAATGCTATTTTGACATTGTTGTTGACCTTTTAAAATATCTTGAGAATGGAAGGGGTTAGTTGCCAAAAAGTGTGGAATCGTATTGTGCACTGAGCTTTACTCAAATATTAAGAAAATAGTTTGCACTCCACTAGTTCTTTTAAGATTAAGCAGTATTTTGTCATTTTAATTTCTTATTTCCCAATAGTGATAGTAGACCTCTTTGAAATTAAGTGATCATATTTTATTTGTGTGTGCATGTAAGAAAGAGAGTACCTACAGTTCACTGAAGCTAGGTATCACATTAATATCTATCATAGTTATCATCAACAATAACAGCAGGACAGCGAATAGTTCATATGTACATATTTGATGTAAATGTCACAGATGTCTATCAATCAAACTGAATTGCCTGGTCAGAGATTTTTTTTTTTTCAGTGTGTCCTTTTTCTGGAAGAACCAGAGTACATTAACAACCAGAAGGCACACTTATTCTGAGGATGGGGGTGATTTTATGTAATTAAAGGGATTTTAGAAATTCGTGACACAGAAAGTTGCATGGAAGCAATAAGGATCTGATACAAATTTGCAAACAAGGAGAATTAAACTTATTAAATGATACTGCTTGCTTTTTCTTTTTTTTTTTAAAGCAGTTCTTATTTTTCAGACTGGGACAAACCTTGTTAACATCACAGTCCATAAAAAGCAAGAGGTGACAGTAAGAGAGGTTGGAGGATCCATGGGACCCATTTGGCCTAACTATTATAAAAATGCCAATGCGATAATGGTCAGTGTCTGTTTCATCATCTATTAATGTTCCATCTGCTGTTTGTACAGTCATTGCCTTTTAGCATGTGTCTCTTTTTGATGGTTATTTCTGTTGACTTCATGCTGGCATTCTAATGCTCAGTACATGCTGGACCTGTCTAACCGATGTCAAGTGTCTGCAGCCTGCATCCAATTGCTGACTATGTTGATACATCCATGCAACGCTGCCACCCCTATCCTGGTGCTGCTGAACAAAAAGTAAAATTTTTGCTTTATCTGCATTTATGGTCCTTAATACTAGATAGTTTTATGATCCAAATAGAAATCAAAAATATAACAGAAAGGCTTGCTTTTGTAGATTAGTAGGGAATTTCTTTGACCCCACCTTTTGTTGTAGTCCAGAACACCTGAAAATCTAAGCTTGTCAGGTTATCCAGATGCCACTTTTGTAGGCACTGGTTGGTCTGTTTGTCAATCTAAACATCCGTCTCTCTCCATACAAGGTAAATTTCAGCTTTTTATGCATTCATTTATTTTTATTTTTATTTTGCATGTATGCATGTGGCCAGTCCATTTGTTTGACAAGAAATTTAGGAAAGTGGTTGTTTGTATGTGAGAGAGAGGTTTCGGGGAATCATCCTCATGTGTATTTAAAAAATCTGTGCATTCCATTTCAGCAGTCCCTTGTGTTTGATGAAAGTATGACATAAAATTGTGTAATGGTAAACATAAAATTTATTTTTAAAATGAGCATAAAAATAATGTTCAAATTATGCTTCAGTCAGTTTGTTCATGAAATGCACATGATGCAATATATTTAGAATAAATCATATATAACTGTCCATAGATGGCTGCAATGGATCTTTCCATCCTATTTTCTAATGAGTCTTTTTGTGGCTGTTCAAACTATTTGTTGTTTCAGTAAGACTAGTGGAAATGCAAGATCATTCTGGTCTCTCATGTTGTTGCAGAGATTTGTCATCTGTCACAACCAGTACTGAAATAAAATGGCTGCTGCATCTAGAAGAATTAAAAGAGCAGGCTACCCATAAAATAACCATACTGGAGGTCAGTGCTAAGACTGGACTTGGTTTGGACCAAGTGGCACGATGGATTCATGATAATCATCGGAAATCTGTGCAAAGCTGATTAGTGCTCTGCTGATTATTGCCAGCATTATAAGAAATTGTGTTACTGTTTTAATCTTATTTATATTATGTTCATGGATGTTTAGAAGGTTATGAACATTATTTGTAAGTAATATCCTGTTTATGTAGCTTATACTTAAATAGTATCAATTTGTCCATTGAATGCAAAAGTTAGAGCATCCCTGATTATTTAAATAGAGATCTGTTCAAAAATACTTAGTACCATAGACATTTTTTATTGTACTGATCTAGTAAATTGTAAAATAAATAGCTAAAGGCAAGGTGGCAACTATTTTATGATCAGCAGGCATTGTCTAGGATAGAAAACTATGAAATCTAAAGTTGAAACATTGGCTACATGCATTTTGGACAGTGAGGAGTGGTTCTTCAAAAAATGTTTTAGTATATTTTATAGTAAATTATATCGTATTAGGTACCGGCACATGCGCCTTCTCGTTGGTGGAAAAGCTGCCGATCGCACAAAAATCGCTCGTTTTCAATTCAAAGTATTTCATAGGAACATAAATATCACTTTTAAATCACTACTAAAGAACAACTTTTCGTCATGTGTTCAGAGTATTTTGTTTTGTGTGACAGGGAGAATAATGTGTTTTTTGTGAGGATAAATGGTACCCTGCACGAAAATCGACATGCCGCGCGGAGCTCATTTTCCGTGTGCCGTGTAATGCGTTTTGATGGTTGGGTTTGTATTTGTGCTTGCGTTCACAAAGCTTTCGCAATGGATATTGATGTATAGATATATATTGAATTAAGTCAGCTCAGATTGGCGAAAATGCCTGTGTATTAATGAAATTTAACAGTTCTAAAGCACAATTAAAATATTTGTCAACTTTGAATTGACTTAGCTCGAACCACGTGCAAAATACCCTGTGGTTCCCTTGGTGATCGCGAAAGAGCATTATGTGCTGAATCCGGTGGTATATGACACAGCGGTTTCAAGTTTATGATAGCCAACCGCTTGGCTAGCAAAGACACCGATCCTTTTTCCAAAAGTGGGTACGAACGTGCAGTCACAATGGTGGCTTGAGCAAGTAATGTGAAGACAGTGGAACAGATTGACGGAAATATACAGATGTACTTAGGTCAATATTCATTTCAACATTAATTTGACGAATGTTTGTGTTAAATGTGATTTATTTTGTGACATTTCTGCCAATCTTGGGGCAACTGTGGCTGAACCTGCTTCGTGATCAGATCCCCAGTTTACATTTATAAAATCTGGACGGAATGTTGCAATTTATGTTGACACTTTCTACGTTAGAACTGTTTGTGAAATAACGATAAATATAAGAAATGAACGTGAATCAATTATCATATGTTTGAAGGGTGGGACCGATCCAGCCACACTTTCGCTTCCTGA
This sequence comes from Pomacea canaliculata, assembly GCF_003073045.1. Taxonomy (NCBI): domain Eukaryota; kingdom Metazoa; phylum Mollusca; class Gastropoda; order Architaenioglossa; family Ampullariidae; genus Pomacea; species Pomacea canaliculata. The sequence goes on along the minus strand of NC_037590.1, from coordinate 19,930,911 downwards.
TGTCTTGGCTGGCAGGTTTTTGGTTGGTCCTTTCCCATAGGTCTGTATTGGAGATCTTCTCAGATGTTGAGAATGTGGCGCAGACATCTGTTGACGACTGTCTGTATCTTGGTGGTGATGGTTTTTGTCACATGCCATGTATCAGATCCATATAGAAGGACTGACTTTACGTTTTCGTTAAAGATGCGGATCTTGGTGTGTATAGATAAAAGCCTTGAAGTTCCAGATAGGTCGCAGGATGTGAAGTGCAAGCATGGCTTTATTTATTCGGCTTCTTACATTTTCATCTGTACCTCCTTTGCTGACTATGATTCCAAGGTAACTGAAACAGTCTCTGTAAGACCTGTTTACAGGGCTGGCTGCTTGCCGTAATATAGCCTCAGCTACTGGCACGGCGTTAGTTGAGTAGGGCTTTTTACTTGTGGAGGTTGATGTCAGCCAGCCAGTCATCGCTGCTTCTTCTGCACTTTTGGATCTACCTTGAGTGCCTCTGCGGAATCTGCCACTCTTGATGGCTTTGATGATTTCTGGTGGTGTGTTAACTTGGAAAATGGCTGTTGTCTATTCCAGATGGTGCATGTGTTTTTCTTTCCTGATTTCCGTATAGTCTCTTTGTGTTATTATTGCCCAGCTGCTTGTTCTGACACTTCCGAATTGTTTTTGTCGGCCTCCATCCAGCGCCGCAAACCTGTTTTTAACTTCACAGTTGAACTCTTTTGCATTCTGCGGTCTTTAACATTGAACGTTGAAATTATGGTGCGGTCTGTCTGATAGTCACGGAAGGACCTCAGCTTTATCTTCATGGTTGCCACAAGAAGACGGTGGTCTTTGGCTGCATCTGCCATCTAGCAGACTCCTTCTAAATTGGCAATTAATTGTGATGTGGTCGATCTAGCTTTCTGTATGTTCATCTGGTGAAGTCTAGGTGGTCTTGTGAATGGTTTTGTGTGGAAAGAATGTGCCTCCGTCTACAAGGTCATTGAACAAGCAGAAGTCTGTGAATTGCTCACCATTCTCGTTGCAGTTGCCCACTCCATGCTTTCTCATTATGTGTCCTTTGTCTATGTTGTCATTTCCAACTTTGACATTTATGTCGCCCATTACGATCTTCAGGTCTCGTTTTGGAGTACGATTAACCAGCGCTTGTTGGGAGTTGTAAAATTCTTCCTTTTCACCTTCTTTAGCTGTGTTGATACGTGCATAGTACTGGATGATGGTGATCTTTTTTCCTTTGGGGTTGAACTGAGCTGACATGAATGGTGGGGAAACTGGTTCCCATACTATTAGTGCTCTTACAGCCTCCGGTGTCATCAGTACTGCTACTCCTTGTGTATGGTCAGGGTTTTCATGTCCAGAGTAGATGATAGTCTCCCCTTACGATGTTCCCTGTTGTCTTAATTTTTCGTGCACTTTTTAACAGGATAATTGAGACAATTTTTAATATCATTTGTTAACAAGTTAAAACATGATTTTAAAAATCTAAGTCTGTTATTACCATGAATTTGTCAGTTTAGGACAGTCTACACAGGTCAATACAGTATGCATTGCAAGGGAATTGGTCGTGTCGTGTTCACTATCATAGGCTGTGAAGATGGAGTACTTCTTGCTCATGTTTATTTCTCTGCAATGTTTTCTTGAGAGGAGAGACGGAAAAACTGTTGTCTTCTTATCTAGCACATTCATGTCAAATTAACAGATAGCAACATGCAAAATACGGAGAAAAGATTGATTTCTTAATGATGTTTTTGGTTCTCTTTTGGGTGCATGTTAACAAATGTTACATGACAATTTGAGGGTAGCAATGTCAAATTTTAAGGCGTTTTGTACATTTGTGGCTGCCTTTTTTTTTTCCTCACCCTTTAAGGCCATGAGATTTTAAGATATTTCAAGCCATTCCTGAAATTTTGTTACAATTCAGTATTTTCACTTTTTGTCCTTTTGAATCATTTTTTACTTTTTCGCGTGTTTCAGTGGTTACCATGCCTGTTATCTAATTCTCACATCATATTACCTTCAACAAGTGTTTTCATTCAACAAGCATTTTAAGATTTGTGTGTGTGTGCTCATAAAAATGATCTGTATGTCTTTATACCGTTTCAACAAGTGCAACACACAGGCTGCTTTAGAACAACATTATGAACATAAGGTTCATTTAAGTCTGATTAAATAAAATAAATGTTTGTAAATTATATATTTTTTTAAAAGGTGAAAGAGTCATATTACAAAATTTAACTGGCTTTCCAAAACACTTAAAAGAGGTGGTGGGAAAAGAAAAAGGCAAGAAAAGGGTTTTACCATTTTATATGTATATATGACACAAAGCTCAAGCTTTGAGCACTCGCACATACACAACATTTCAATATGCATTCTATGCATGAATGTATTGTCAAGATCTAAGAAGCGAAAGCAATTCCACCCCCACCCCCTCACGCCCACCTCATCTCTGCCACTTAACAAAAATTTCCACGTTATGTAACGAGTATAAAATCACTGATAATATGAATATGATGAGAATCATTGCAATCTTGGTCTGTTTGTTCAGGGTTAGAAGAGCTACTGTAATTATGAAAACAAACTCTGAACATCTGCAAACATTTGACTGCCCAAAAGTACACAAAAAAAAAAACCTCTAAATGTCTGAACATTGCAAAGCACCAATGAATTTTACAGAATAAAAAATCACAAATATATACACATAATATATATATATGTAAGCATTATCCCTTAGGTATTATAGTATGGGTGTGCATTAGGGTATTACAAAAATACAACACATGCAAGGACCTCCATCATTTTAAATTTAAAATGCTGATAATGAAGCATTCATGTCCTAATTCCACACAAGTGCTACCACTACTAGACAAATATACATTGCACCTATTCTGAAAGAATGACAAGGATGTTACAATACTGCAGTTTGTACTCTTGCAACAAATGTTTCACAGAATATTACTAGGAAAAGACTTGTTTTACTACAGCTACCCTTTACCCATTCTGAAGACATGACCAATGCTCATGAGGACTTTGTGGTTACTATGAGGTTATGCCTAGTCAAGAACAAGAAAATAGTTGTTAAGGTTAGACACACTCTTCCACAAAGTCTTCGGCTGCAACATACTTAGAGGAACATTTGTCTTCCAGACATTAAACTCTGGCAGACAGCTTAATATCAGAATTCCTGCAGACTATAACACCAAGTTCATCTTGTTTTTATAAGTAGAAGCTCTTGTAAATTTTTTTTCCCTAGAGGATATTCTGAGAATTGGATGATAATATGTTGCATAATACGGGACAGCATGAAACTTGTAAACTTTAATGCAGTCTGGCAAGATCAGGGACAAATGCATAGGTCAGTCAAGCACATGCATACCCCAATGTTCTTCCAAATAATAATAATAATAAAAAAATCAGTTTTTATATATACAATGAACATTACGATTGACATTTTTATCAGTTATGTTTGTAGCTCTGCTTTGTGAATATCCTGCAACTCAAATCCCAAGAGGAAGCATCTTTTCTCCATATCTTCATCAATGAGATGATACCCTGATGAACACTTAATCTCTGTGGCATTTGTCATCCTGTCAATCTTGGTGGTGGTGATAGCGAGGAAGATTGGAAATGCTTTATAATCATCAAATTATTATAATCAAATAATAGTTAGTCCTTCATTAATACCTGTGAAAAAAAATTAAGAATACTTTGGTGTTTCCCATTTATAGACCCTCCGTTAAAATTACTGGGGGTTTACCAACCAGCCAGAAAAACGAAGACTTTTAAAAATTAATGTATATGCTGTTGAATTTGTTTTATCCCTGATATAAAGAAACTGCTTTCATTATTAGTATCGTTTTTTATGCTTACAATACTGTAACTTACATTTGATAATAATGACAAAATAACAGCTTCTTATATCTGGTTAAAAAAAAAAATCTTAAATGATAAGCCCCCCCCCCCACACCAACAATAGTCTTTTGTTTTTAGAATCCTAAATCATTCACATTTTCAAAGCCCTTTGGCAAACTTTCTTTAACTGATTTAGACTCTCTTGCATGTTTTACACACATTCTACACATGAAAAACTGACACTTGTTTATGTATGAATTACAAATATATGAACTGACCACTTTGAGACTTAATGTCATAACATTGTTTTCTCCAGTATCTGATACTATTTGGTGTGGTTATTAAAAAAAAAAAATTGTGCTCTTCATTTATAACTTTATCAAGCAGTTTTAAGCTCATTTTCTGCAAATCCTGAAGAAATTCACACCACCAGCCATGTATATTGTGCTTCTTGATTAATGTCCTTAGCTAAGATGATTATGAAAAAAATGGTTTTCATAAATTGTTGGGGTTTAGCCCCACCTCTCACCCCTAATAAAAAAAATATTAGTCTTTTTGAACAATGATTGAAAAAACACATCAATGTATAACTGTTCATATCATGACTTTTATCCCTGTTTTTATACATGTAATAAAATGTCACTGATAGCAAGTAATCATGAAATATCACTTTTCTTGTCTGGTTTACTAGAGGCTAAACAATGATAGCTCCAACCTTAACTTTTATATTTACAGAAACCAAATCACTTACATTTTCTGATCCCTAGAAAATATTATTTTTACAGGATGGGAAACCCTAAAACTCCTGAGCTCTTTAACATAACAGCTCATATTCTTGTATGCCACTCGTCATTCCTTTGCATTCCATTTATGGCAAATATATCCAAAAATCTTGGCATCTAAACTTTAAAGATATTATGTGACTGGTTGGCATGTTAACTTTTCACAAATACATAAAAGGGAGCATCATTATAATTTTTCTTCCACTCCAATGAAAACTGTACAAGTGAGGGTTAAGGAATGCTTTTTAAAACAGAATATTAACAATAAATGTCAAGACAATCTGAGCACAGTAATAATGTCATGGTTTTATGATTAGTAAAAATAGCAGCATCTAAAATTAGATAAAGAGGGATTTGCAAAAGTACCCCTTTCAGAAGAACTGATAAAAACACAATAAATTACGCTCCATGCATGCATGTACATGTGTGTGTGCGAGTAGCTACCAGCTAGAACCAGGTGCAATACGTGCATCATCCTCACAGCCTACAATGTAGCATTTGCCAAAAAAAAAAAAAAAAAAATAGCATAGCTTTAGACAATTATATTCCCTACCTTGCCTGCTTTTTTATCATCAGCTAGCTTTGTATGACCCCATATCTTCTTATTCTTAATTGGAAATAAAACATTTTTAGGGTTGACCCCTATAGCCATTAAAAAAAGTGAACACCAAAGAAGTAGTCTTGTTCTCTTTTCATATAGAATGAAGTGTACATAATGGGTATTACAGTTATGCTGTTTAAGTTGCTGATGCAGCACAAAATTCAAGCTGGATATCACCTATTTTTATGTCACAGCTTTATAACTGCAGAATTTTAAAGATGATAAAGGAATGTGTGTGAAATATAAAGCTTTAGTGGGATGAATTTAAAGGAAAATATTTCTGGATAAAAGCACATCAGGTAAGCATGGAACAAACACCTGCATCGCAGGTATATGAGAACATCGTGGTCACAGAGACCTTATGAGACAAAATAATTGTCACTCTATTTCAATTTATCCTGTTGTGGCTTATGATTCTTTTCATTTCACAACAAGACTTCTTCACAAGAAACAATAGCAATATATGCAAGAAAAATATTGTGATAAAACTGGGCGCAATTATAACAAAAACAATGGACTTTGGAAAAAGGCATAACTTCATTGCCGAAATATCTGCTCTAACCTTTCCGGGATGCATACTTAAGTCGCAGCAATAGCAAACAACCAGCTAATCACATCTGCAATATGTGAGAATGTAAACATGTAATCATAACACATTCTTAATCACAACTGCAACATGTAAAAACATGTGATGATGTCAACATGTAGTCATGGAAATCACTCTAATTTTATAAAATCCTGTACACATTCCTGCCCATCAAACCACTTATGCACATTGCATTCACAAGCATGCGCACACACAGGCACAAGCAAAGGGAATACCTCATGAAACCTTTTCAAACTACAGTATTGAGTCTTGTAAATACAATACCAAAATGATAACAATACTGTGCTATTAATATCAGTATATGGATGACGGTGTCAATTACACTTACAGAATTACACACGAACACTGTCTACAGAATCTTTTCTACTGAAAGTTCTTTCTTCTCAAAGCTTATGTCTTGTTTAGCTTAGAGACAGATGTGTTCAACTGGCAGTATGATATATTAGGACATGAGGTATAAGAATACTTTCCTCCTAAGTTCAGCATCACAAAAAATCCACAACTCATATTCTGATCTGGGTAATTCTGGTTGGTGTAGGTATGCATGTTTAGAAATTATTAGAAATAAAAACATCAGACACTAAGTAAATGGATAATCATAACCTCAATTCAAATATATTTAGTATGCATAAACAATGTTTTAAAAAACAAAATATATTTTGACAGTTTCACCTCCCTCCAAACCACCACCAAAGATTTTATAAAACATTGAAAAACACCAATAATTTTCAGGATATTTCTGGGGTAAACAAATACAAAAACTGTTTTCAAAACCCAGCTACATCATGTACAGAACATTTCACATTTTCAGACGTGTGGATTGTATGTGCATGTGCATTGAATGAGAAGATAAAAGAAAAACAGAAGACAAAAAAATGTTGACACAATTACTTCAAACAAAGCAACTATCACAGACTTTTCCATGCTAAATACAATATGAACTCTTGGTGACAGTTCCCCCCACCCTCGGGGAGAGGGTGTTGTTGCATATATTCTCATTACATTTTCCAAATCACAGCCATGGCATTTTCCCCTGAAATCACATTTGGGTTTTTTTTTGTTGTTTTCTTATGTTGCTTAGATATGTATTTTCTCTTTCAAAATATTTCATAAGCATGCAGACCACTCTATACTCAAACCTTGAATTTTACAGAAATACTCATTTCAGCCAACAAGTGTTTGACAATGTCATTTTACATCTAACATTACTGACCCCAGGCAACTGATCTCTGAAGCCTAATTCTATGTGAAGGAATGGGGACACGGCATAACAGAACTGCATAATGGCACTTTGCTACTCAAGCATTTTCTGAAAGACGGTAAAATATATGACAACTGTTAATTTGGGACCTTTCCTATCAGATTAATATGAAATCACTCTGTGAATGCTACTAATCTCTCATTAACTGAAAAATGGCAATAAAAGGCATTATATGCTTAGGAAACTGTTTTCATGTTCTTGTTTTCACCCAATCAGAGTTGTGATATTTTTTAAAAGCAAATGCAAATGAGAAAGGCTGTAATTTTTAATCTTTCAGCTTTAATGAATTACCATTATTGACCACAATCAAATCACCAATTCATTTTTTAAAAGATTATTCCTTTATAATATTAACAAAATAATAACCTAGTTGTCAGTTTTGCACAGAAGAATATTCTCACCCACTTTAAAATTATGTGGCACTGCTAAATCTTGGGTTTGGTATATTAATGCTATTAACAGAAAGAATGATTGGGAAAGAATATGTATATAGCAGACTCTCCATACCCACAAAAGTTTAAGCACTACAAACTTGATATGTTCTAGGAATGTCATGCATAAATTCTCAAAGCATTGTATCCTCTGGGAAAAACATTCAAAGTTAGGAACAAAAATAGGAAAAAAAATTGAAGAAACTGTTTTCAATTTTTTTATTTACCTATCCTTGCTCTCTCTTTCTCTCACACACACACATTTATCTCTTCCTTATGGTAATTATTGAATTTGTAAAGCACATTTCTTACTGTGGCTGTGAGTTCAGTGTGCTGCATACCAAAACATATCAACAACCAACAATCGGCCAGTCAGGTGCAGAGGTATTTCCTATGCCTATTTATGTATTGGGAAGGGGTAAAATAGGGAAACTCAAATTTACTGAAAAGGCCTGCGTAATATTCTAGCAGTATTCTATTTCTCTCTTTCTCTCTCTCACACATACAGAAGTGAACGGAACAGTGTGAAGTGAGATAATATTGCATTTCAGCTACTGAGTATTTTTGCGGTTCAACATGGGACTTAAAAATTTGATTCTACTGATAACATCTTATGCTAGGTTTAATTACAACAACTCTTCTGATGGCAGTCAAAACAAAACACAATGGTTTAATCTTGATTACTGTGTCCGATCACATAAATCCATAATTCTGCAAAGTACGGTTAACAACCTCTAATTTCCCTGCACAACACAAAATCCTCACACTTGAACACAATGGGACCACTAGAAGGATTGTTTTGTAACATCGCGTTTGCCATTTAAATCACTCTCCACAAATGCGTCTCCTTACTTCATGAAGCACTTTCATATTAAAATGCATCACTACCATAAGCAAGGATTTTACCCACCATGGACTGGAAGTAAACAGGTACTGATACCAATGTAGGTAATCCTTATGTAATTCTCAAGTTCATCGTGCAAATCTCCAAACAAAATATCCACGGACAATCACCTGAATCAGGTTTAAGTTCACAGGAATTTTCCTGACAATGTTTTACACTCCAAAAACCATGGTAACCAATCAGCAAATGGTTGCAGATTATACTCAACAGCTTCTTCATAGGAACAGCTTCTTCACATAACACCATTCCAAAAAAAAAAAAACCAAATGCAAATTGGAACACAGTCCTGCCTATCAGCAGTTAAGGCAAATACCCAGCCTTCAAACTGAGGACTCCCGCAAATGTGGAGCAGTAATGTCATCAGCAGCCTTCTTTGGCCTGCTATGCTGGAACATGGGACCACGGTAAATTTGAGACCTGTTCTCTCTCACAACCATTGTTGGTTCTCGGATTGCATACTGCGGTCCACTAAGGACTACACTGCGCTCAATGCCATATCTATCCTCTAAAGATGACTTGCCATAACTTCCACTGCTGCTGGACATGGACAGTCTGTCAGCAGGAGGGGAAAATCCACTGTGCCCTGAATACCTCTGTGCAGAGGAAAGGGCCAGGCTAGGGCTAGTCAGATTACTGTGGTACAGTATATTATAGTCTGTAGAAGATCTTGGAACCATGGGTGGTGCTATAGGTTCACGACGTTCTGAACGCATATCTCGATTGCCACGTGCTATGGTTGCAAACTTCTGATCAGGCACCCCATGTGGTCTTCTACTTCTGAATGAGCGGTCGGCTGGGGAAAAAAAAATTCAAGAACTTTTTAAATTTTAAAAAGAACACACTTAACCTGCACATTTTATGATATTGAAAAAATAAATCACCATTGAGCTTAGACTAAAAACATAAAAGCGCAAAAAGAAACGATTATTCAGAATTTGGGAAAATGGAGAATCTTATCTGAAAAATAACACTACAAACTGCTGAGCTAGTTGAAAAGTACCTCTGTAGATCAGAGCAGCAGATTAATAAGGAGTGCCTTTCTGATAAATCTCTAACTCAACATGAAGCATACTGACTGGAGATTTCCCATACATAGTAGTAAAATTATATGATTGCTAGATACCTCATACTCATGCATACATTTTCCATTCCACCCAGCCCAAAAAGACAAGTTAAACCAAGCAGTTTAGTAACAATATTCCCAACCACACCAAATATGCAAAACAATTTTGGTCTAGAGCTTTCAGTCAATAACCAACCTTCAACAGGTGACATCCTTGTTCCAAAGCGTTCATTAAGCTCTCGCACAAGGCCTCCCATTTTAAGATTACTTTCTTGTTTATCCCTTGAAACTGGGCTTGTGGTAGAGGCCTTGTCATCTGGAAGTAGAACCTCTCGTTGGTTGTTCCACAGTGGGATATCCCTTGCTGAGGGCCTTGCTGTTTTAGGGAGGTGATCTGAATCCCTTATTTCTCTCTCACTAAGACGATGTTGAATTTCTCTGGTGTTTTCTTTTGGTGCAGGAGATGGTGGTGGCTGGATATCTCTCCTTGGTGATGAGGTAGGGGAAGTTGTGATAGAAAGATGATAACTGTTTGGGCGATTCATAACAGATGCTCCACTAGATATGCTATCTAGTACCCGAGCACCATCTCCAATTTTTCCACCTACTGATTTTGGTGGCAAAGGAGGTTTGGTAGTAAGTGGACGTGGTATGTTGGATACTCCTGATCTGGTCAACAAGGGAGGGGCCTGACTACTTGATTCGCTGTCCTTGGTTTCTGCCAGCTTCCTGTCAAAGGAAGCAGGATCGTTAGGAAACGAAGAAATTCTAGAATCAAGAAGGTCAAATTGTCCTGACTGTGAGCTAGGAGAGTCACAAGAACTCTGAGTGTCACTAGAAGATCGAGATGACTGAGATTCATAGACCTTTGGGTGTGGCAAAACCCGTGAGTATACATCATTTTGGTATGGCCTATGAGAAAATTGCGATGATGTTCTTGGGGCAGGCTGATGATCCTGAAAAGGTCTGAATGAATGGTCCACAACCGAAACATCTATTGATTTTGTTGATCGTAAACAGTTCTGTTGAGGGTCAGGACTGATGGTAGATTGTGTATCTACATCAACTTTACTAGACAGTCCTGGTGATTCATGCATTTGTTGCTGTTCCATTTGATGTGAGTCATGGATTTTATCTCCGTGTTTACCATCTACAGGTAGATGAGCTAGCTGAGGCTGTAGAATTTCTGTTCTCAACGTTCTAGGTATCTCACTTTCCATCAGGTCTTTGCTCTTCTGAGGAACATTGGGTTTAGGAGGCAGCTGAACCTGAAGGACATGTGGCTGAGACTGACTACTGCTTTCTGCATGCTTATGCTCAAGTTCAGTTTGCTCTTTCTTGTAGACCTCCGAAGTTTTAGCCTCTAGTTCAATCTTCCTACCTTGCATGCCTGCATCAGATGCATGACGATAAAGACTATGCCGTGTGGGATTGAATGATGGTCTTGGTTTGTTTGCAGTCAGACTCTGCTGAAAGGAATCTATAGCAAAATTCTGCCGCCGCTGAGGTTGAGGAGTTAAAGGTCTAATAGCAGGTCTGCGAATGGGACTTGATGGTCCATTCCACTCTTTGCTAAGACTTCGACGGAAAGGTAAAGATGATGTGTCTTGATCATCATAGTTGGAAGAATTCCTCTTGATAGTACTAGTTACCCCTGAGTTACTGTAGCGCTGTGGTGATGAGGTTTTATTCAGTTTAACTAAAGAATCAATAGAAAAGACCCAGTGTACAGCAGTGTGAATTTTCTGATTGATAAGCTTTGTCAAGCTGCGTCGCTGGTAGAAAAGAATGTAGGAGAACTTGGTGACAACTTCATCCTCAGCTACAGCATGCACTTTACGATCATCAAACTCCTGCCATATCCCATCCAATCCATTCTTGCAAAATGCTGCGCAAATGTAAAGAGACAATAAAGAGTTTCAAAAAATGTATGGTGATAATGAGAAGATGAGATTGGTAAGTGTATAAAAAAAGCTATGTGGGGGATTGGAAGAAAGAAAACTTATACTGTTTTGTGTTAGTGCATTTTAAACTGTATACACGTATACACTTAAAACTAGCACTCCATATAAAGTTTTTTTTAAAAGTCAGAGCTTATGTTTATTTTCCTTGAAAAAATAGGAACCTGGAGTAAATCAAACTCACCAGTGTAATGACCACCCATCATATTGCCATAGTGATTGCAAACACCAATCAGATCATAAGTAACATCATCCGGCCTGAGATCCTGATCACTTCGATGTACCATGTGGGGAGTCATGTCCAGATTTTCCACAGGAAAGTTGACAAGAGTATTGAGCTTGTTTCTCCTCAGTCCTGTCTACAGAATGTAGACCAGAAGGAAAATAAGCATCATCTTAAGCATTGGTCAAATCTGATTAGATGTTCATTTACATGCCACAGGTGTTAACCTTGACCTTTTATCATGAAACAAACAAACAAAAAAAAAACCCTCTGAAACCATTGTGTTTTTTACTCACCTGCTTGAAGCGTTTAAGATGAAGAATTAGAACATCAGGTAGTGACCACAATCCTAATGTTTTGGTGGCACCTTTTTGAGGCTTCTTGCAGTGAGAACAAAGCCACGCATCTTCTCCCGCCAACTACATTTTTTAAAAATCATTAGTTTTAAATATAATATCAGCAAAGATACCTTTGTTAGAAAACCGAACTCTACAATTTTTACTGTAAGACTGACAAATTTTAAAACAACCTGCAATTACTCATTGAAAACTGTTGGATATAATTCTGAGGAAGAAAATTTCACTCTTTCATGAAATCCTACAAAGCCAAATCATAAAATTAAGGATAATAATCCAGTAAAAGAGATAATTAAAAATGCTCACAGTCTCAGTTTCTACATTCATTCAAAAAGAATGGATTTCTCTTACAACTGACCTTCTCTTCCTGTGTGTACAACTGGAAGCACTCTTGTAATGAAACAGTGACAGGCTGCTGTGCAGAGGAGCGCACTTGACTCACTGACACATGTTCTCCAATATGCTCTTTGTCATCCTTGATAACTCTACAGTATCAGGAAAAAAAATTGTCTGTTAAAATATCTTAGTATTCCACTTCGTGGCTCCAGTTTCACAACTATGATAGCCATTATGTCAAAACTTTATTGCATTTGTTCCTCAGGTCTAACATGACCTGAAATGGTGTGATAAACACTTGACCGACAAGAAATAGACACCCAAATGTTTTTTTTTGGCACCAAAGTTTACAAAGAATGTCAACAAAGACAATGATGCATATTCTTCTGTCTATGCACATCAGTAAGCATATTTGCATGTAAACTTTAACAGTAATACTCTGGTAACAAAAAAACCATTAAAAGTATATATAAAATATTGTTTTAATTAATGCTAATCATTTTGTATGAGAAATATATTGTCATTTAATTTTAGAAAATTCTGCTTGAGTCTTCAGTACATAAAGAAGGAGCCCCCAGAATTTATAGATTACAAAGCCAAACAATATTTTCATATTTCTGACTGCCTATGTACTTAATACTAAGAACTGAAATAAAACAGTCACAGAAATTCCACAAAAGGCACACAGAGCTAGCAATGAGAGCAACTTAAATTTTTCGTAACCCATTATCTGAAAAGGCACACTATGATGTCATGATTGTCTTTGAACGCATCTAATTATAGTACAATCCCAGCACTCCCATTGGACATAGATTTGATAATGTAAACATATCCATGAACATTCCTTCTGACAATGATTTTATCCCTTCTCTGTGGATGGTGATGTTTATAGAGCTATATCTTGATAAATGGGTTTTTCCCAAATGTTAGGAAATGCTGTCTTGTACAGATCTCTGCACAGCCATTTGAAGACAGTTTTGCATTGTAGTAGACCTAAACTTTCATAATTTCTTAAATGTTTATCCCTCTGGTTTGAATTTAAATGTAGCAATATGGTCTATAAAATATATCTTTTAAAAACTCTACAAAAGTTAATGCATACACTTCTTTCACATCTGACTCCCACTCAGCAATGAGTTTAAGATGTTGTGGTCCAAACTCCTCACCAAGCATAGACAGCACTCTAAGACAAAAAAAGGGAAACAAAAAAAAGTGCATCAGATTATCTGATCTACCTTTCAAGCTGATGGGATGCAAAACACTTAATACAAGTCTTCCCATCTTGAAATGAAAGTAACTATCTCTCATACTCACTTCCTTCTTCAGTACTGTCTATGATAAAAAATTTGTTCAGAATGAGATGGGTGTGTTTTTCTTTTGTTTGTAAGTGCTCTGAATATTGTATTAGTTACAATATACTCTTTAATTACAATAGTATTTCTTAACTAGCTTTCTCACAAAAAGAGAGTGAAAGTATCTTACATACCTAAGGTTTTATCCAACACATAAAAAAATTCATGCCTTTTATATCACTATTACCACTTCTTCATCTAACTGCTGCTTAAACTACTGTATATATATAATCATTTGAAGGGTTTCAGAAGATGAACACCATTCAGCTTATTTACAATACCCATTAAATCATTTATCTTTGGGAGAAAACCCTCAGACGAAGCAAGCAATGGTCCTCTTTCCCTAAACTACAATAAAATGAAAGAAATTACATTTCATAAAGAGCTCCTCTAAAGGAAAACTAATATCTTCTACCTGTCTACAGTCTCTGTGTAAAGAGGCATTTCAACATCAGGAGGCAGATAAACTGGACGAGAACTGCCATCAACAACTTGTAGCTGAAATAAGTACTGCAACCGCTGGGAGCACAAGGAGAAGTCTATTAATTTAAAAGGTACAGGTTATACCTTAAAATTTCTGTTCTACCAACTACAAAGCCAAAAAGTTTTTTTTTAAAGAACAACAATTACAAACAACATACTCCATAAATATCATAATTTTATTATTATAAAATGCTTACATATAAAATAGAACATGTATATTTGAATGAATGGCTATGTCAAAATAACCACAGAGATATGATCAAGGTGGAAAATTCAAATTTTAACTTTCATTATGCCTGGTGTTACAATTTTACATACCTTATCCAAGACCTCTCGCTTGACTGCATCCCCAAGTTTACCAAGAATCTCTCTTTGCAAATTCTTCATGTTTATTTCTCTTGAAACTCTTATTACTTCAGGATGGCAGAATCTTAAAAAAGTCAGGATAATTGTACATTACAAAATTCATATGTATTTTCAAACTGCATTTTCAAACTACATTTTCAAACTACAGACACCTAGCTATCATCAGAACATTGATATACTACAAATGAAACAAATTTTTTTAAATTTAACAAATAAAACCATATTCTTTAAAGCTCGATTATTTCACCTCTAAACTGTAAACAGAAGTAAATGTTTTATGCCCATAACAAGTAGCATACAACAGACCAAAGTAACACAATAATCTTGATGTAAACATATAGTACTAGGGTTAATTGTAAAATACCAACAAATCTGATAACTACTGCTTTTAAATTTGAAACCATAATGCAGTCTGAAGTAGTCTGAAACCTACTATTAAATGTGTTATTTCTCAATGGATATCCTAACACTATAACCTGACTACCAATAATGTGATGATGAAATTATGTGTACAAGTGTTGGAGAAAGTAATATGCAGAAAATAAATCCCATAAACTGTAAACATAATTATATATATACAAACACATGATTGTGTAGTACTGTGTGTATATATATATATACAATTTAGTGCAATTTGCTGGGTTAAAATTTGCTTCTGTGTATATTTCATATTATACATATAATGTACTGGTATTCATATAACTTATATAAAATAATCTCAATTCTCTTAGAGAGCAAAACAATAAAGTATCTAGAATCTTGAATACTGTGATTGCAATGGTGCCATATTTCTGTCAACTCTGCAAATGCTTTGATGCAGGGATGAATGGACCAAATTTTTTTGTTGTTATTTTTTTTAACAAATCCCAATAGGCGCGCACCTCTTCAGCGCAGTGACAGTCCTCTCAACATGCAGGACAACAATCTGTACTGTCTCAAAGCCTGAAGACTCCTCTGCCGACTGATACTCCTCTGGGTACATCTCAATGGCATAAATGCACCCATTTTCAGGTAAGTCTGAAAGAAGCTGCTCATTGCTGAAGGTGGCACAGAACCCATCTTTTGCCAGTTGGCACAAAACCAGCTGTTTCAGAATTAAACAATAAAGAAAACAATAAGAATATGTGAAAGAAGATTCACGAAAGGCGACCTATCTACTTATTACTTTATTTAGCTGAAGCCATAGCAAATGCTGAGTTTTTTTATAAACTGGTGAGGAAATTTAAAAAAAAAAAATAACTGATGACATTATTGTAGACATTTTTCATCATCTCTGTGAATGAAGCATCAAACAAATAAAAACATTTTTCCACATTTGGCTAATAAACAATTTTTTTCTGTCATCAGCATCATCTACACCTGACACTGGTACTTTCATACTTCTCAGCAGGCTTCAAAACATGTTTTAAAACTAGAAATAACAGTAAAATAACAAACCCAGATGCCTTTGCCTGTGACCTGCGTACTAATCTGGTTCCCTTAACTGTGGCAAAGAAGTGTTTTCAAGATGTTTAGAACCCAGTGAAGGTCAGTGAGTACAAATTTTCCTCTGCCTTTTAAATGTCTTAAATGACTGTAAACCATCTTAATATCCCAAGCATTGTAGATGCCTGAATAGAGGTAATTACTGAGACAAGCAAAGGGGGCTGTTGTTTGGATCAGATCTATTCTTGTCAAGTGGCACTCAAGAGAATATATGAATATAGCAGCCTAAAAAGACTTAATGTGGAGAGCCAAGATTGTGCCTTTCCTTCTTACATATTCATAAAATTTCAACCATGTGTCTGTAAAATAGCTCTCCCCCAATCCCAGCTGCCTCTCCTTGCCTAGAATCAAGTAGTATGTTGATTACTAATTTTTCTCTATTTTTCTGGAAAGCTACACATGGAGATATATATATAAAAAGAGAGAGGGAACATAGGGATAGTAGTATATAGGAGTATCTCTCCACTCTCTGCCTATAGAATAAATTTTCTGCATGATTACCAATAATTTTCAACCAAGGCAAGGCATATTTAAAACTGGGTAGAAATTTATTTTCAACATCAATGTGAAGGCAGTCCTACTGTATGGTTCTGAAACCTGGAGAGCGACAAACACCATCAACAAGCTCCAGACCTTTACCAACCAATGCCTATGCTATATTTTAGGAATAAGATGGCCTGAAAAGATCTCCAACAGCAGCCCGTGGAAAAGAACCAACAAGAATGCCACTAGCCAAGACATCAAAAAGCGCAAATGGGGCTGCATAGCACACACCCTGCACAAACAAGCTGACACCGTTGCCAAGCAGGCACTTGACTGGAATCCTCAGGGAAAGAGGAGAGTTGGGAGACCAAAGCAGACTTGGAAAAGAACAGTAGAAAGTGAGGCAAAGGACCTCGGAACCATATGGGCTCAACTGAAGGGGGCTGCCCAAAACCGGGTCTGCTGGTGAGGTGTTGTTGCGGTCCTATGCTCCTCGAGGAGTAACAAGGACTAAACTAAGAAAATTATTTATAACAATGGATCTCTTTAAACTAATGAGTAATGTTATTTCCTTACAAAACAGAGTACATGGCAAGTCTAGAAACCAAATATTACAAGAAATATTGGTTATTCTTATTAGCTGTTTACAGTTTACATGAACATGTATACTTTGAAAAAAAGAACAGAAAAAGCACATCCTGAACTCTGAAGAGTTAAGTTAAATGACAGAAGCCTATGAGTATGAAAAGATTTTTTTTAAAACTTGATCTTTGACATTTTATTTCTCGACCATTTTACCTATTAGGAAGAAACTGTTTTAAAACATCACTAGAAAACAACACTGAAAACATATTATACAGAATCAAAATATCTACCTGGTCAGCAGGAATGGATGTTTCGGTGGACAGAGCATCCCTTAAGTCTTTGACAGTGTCATATATATTCAGACTCAGTCCAATAGTTATTTCTTTTTGATATTCACCAAGATAGGCAACAGTGACATAGACTGGCCTAAGGCATTTCTGCGGCAAAGGCAGAGACACACACAAGTAGGGATCAAATGTATTAGAGTGTCGGTTACAGTAGGGACAAGTGAGTGATGAGCAGTGAAGTGCCTGAAATAGCTGAGTGATGAAGCTACTGCTGGTAGAAGATTCTGCTGCTTTTGCAAGTTCCTCATCTGTCTGGGGATGATCAGGTGACACAACATTCTGAAACAGAAGAATATATCCTTTAGAAGATGCAAAAAACAAATTTACATTGATCTAAGTTGATTGAGAAATTACATATTTTCCAAAATGGTCTAAGATTAACAGATCAGCTTCTTCACAGTCTTTGGGATAAAGAGTACAACTGATACTAAAAGACAACAATGTGCAAATGGGCAGCACACCACTGCTGAGATAGGGGAAAATTATTAATCTAAAATAAAAGCAAATAACAGTTATCTTTCATAAAAGTATTTAACCGACACAGTATAAACTTTGAAAGCATCTTTCAAGCATTAATCTTCAAGTTTATAATTTAACACCGGTTTTGTCACAATGAAGACTGTTCTGCTCTAATTTGTTTTAAAAACATATCAAACAGGGATACTGAACAGCTGTTTTAACATTTCTCTATTTTAAATGCAACTATGACTAGAATTTAAACTTCTCTCTAAGAACCAATGTAAACTTATTGCTTTTTTTGTATGCTGGTTAAATATGAGTTATAACCTACACTTAAAGAACATAAAAGTTCAGTGGCAACAGCATTGCATTTGTTCAATGTTTGCCATAAGCTATGAAGGGGGTGTGGAATAGAGTGTGGGTGTGTCGGAGCTTTAGATTGAGCCAACAACTAAGGCAATTCATGGCAAAGCAGCTGGTCTTGTAACAGGTGACACATCCAGAGAACGGATACAAAGGACACTCAAACTTTAATTGATAACACAAATTTGGTTGCCACTTTAAAATACCACAATTAAATGTGAGAATAAACAGGATCTTGAAGGTGGAACTTCTTCTGTCGGGACAGAATCAAATCATATTGCCCATGCAAGGGAAGGTAGGAGTACACGCATTGCGGACTGCTAGTGGCTAGTCGTCTCCAATTAATGCCCAAACAATAAGCAGGGTAGACATCACAGGCACTGCCGAGTAGCCTGGCAATAAAACGTCTTTCCCACCAGACCAGTACTTGCTGTAGGGTCTGAGAGCTGAGGTGAAACGGCTTCTATCTGAATATACTATCATGGTTAGGACTGAATGCAATCTCCACAAACACACAAAACTAGAATTTATAAAGGCAAGAAGCAAATGACACAAACATAAAGACAACTGAATTTTGAAACTTTATTTTTACTGCTTTTTTGTCTTTTTCTATATGTTATCTTTCCTTCCTCATAAGCGGGGATATCAATATTCTGCTTGTAGTCTGTGATTACATCTACGGTCTATGTGTGCATCCACCAAAGTTTTGAGTGTGATGTGCATGTACTCTAGTGTCCACACTGTAGCATTATTATTTTATTTTCCAGTTGTTATGTATGCAGCTACTCATCATACACTTCTGGGAAGTAATCTGTAAATGAGCAATGAAATTCAAGGCTGGAAGCAAGAGGGCAGAGCCTGCATATACACCGCTGTTAGTTTGGCTCTGGTGTGGTTTGTTTCGTTTTGGACAGCCCAACGAAAACAAGTAAGAGAGGGAAAAAGATCAACAATAGCAACAAAATATAGTTAGCAACTAAAATTCATTTAATTTACTTTTACAGTTTCAAACACCTTCCCCCTTCATCTCATGATTTACGTAACATTACAAGGAATTGAATGTTTCTTATTGGCAGGTGAAGTACAGGTATGCAAACAAAATCAGTGGCTAGAGGCTCTGTCATACAGATTGATATATAACAAAGTAAAATCACCAGTATAGCAAAGGAAACACAAAAATTAACACTGCTACTGATCCTACTATTTATATCACAGAATAACAAATATGTAAAGCGAACAAGATAAGAATCCCTTATAACATATGAGTGGGTCTTGCAGTTTTAGACTGGAATGAACTTGTCTATAGAGACAATACATTTGTCAGTGTGGAGATGTACCGTGGTTAGAACAATTACGGTTTTTCAGTTTTAATGGTAAATTATTTCCTCGTCTATTAATGTTTTTTGGATTTTGTTATTTAAATTATATGTTCATTACCAAATCTTCACCAGAACTACTGTCTGTTTCATTTAACATGTTTTCTTATTGTTCGGAATCAAATTTGTACTTTTCAACGACACATCTCCAGATATCCTCTACTAGTCTGTACTTTTTTTTAATAAAGTGCGGTGTTTCCGGTTGTACTGAACACTTGTTTTTCTGTAATTTGAAGTAGAATCTCTATCAACATGTTCATTCCAGTCTAAAACAGCAAACCCATGTGCATGTCACAGTGCCTCATGTTTGTAATGTGAACACGCTTAGTCAGATAGATCAGACACACATTGTTAAAACTTTCAACATAAAATGTGTCCCTGGACAGCATATAGTCCTCTGGATGTTTATAGAGGACAGGGCCGTGCAGAAAGTCGCTGAGAAGTTTGACAGCAGCAGGATCAGTTAGTGCGATTAGAGATGGGATTTTAGCAATTGCCTGCAGGGTGAGGCTTGGTGACACTCGTCATGGATGTTTTAGAAGTGTGTAAGACATCCATCCAACAAGTGCCTTAGTCTCACACAGTCGTCATCGGAGTTTTCAATACATCAGTAAACATGATCCCTGAATGCTGCTGTCTTGTCACTGAGCTGAGGGTGCCATGTCTTCCCGAGGTTTGCTTTACTACCTTGCGCCAGCCTTTTTCATCCCAACTTTTATAATTTTAGCAACGTGCCACCCCTCATTAATGTTTCTAACATCTTTAGTTCTCACTAACTTATTACTTGCCATGTTACGGTTGAGAACATCCTCTTGAATGATGGTTGGTCAGAGGAGACTTTTCTGCTTGAAGTAAAACTGCGACAGACTGGTGCTTCAAGAATTCAACGACTGCAGATCCGTGACAGCCGTTTTCTAAAAAATGTTTCATTTACAAGTCCCAAACTGGCACATTTAGCAAATTTTTTATATTGAATGGGGATAATCCTTGATGTACCGCAAGGTACATTCTTTCCCTTACTGTCACCTAGCGGAGACTAGTTATAGAATACACATGATATTATGTCTGTTAGGATAACCAAAGATGATCAGCATATATCCTTCCATTTTTGAAATCTTCACTTGGAGCAAAGAGGTGCACGAGACTGAATGTGCATGAATGCAATCTACAATGTCTTTCACCTTGTCGTGCTCACCAACAGACAAACATAGACTGTGGGGTAACTTTTGTAGATGGTGTATGGGGTCTGTGTTACAGGTGAGATGTTGCCCATTTGTAAAGGTATGAACATTGCATCCAAACACAGATGTACTTTTTGTAAGTCACCAGGGGAATAAAATATTGAATATTATCATCCCTTATGAGTAAAGAAAGATATAGAGATATAAAGATAGACGAAAGCAATAAAAATAAAGTTTTAAAATTCAGTTGTCTTTGTGCTTGTGTCATTTCTGCTGTTCATCTTTTTTCTCCTTTATTTTTCTCTCTATTTTATGGAGAATATATTCAATTGTCGGTCCTAACCCTGACAGTGTGTTCAGTTGGAAACCGTTTCACCAGCTTTCTAAACACCAACAGCAAGTACAGGAGGTCTTCGGGTTAGGTCAGCCCCGAGTTATGATGTTTTGTGGTTACGACACATCTCCCATTTACTGTATAAAGCCTTGTTTTCACTTAAGTGGCTTAGCATCGTAAACGTTGCAACGCAAACTTCCTGTTTCATTTCATTATTAAACACATTTTATATGTGTTTTTTTATAATTACTGTGTTAGGATAGGATAAGTGCTTACAGTATGTACGTATGTTCCGACTTACAGCGAAAATCGGTTTATGACACAACACAGGAATGGAACATCGTAAGTCAAGGACCCTCTGTACTCAGCTGAGAAAGACATTTTATTGCTAGGGTTATTATTGCCTGTGATCTCCACCCTGCCTCAGGGTCAGGGTAGCAATTAGGTAAAACTGACCGCTTGTAAAAGTCAGCACCGTGTACTCCTACCTTCCCTTGCATTTTCCCTTGCCATTTTTCTGAATACTTCTAAACTTTGGACCCAAACAACATGGAATAACAATCTTACTAACCTTTGTGTGCTTGCCCTTTTTCTTGCCTTGAGAAGGAGGAGGTACTATTAGATCCTCATGAATCCTGTCAAGCAGCCACAACAAAAACTCCTGAGCATCATGCTGGGAGCTTCCTTTGTATTGGCTGTTGTATTTTCCCACAACAGCTTTGAAGTCAATGGACACTTCACTGTTGTATTTATCGGACCACATACACTTTAATAGTAATCCAAGCTGTTCTGTTACATCACCTTTAGCTCCTTTAGATCCTACTTTCTTAGAACTGTTTCTGCTGTTTTTTAGAGCATCTTTATACAAATCCGTAACAAAGTACTCAGTGAAAGAATCCGTGTGACTCAAGCACTGAAGCACCGCGTTCATGAAACATGTGTTACCATGATTGAAAAGACCTATATTTCCGGGGGTGCGATCCCATTTACTGACCATAAGACCTGGGTCTGTGATTAGTGGGCGGTTCATGGAATCGGTTCCAGATCTGTCCTGACTTTCTCTGCCTGGTCTGCGACTAATGTTCTCCCCTGACCTCCCACTTGTTTCTTCTTCAGCGTTTCTCCTCCTAAGCGTTGGTGTCCATGGTCCTGAGCACGATATTTTGACTTGGGCTGGCATCTCTTCCTTGTTTAGAGAAGAGTTCGAACCCAAAGGCGAATCCTTTGAAAATGCACGACTTACCGCTTTCTTAACAGATTTGAAGGAAAACTTAGGTTTCAGACCTTTTTTTCTGCTGATCTGTTGGCTGAAACTGCTGTCTTCTGCACAGAACTTCGGATCAACGTTTTCTCTGTCTTCTGTTGTTGTTATGATGGCACTGCGACTAACATTACGATGCGCTTCGGTCAGTCCATCAAGCACACCTGAAGCAAGGATTGTGTCTTCTTCGTCTTCTAATACATCTCCTTCAGACGAGGCACGCTGTCTCCCGCCTGGAATAATATGTGGCATCATTGGAAAGCGTTACGAAAAACGCGTGTCCGTTCCGCATTCGTAAACAACAGGTTTCCGTCTACCCTGCTCTCACCTGCATATTTGTCTTCCATTTTTGCTCGAAGCATGATGGGATTACTATTACTTTACGAGAACGAGGCCGACACAGAAAGAAGGCGGGAAGCGAGGAGACAAAATAAGAGGTTTGTAGGCACACCGAAGACACTTCAAAACAAAAAAAAAACTATGGAAAAAAACCAGCCATGTTTTAAAAACAGCATCTGGAGTTTACATATTTATCACTTCCTTTTTATGATCTTTAAACTGCCTAAATAATCAACTCTAGAGGAGTGCTATAGTGTCTGAACTCAGCTAGTATGAAGCCTATTTTCAGTGGGTGTCAACAGCTCTGTTTAAAAACAAAAGTTCTGGAAGGAACTGAGACATGCTTTTTCAAGTGACCAGTAGATGAAAAAACGGGCTTGGGGAGAGAGAACTTGAGAAAAACTATTCCGAGATCCTCTAATTTTCATTTGTTATTTTTTAATTTTGCGAAAAGGTCTTTCATAACCCATCATGAGTTCATCTCTCGAATTATTGAATCCTTTGCGTATGATTTGCTACCTTACGCTGTACTAGAGAAATGTGAAGAAAAAACATGTTTTGTTCAATTATTTTACTAATTTTAAAACCAGATAATTTATGTAACAAAAGAAGCACAGACTGATCGATATGTCATGATAGTGTTATTCCATTTTTTTGGTTATCCTCATCCTGTACCCAATATTTATGTTTTAACCGCACCTTTGAATGTGGTTTGCCAAGGAATTTCGCTGGATTTTTACTGTCAGTATATATGTTTAGGAAGCAACGATGGCTTATCAGCAAGGAATGGAAGGGATATGTTCCAAGAAAACGTTGGTGAAGCACAAAGAAAAAAAGACTTGCCATCATGGTCCTACAAACACTTACCAAGTTCAGACACCTCTTGGTGAAATGACAATTGTCAGTTGTCCTAAGGGGCTACATTCCTTGAGCCAAGCTGCTCGAACAGATGACACATTTAAGCCAGACAAATGGTAAATAAAAAGTATATTTTGGTTTTGTATGTATGGTATCCATGATATCCTGATAAATCTGCAACCTGGCTAGTGCAGGGTACCTGAGTTTCCATTATCTGTGGATTTATATTGTATGAAGTTCTTTTGACCATGTCAATACTACCAGTGGATAGTATGCGATGTTTTCGCCTGTGCATGTGGTAAGGGGAAATAACTACCAGATTTTTGTTTGTTTGTTATTATTATTGAAATTGCATGTGGAGTAGTCCTTATGCCTACATGGATCACATACCAGCATCCTTCAAGATTCACCTCATAATTCAGTGCAAAAAGAGTCTTAGCCAGTTTTGCAATAAGGTTAACACAGACCTAGATCTAATGGTGTAAAATTGAAATTGAAGCAATAACTACATAACCACTGACTGCATCTTTTTCTTTATAAATTATGACATAATTTTGCCTGTGTATATCATATCTTATTGCTTATATGAATTGAAAAAAAATTTGGAGACATTTATTTGTGGGCCATAAAATTCAGGAAATCCACAGGCAGTTTATTTTTGTTGTTGAATATGTGTAGATTAAAAGTATTTGCATGTGTAATTGGAGTTATTGAGATGATATTGCAGATGAGTTGAGTTATAGAAAATATGTACTTGAACAGAAGTATTGAGGATGATCCCATCGAACAGAAGGAAGTTTAGCTAAGCAGGTTAAACACAGGAGTAGTTATATGCTGTTAATAAAATGGCCTAAATGAATCAAGTGATGGAATAATTTTTTTTAGGGGGTTGAGGGGCTCATTTGTTCAAATGAGGTCTGGGCCATATAAACTAACAGGACTAAATTTGAACTTTCATGCAGCATTGATAATCATTATGGTTAATAGAGTGTTTACAGCTTGACCCCTTCAGCGAAATTAGTTCCCCAAGAAACATTTTAATAATTTGAATGGTTATTATCTTTTCAGGTGTCAGGTTGAGTTTATATCGCAACTGTACAGTGACAATGGATATACCTATACTCCAGCTCTTCACTGTATTCAATGGCTGAAAAACTATTTTTTGAAACAAGAAAATGACACGAGACCATCGATCTGTCCTTCCATATCTAGGAAAGGTAACTGTATTGGTACTGATTTTTGGTCTTTGAAAATATATAATAAATTACAATTTGACCTTCAGACTTTTTAAAATTTTGGTTATAGTTTCTGGATTTTTGCACTGGCTACAAAAGGTCTACAATATTAGGAAAAAAAACTTTCGTGAGAGGTTTTTTTGTATACAGTGGTTTTATATATATTAAAATAAACCTTATGGACATTTTGCCTGGACTCTTTTATTTCAATTCACCTGAGTATTTTCACATACATTTTCTTTAACAGTTAAAGCCCTTTAATTAATGACTATTAGTCTTAAAAATGCTGTTTTGAAATTAGTGAGTCATATTTGTCTCTGATGAAGTTTTACAGATACCGACTGCAATTTTTGGAGAACTATAAATATTGCAAAAGACTAAAAGGTGTCAAGTGAAAATTTTCAATTTATTATGCAGATACTTTTACGGGCAAGGTATGGCAGACATTAACAGAGAATGTTCCATTTGGTGAAACAATCTCATACAAGGGCCTTTCACTGGCAGCTGGCAGGGATGGGGCATTTCGTGCTGTGGGCCAGGCCATGGCTAGTAACCCTGTACCACTGATCATTCCTTGTCACCGTGTCATTCGCAGTGATGGTGCATTTGGCAACTATGCAAAAGGAGAACTTAATTCTGTCAAGGAATGGCTGCTGCAGTTTGAAAGGGAGCTGTTTAATTTGAACAGTCGCTTACCATACCATGGTGTTCACAAACATTGCATCCTCAGTTTCATCCAAGTTTCAAAAGAAATTTCAGTTTTCACAATATTAACAATTTTGTAAATCTTATAAAACGTACAGGTAGTCCTCGGGTTACGACGGTCTCGAGTTAACGCTCAGAGTTTAGCGAAGTAGACTCATCTGATAACAGTGCATCAAAGATGTGGAATGACCGTTCGACTGTTTCCTACGATTATCAAGTTCTGCTCCTAATTCCGTAATATCCGTAAATTTTATGCTGTCCACCTGCATTTTTGGAGGGGGTGGGGGAATTGCTGGTTTGATCAGTGATGGGGTTGAAGCTTAATCCAGGTGCAGAAGATTAAGCACGTGTTTTCTACCTGTTCCAAAAGCATGATCCCAGAGTTTTATCTTGCTTTATTCAGGAATAGAAAGGTTGGCTAAACACAAATTATATTGTTTCTGAGTAAATTTATTTGATGATGCCTGAGCAGTTGAAATGTTCCAGGTTTTGACTTAACATGAGTGATACATGTCTCGGTAAAAATTAAATAGCTTAAATAGCAAGGGGGAAAGTCATGTAAGTTAAACTAAAATGTTTGTCTTTGATCCTTGGAGCATAGATGTTACAGGAATGGTAATTGTTTAAAAATGAACTTCATAATGGTATGTTTTACCGTGTTCATACTACAGTATTTTAGTCACTCTTATAGTAATACAAGTTTATCATGACTGGGGTTAAGTATGATCTCTGAACATTGCTCAGATTCTAACAGTTTTCAATGGCTTCCAAAGATCTGAACAGGTTATTCAGCTCTTTTGATTCTGTTTAATAAAATGTAGGAGACTCATTGTTTGTGTGAAAGCCAAATTGTTGAGAATTGCCACAAGCAAACTTCTTAATTATTACAGCACGGCAGGTTGCTATAGTCAGAGTTAGCAGTAAGCTGATATCATTATACTTTATTGGACAGCAAATGACTTCCTGGCTAATTTTCGATTTGAAAAGTAAAGCTTTTATGATCACTGACAGGTCAGTATATATTATTACCTCTGTTGCTTGTATATATTTTCTAATCTTTGTGGGGTTTATGCAGATGATAGATACAAATGTGCTTAAATTTGTAAACTCAGAAAGTCTTCATACTTGTGATATGCTGTCATATACCATGGTGCTGCATCTAATCCGTGTCATGGGCTGGGGGGTAATGTGTGTGTGTTT
Source organism: Pomacea canaliculata (assembly GCF_003073045.1). Classification (NCBI taxonomy): domain Eukaryota; kingdom Metazoa; phylum Mollusca; class Gastropoda; order Architaenioglossa; family Ampullariidae; genus Pomacea; species Pomacea canaliculata. The sequence goes on along the minus strand of NC_037590.1, from coordinate 19,904,128 downwards.
GGTTAAGCATGGAGGGCTTTTTGGTTTGGTTTGTTTTTTGTTGGGTTTTTTTTTTTTTGTTTAAGTATTTGCTTTCTACACCATGGACCAACAACTGGGTGCTCTGGAGTGAGATTGGGGAAACCAAAAACGAATTCTAGTTATAACATTTGGGCATTTTGTGTCCAAAACTAAGAACAATTTCAAGTGCTAGTTTTCAGAAAACCGTAATCAGGCATCTTCAAAAATATTCTGTGATAAAGAAGAAAAGTTACTTGCAGTTTGAAATTATTGTTGTAATGTGGATGTTATATTGTTTTTATTAAGATGTTTTATGGAATTCATATCTATGATGGACATTTAACAATTTGAAACAAGCTATTTTTTCATTCTGGATCTATCACAGATCTAATATTTCATTGATTTCAAATCACAGTTGGTTGTCTTTTGTCATTTTTTGGTTGCCATGTTTTTTTCTTCATATTGTGTGCCATGAATCTTCATAACTTACAGAAATCCATTCCTGGCCTTGTGTGTTTTTTTGAAAAACAGTTTGTTTAAAATGCATGGTTAAAGCAGACTTTCAAACAAGCTAGATAAGCATGACAAATCAGTTTGCTCCAATGTTTTAGTTTTTTTTTTTGTAAGTTTTGTTGTCATTCACTATGTCAAGCAGTGTGGGGTGAGTTGTTTCCCTTACAGAGTCCTTCTACCCATGAAAATGTTATTTTTATGCAAGGGAAAGATATTTTTGGAAACCAACCCTTTTATGGTGTAGATGCTAACTGCTAATCGCCAGACCTAGCTGTCACCAATACACTGAGGATAGCTGTCCAAGGTTCAGATCACATCTTGGGCTCCCTATTTTTTTCTCTGCATGTGGCACCTGTTACATAGAGCTGGCAACTTTGTTTATAAAATGGTGGACGAGCACAAAAATTCCTCTGCCACACCCACCAATTATGGTGTATGTCTTCAAACCAAATCTTTTGTGGTCAAACAGACATGAAGTGCTTCTCTGTTGTGGTTGCGAAGTATATAAACTTGCAACATTGTGAAATGATTGAGATGTTTCTGTGGGTATTGACTGTTTTCTTTTTGGAAACTTAATATTTTATAGTTGTCTGGTAGCTTTGCCTTCTGTAGGTATATATTCTAAAATTTTATATGAATGGTGTTAGGTACATATAAAGTTCTTTCATAAATAAATAAATGTGATTTTGCTGCAGAACAAATTTAATTTTCTCAAAAATCAATACAGATATACAAAACAAAAATCTCAAAAGTTTACTAGATTTTTGCACACAAACAACATAAAAACTCACAATGTATTGCTTTATGTTTAACTAAAACATAGGTGTAACAAACATATATAACAAAACCTTTTAAAATAAGAAAACATATAAATAGAATGTTTTTCCCATGGTTCCCATTTCTACACAAAGATTAAAAGAGTTGAGCAAGGGATTGTTTCTTGCAGCATCCCTGAGTACTCAGATGCTTACTGGCTTTCAGTATTAGAAATTATGTAAAAATAGTTGGTGAACCTTCATTACTTTACTAAAAACCAGATAAACTATGCTCATTTTGTACGTATACATCATGCCTGCTGAGTGCTAATTATGGAAGTGCAAACAAGAAAGTTACATAAAATCATCTCTCTTGCCCAGTGGAATGTAAATAGTTGCATTAAATCCGAGTAAAGCTTTTATATAAAACATTGATCTCTTAACCCTATCAAGCATGGAAAACAATTGTATCTTCCAAGTTCTTGCTACTGCTGCAGGGGTTTCTAAACTGCCTTCCACAATGGGCAGTGCTAAAGACTGCCATTTATTAAGAATCCATGTACACGAGCTTAAAGTCACCATTCTTTCAAAAACAAAACAATATTCCAAAAGTTCTTGATTTCAATAGAAAATTAGCATGCACATTGTTTCTTTAATGCGCAGAGGCAATGTCACCAATCAACAATTTTTAAAAAGTCTATATACATGTTAAGTGCTTAAACTTATCATTAAATTACAGCTGTAGCAAGTTCTGATGAATCTTCTCAAAATAAATCTATCTTACATCTTGCACATATCTAACTAGGAAATGTGATCATCCGATGATTGCTGTGAAGAAAATGATCAATATGTTTGCATGTTATTAAGAGATTGTGGATTCTACTTTTTTCTTTAAATTGCAAATAGCTGATTAAATTCCTCTGCTTCATTTTGAAAATTTGAGTTTAGCTTGTTCTGTTATCTTTTATGTTATAAATGAATTTGTAGTATTTGTTCATCTGTAATAGTGTGAAAAGGAACTCAGAATAACTAAACCTCGTGTACAGACCCTGTCAGCAAAAATATTTTCTAAACAAAATGTCCTGCACAAATTAATAGCATACCCAATACAGCATTACCAAGCTGTGCTAAATATGAAAACCTCAAACAGGTCCTGAACTTAGGCCACAGTTATCTTAAACTGCATGCAAAAGTTATGCTTAAAACAAGAACTTGCCATAAACAGAATTCAACTCATGCAAATTAGAGCAATCCAAGGTATGTCACATTTATTTAAAGTCATTAGTGCCTGAATTGCAAAAATCTAGACAATGCATGTATTTATCAAAGTATCCTTAGAAATCGAACATCTGAGCAGAATGTTTTCTGCTCTATACACTGGCCAATCCATAAAGCGAATATATGTTCTTGCAATTGTGTATTTATTTCAGTTTTTGGTGTGTAAATGCATTATACAGGGTCTTTTCTTTTAAGATGAAAACTGATACTTCATTACTTCTTTCCATTCTTGCTTTCTACTGCTATCTTCTTGGTTTTCTCTGGCTGTGGAAAACAGAAGAATTGGAAATACAGTTTTCTATTTATGTACATCTGCATATCTTCATGACAATTTCTTGTTATGTCTATAATAATTGCTGGAAAATGCAAGATTATTTGAGCTCCTTCTCTTAATCCACATACAAAACTCTGATGCAAGGCTCTGAACATCAAGAATGTGGAGGAAAGGCAGCTGCTGCTTGGTCATGTGATGTCTGCTGTTTTGCTTTTTCTTGTTTTGTTTGGTGGCTGACTGTTCACAAGATTTCGGCAGTTATGCTAGATTTGGAATGTACTTATTATCGCTATAGATATCTTTTTTGGGTCCTGCTGTGTAAGCTTTTGTGTTTCACATGGTATCGCTGTTATTTGCATCCCCTTCACCCATGTCACACTTTGATGCATGTAATATGCAAGGCTTTTTACAAACTAGCATTAGTCCAGATGCAATTAATTGGTACTCAATTTTTTTTTAACAAAACATACTATCAATATATGTTACAAACAGTCCTGACATTGCGTCCACCATCTTGTTTTGTCAGCATTTTTCTTCCCCCTTTTTATTCCTTTCATTTATGGGCACCTGCTCCTATCTCTACCCCTATGTTTTTGCTCTCTAAAAGGTACATGCATGTACAATTAACTACACAATAAGACAGCATTAATTTAGAAACCCAAGTTAAAAGTTCACTCACAGGAAGAATTTTGAAAGAGCATGTAAGGTCCTCTGTGACAATCATCACTGCCCCGGCATTATCAAACTCGCCGCAGTAGTTTGGTGCACTGAACAGTGTTACGAGCTGCCACAAAATGAATAACAACACAAATTTTATGACTAGTTTTATTGTCTTTAAAAAATTCATTTGCTTAAAACTAATTTAACCAGTCATTTTTTTTTTGTCTCACCTTTCTTTTTTCAAAAAATTGGTAACCATCTTCAACTACCTGCAAGGAGATAAAAAATCAATATGCAATTTTTATACATAATTATATCATCATCAAATTAACCTTTCAACAGCAATGATGGTCATAGTCCTTAGCCTTGGCAGATTATTCACATATATTCTTCACTTTAGCATTCATTGCATTTAGCTTGACGAAGTTAGCATCATCTCCTATGCATGTAAAAGTAGCTGACAAAGGTTCCAGTGCTAAATGGCATAAACTTTCATAAACTTTTATTCACAATACCAAACAAGCAATACCTGATGTGCTCTAGCTATAAGACCACAGTCAAATTTTTGTAACATCTCTCTGACCACATCACCTCCGAAGGTGTATGAAACACCACGGTCATTTTCTCCCCATCCAGTAATGTCCTGAAACATTAATGTCTTTATTGGTCACAGCTTCATTAGTATGCATAAATGATATACATTTAGTTTGAAAATGTTTATATTTGAGTTGCAGTAAATTAAATACCATAACACCAAAAGAACCCTCTCTGCATCCCAGGGGAGATTAAAGGCCAATGAACAGAAGGAAGTTTGTTAGTGGTAGTTGAGGGTGAGAGGAGATGAGAAGAAGGGGCTCTTCTGTCCAGAAAAAAAAAATCAAGTGCTACAACTGAGACAGCCACCATGTCTCACCAGACACTGGCTGTTCTGGGTTCGGATCTCATCTTGGGCATGCTTTTCTTTCTCTTCATGTCACAGCTGCTTGCTGTGATATAGTCTTAGCAGAAGGCTTGGCATAAAACACCAACCCCATTGCCCCCACTCCCTCATTTAATTTTTTTTCTGAGGTTTTAACCACCATCCTCTCACCACACACGCACATCTACCAACAAGTTCATGTCAAACTATTAAAAATTTGTGGCATCAGACAGAAGACTAAGTAAAAACTTTATATGGCAATTAAAGAAATTTGTTCCTCTGAAACTTCTACAGGTCAAAGTTACCAAGTGAAAAGAATGGGCAAAAATATAAACTTGCCAACATATATACAAGTGCATACCAGCTCAGATGTACACAGCTAAAACTGAATTACTTACATCATCTGGATCTGCCCAAAGCAAGTCACAAATTAACCCATGGTCAGGTACGTCGAGTGGGCGTTCTATTTCTCTTAGCTGTTGGTGAAAAACATATTCTTTAGTTTTCTTCTTGATGTCTGGTGAGCTTTCACTTGCAAAACCTAGAAAAAGCTTAATTTACCATATCTAAATCAATGAAACTAATTATTTAAATGTATCTGAAGCAACCTGGTCCTTTGTCAATTATAAGCTTGTTTAAGAATAAACAAGTACTGCTTTCTAACTTGTTTCCAAAAATTCAAATGAAAAGAACTTTTTGTTCCTACCTGGTCAAGATCTACCAGGTCCGGTGATAATCCACCATGCATGCAAAATATAGTTCCCTCCACAAGAGCAGCTAATATTAAAAGGCATAATAATGAAAAAATGTTACTTATGCTATATTGCTGTAAAAGGTCAGTAATTCTAACCAAGATTAAAAATAATGTACTGAAAATATTACAATCACTGAATACAAATGAGATAAATTTAACAAAATAAACTGGTCTGCAACAAGAGAAATCAATGATATAGTGGTGGTGGCTCTGTAAATACTAGATTCTTCATATAAGAGGGAAGGAAACTAGCTTAGTAGTTAGTGTGCTTGACAGTAAAGCAGGTCATTGGTTCCAGGCCTACTTAGGCCTGTGGCTGGAAAACTCCCACTGCCCACCCTGCACATGCTCTGAGGGATAATGTATCAGGAAAGGGAAAGGATGGGCACAATGGATCATATTCACTGTTCACATGGCCTCTAGCCTGTAAGAGCCTTTGCCCCCACCCCTCACCCTCTCTACCCCCCCCCTCTTTTTTTTTTTTAAAATACAAATGAGAAATTGGAGACAAAAATGTGTCAAACAGAAGTTTAAAAATATAAACTTAAATCATCTCTGTTCTCAAGCACATACTTTGTTCTTAATAGGCACACTGTCAGATTGTTTGAAGTACTGCTGTCTTCTAAAGTTTGCCAATATTTGCTTCTACCCATTTCCATGTTAAAAAGAAAAATATTTACTGTAAGATACTAATGAAAGTAACCAAAGTATTGACACATAACCATGTAAATATGGAAGTAGCTTTAAATTATGAAACACCTAGTCTAAGCTAAGAAAAAGAATATACTTTATTGAAGTGATGAATCTGTGTGACCCTTCTCCATCTTTGACCGGCATGAAACAAGACATATTCCAGTTTTATGCCATCATTGGTGATGTTATGCATGGTCATGGTACATTAAACACGTGGTGATGTCATAAGTAGCAACTGCAATATTTAAAAGAAAGTGTGAGGACCATAAACTAAAGCCCATGACATACCTATTGGCAAGCAGTTGAAACAGTCCGTAAATGTCTTCCATAGTTTGATGTTATATCGTCGTTTGCATTCATCATAAAATCCATAAATTCTGTAAGCAGACGAAAGCAGCAACAGAGAACAAAGGGTAATTAAGCCCAGACTGGAATGGTCTGATTAGACTCTTAAGTCATTTTATTGGTGCAAAAACTTTTTAAGTCCTACACATGGATTCTAAAGTAAAAGAAGTATTTCTTTTATATTCAAAACTGAGCCTAGATGTGATGCCAGTAAGGAATCATCACACATAAAGATCCTTCCTGGGTGGATTCTAGAGCAACAAAATGTATTTAATGGCAGTCAATCAGAAGTCTTTACAAGTCGAGCTTAAAATGTAGTAGAACAGCTGCTTTCTTTAACTAAAATGGAAGAATCAACAAAAATATGTTTAATTAAAAGATTTTATACTTGCATCATATGTTAAAATACATAATATGTACACTTTAACATTGATGTCCTTTACCTAACTGATTCAACAGATCTGCTGTCTTTTTGTCTTATCTGACATGTCATTTTAATGAGTCATGCCTGCCACTGTGCATTTGTGATGATTCTTTACATTTTGGTGGCTACAGTTCTTTTTGACTAGAAGACATCACAAATTGATCGGATCCACAGGCATCAGTTTGGGTTTTTTAAAAACCTAATGACATGTAGATTTTTGTATCAGGGCAGACTTCCCCAGGAAGGTAAATCATGCTGAATCTTTGGAATGTACTGCTTTGAATGGCAAAGAATGGATGCAATCACTATAATCATATCCATTTCAAAGTAAGGAAATAGCAAACAGTGCCAAAACTACAGAACCATAAGCCTAATCAGTGACCCAAGCAAAGTCATGCAAAAAGTAATCCAGAATCACATCAGCACCACTACCAAGGAACTGCTAGCAGAACAGGCTGGCTTCAGATCAAGAAAATATTTTTAAACTCTTTCGTAAAGCACACTGACATTGCTGTCAAGTAAGGAGATGTACCATAAAAGTGCTCATTAATAATAATAATAGTTTATGAATCGATCTGAGTATTGGACAGCTACTCATGTAACACTATATCTACATCCCCAGCAGCTGAAATGATTAAAATGTAAAGAAAAATGTTCACTGTGTACCCCCTCCCCCCAAAACAACCCACCCATAGCTTGAAGTTTATCTTTAACTACAGCTTTTAACAACAACAATTTTTTCAGTTACCTGTTAATTGATGCACATTCATGATTCCCTCGCAGAAGGAAAAAATTGTTGGGGTATTTAATCTTATAAGCCAGCACAAGGCAAATGGTTTCAAGTGATCTCTTGCCCCTGCAATAAAAGAGTCCTATTGCAAAAGAATGATTAGTTATAAATTCTTTATATCCAGCAAACACACAATATCTAAGTTCAGGAAAAGGAAAATATGAGACATAAATGCATATAAATTTAATTCTTATGTATTTTAAAGTATGCTATGGCTGTGAAAATAATCACAGTATTGAAAAAAGAACAACTGCAAGTTTTTGTTCACACAACTTTCTTTGTTTTTTTGTTTTCATTTTTTTTTCCCTACACTTCTTCCAGACAGGTGAAAAAAGTACCCATACCTGTCAACATAATCTCCGAGGAAAAGGTAGTTGCACTGTGGTGGGTATCCACACATCTCAAAATGGCGTAACAGGTCACTATACTGCCCATGGATATCACCACAAATGTTGACAGGTGCCTCCAGTTCTACTAGCATGGGTTGCTCCAAAAAGATGCTTCGCGATAATTGGCATAGCTGTCGAATTTGAGTCTCTGGTAGCTGTACCTGGTACACATGGTAAGGACAAGCAAGCAAGCGATTATGTAAAAGAATATTTTCTGTAGCCAGTAAAAAAGATGGGGCTTGAAAAACAAGAGGAAAGAAATATAGATCAGTAAAATGTAATGGAAGGTTAGGTTGTTCAAAAATGCCAAGTAGGCATACCTGCTTTCCTGGTTGGTCTTTTACAGCTAAAAGCTGGCTTATAATAGAATCCACATCAAAGTCTGGTTTGTTCATCATTTTTTAAAGTAGCTGCTCAAGCACTAAATTAATGGAAAATTTAAGATAAATCCACAATAGTGCCAATAGTTTGAAGAGCAGTTCACTCAGGCTTCCTTTTAAATCAAAATTCTTCCCAAATAGCCAAAACCACATGTATGCATCAGTTCACAGTTTAGCTGAATCAGGTCACTGGTAAAGCAAGTTCTGATGAATAATCAAAAACCACCATGATGTTACATGTGGAAACATCCTTCACTTGATAGAGATGATATTCCTGAAAGCAAAAATGAAATTAATGAAGACAGAAGAGGCCAAACTTTAAGAATTTCTGAAAACATTTTCTCAGAATGGTATAAATTACAATGTGTGCTATTTTGATATATTTGACAGATGTCCAGTTTTATATATTATTACATGATGTGCAGTTTACAATTAATGCTGCAATTTAAACTTTACTGTTTTGTATTACTATTAGCCCCATCTGTTACCATCATGTTTTGTTTTTTGGTGGTTTTTTTTGTTAAAATTAAGTATGACACCTATTGATAAATTATAAATAGAAGACTAAAGTTAACCTCAAACTTTTCAGTTATTTTGTGAGAGTGGAGGTGGGGATGGAATGTCCACTAATATTTGCGCCTAATGGTCGTCATGCATAACTGGCGTTGCACATAAAATTATATGACCAGCGTTATATTGAGTTCGCTCGATCAACAATCTCCTTCACACACACATATGTTCAATATGCAAGCTTATTATCTGATGGCACAATATAAAGTCTGATCACTGCTATAGTTCTTTTTCACCCCCAACCCTCTTTTCCACTTTTCCTACTCTCCAACTCGTCTTCCTCTGCAAAATCACGATATTCTCAGTTCTTGCTACTTCTTGTTGACATCCTCTTTTCGTTGTTTTTTATTATTATTATATTTGTATTCATCGTCAGTACTGCTGTTTATATTCTTCCGTCCCTTGTATATTGCTGTCCATGTCTCAATCTTGTTTTAAGAGCATATGTTCCTTACGAGTGTAAGCGCTATACAAATATTTCATTTATTATTACCTAATTTTTCCCCCATTGAATCAATGATCGAATCGTTGGTTGATCGGATTTATAGCTGCAAAAAAAAAAAAAAAAAATTCACGACGGTATTCGAGCGTACGCCCTGGGAAAAATGTTTATTTCTTGCTGAGAACAATCATATCATTTTAATAATCCACACGCTCTTTGATAATAAATATATATGGACTGTCCAGAAGGAGTATGACATGCACACTTCCAGTCTCAATTAGCTTATCAATTTTTTTTTCGTCGCTAATTCATTGTCACACTCTGCCACACACATTTTTACACAGTGTTCGTACATCACTCAGTAACATATGACCCTCGAACCTTGACTCCTATGGACAGGTATTATCTTTGCTGTGTACCACATATATACAGTTATTAGTCCGGTCACTGCCATCGTTTATTTTTGTAATGTCGACAAAATCGTAAGCAATATACCTGCGTAATCTGATGTAATCTGCTCGCTCTGATTCCTCAGCGTGACTTCACGCGCCATTAAGATTCAGTCACATGACCGTCACCACGGGAGATTCCAGCTGCATCACAAGTTTCCGCAAATCCAGTTTCCATGACACCCACTAGTTTGGGATCGATTGCGCACGGTGTACCGATAGATTACTCCCCCCTGAGATTCGACCCTCGTCATTTTGAACCGCCGTCAAGACGAGAGCATGCGTCGTGTGCATTAGAGTTGCGCCTTGATGATCTGGCGATTTGTTTCCATTCTTCAGCATTTTGTAGGTCCAAGCATTTAAGTATATTTGAAGTACTGAACAGGCTTACAATTACAATTCTTTATTTACGAGGGGTAAAATAAGCAACTGAGCGCTTTTAATTTCCATTTAGCCCTCGCCCTTTACAGGGAACGAAATTAACTAAATAAATGAATTAATTAAGCATTATAGAAAAAATTGAATAAACATAAAGAAGGGTGGATATTTACAAGGTGATGGTTGAGAATATATATTTACAAGGTCACCTGGAGTTGGGAGGAATCTCTAGAGGCCTCATCTACATATGTATCTGTCTTGTTTAGATAGATGGCGTCGAAAGCAGTTCAGGGAGTGCAATTGCTTGAGATGGAGAGGGAGGCTGTTCCAAAGCACGCTTCCTGAGAATTTCAGACTTGATTTGAAGAGGTCTAGTCTAGGGATGGCAATATTTAGTTTTGGGAAGCTTCTAGAGTTATTGGAGGAAAATAGTAGAGAGTCTTGGCGATAGTTTGCCCGTCAGTATTTTATACATGAAAATGCATTTGTTAAATTTAAGTCTGTTTTTTAGAGGAAGGACGCCTAGAGAGGTGAAGTCACTCTGGTCTAATTTCGGTTTTAGCAGAACGGCTTTGACAGCTCGCCTCTGAACACTAACTAAAGGTTTCATGGAAGCTCCACTAGCGGAGTCCCAGAGGGTGGATGCATAGTCAATGACTGACTGGATGTTGGTGGTATAGAAGAGTTTTCTTGCGTGAGTGTCAAGGAAATGTTTTATTCTTGACAGCTGGTAGACTTTCTTGGAGATGTTTTTACTTGTGGTTGAGATGTGTTGGGACCACGATAAGTTATTGTCAATGGTAACACCCATGAGTTTGTGGAACTGTACTTCCATTATTGATTGAGTGCCAATTTGGATACTAGGAAATGGGGTGGCTAGGTTTTGTCTTTTCTGTCTGTTAGAAGCATGACTTCAGTTTTCTGGGGGTTGATGGACATGTGGTTGGAATCAGTCCAAGCCTGAAGCTCGTCAGCACTCAGCTGTATGATGGATGCAAGTGGTTCAATCTGTTGGTGGTGTGCATGTATTGTGGTGTCATCTGCAAACATTTCACAAGATTGGGATATATGGAGACAAAGATCGTTTATGTATATGGCTTAATTTTGTGTGGGGTGTTTGTGCATACTGGCAAAAAATAATGAAAAAATGATACATGATAAGCCAATTTGAGCAAGATAATCCACCATTCGTGAATCCACATTTTCAGAGCAGCTCTTGCGTCCAGGAGGGTGCAAAAAGTGGATACTGATGGTCTGTGGTCTGTTATTGCATCACGTAGATGTTAATAAAGATCCGCGAATCATTTGAGCAAACACAATACAAAACAGAAAGCATCAGACCATCGATTTGGACTAATCTGCCACCCTGTTGGTCCCTTAACCAGTTCTATGTGGAGCCTGGAGTTATTAGCTGACGTTATTAAATGGCCCTTAGCTTTTACTAATATAGTTCAGTCTACACAAGCCCCAACTTTCACACAGATAACTTAATGTAAATGTTTCACCAGAGATTATGATTTATATTGATAATTTCAGAGAAATATAAACTACTGATCTATACCACGATATCCAACATAAGGGCACATAACTTCATTCAATGCAGCAGTCTAATGAGCTGCGGAATGTCATTTGTTAAAGCCATGAATGCAGTTGATTATTCGTTGTTAACGTGATAGAGATGGAAAAAAATTGCCTAGGATCAAAATAATCTTGTGTCTGAAGCACCTAGGACATATAAGTTGCTGAGAAATTAAAGAATGATTCCTCTAAAATATATTCCATATTCTCAACAAACACTAAAATATGTGAGTGCACATGACAAAGCACACAAATATGCTGCTACCACAAAATAATGCTAGAAACTTGCATAAAAAGCCACTAATATAAAAACAATATTTAAAGGTCTTAGAATCTTGTCAAACCATTTTATTCCAATCAAAACACATTTCAAGACACTTTTCTTTCTTTACACCTCTGTTTCTTTTCTGTTAAGCTTTCTTTTCATCTTGTAATGGTTATATTATGGGAGCACAAAGTCACAAGATTAAAGACTGTTTCTTTTTCTAATTGTACACATTTTTAGCTAAAAGATTCTTTTTGACATCTGTGTCGCGAACAACTGTAAACAAAAAGAAAGAAAAAATTTCACAAATATGAACATACTTAAATTGTATATTTTAAGTAACCTTACCTATTTACAAGTCTTTAAGGTATCTGAAGATCATGAAGCCTCTTAAGTGCGATAAATCTGCCTAAAAACAGAATTTCAGTTTCCAATAGGCAATGCTACTAAAACGGTATTTCATGGCACCTTTACTGTAATAAATAAATGCAAAAAAATTTAACTCAACAGGTTATGTAATAAACAGAGACTTGTGTATGTGAGAACTATTTTATCTAATAGTAGTTCATGTCAGTGTGAAATGAACCTTTCCCATTATGCTAGTCATTTTTCACACCCTTCCTTTTGCAATATCATATTGCTCTCAGCTCTTGTTCTTGTTATTTGGTTCCTCTTTGTGTTTTCTGCATCTGAGTTTATTCTTCGTTTAGTACGGTTGTTTATTCTTTTATAGCTCATATGCTTTTTGTTTTGTTTTTCTATCTCTCATATGCTGTCTATGTTTCATTCTTGTTCTAAAGCACTAACAGCATATTCCTTAGGACTGCAAGTATACGCTTTACAAATTTTGCAATTATTATTATGTGTTTTTATGGTTCTATACTACTGTATTCTTTGTATACACATTCTTTCTGTTTTTGAATAATCCTTAACAAGAAGTGAAAACCTAAGACTTCAAATAAAAATTTAAGAAAACTTCAGAGAATGTACAGAATAATAATGTTTAACTTAAATTATAAAGATTATTTATCTCTAAGCAAGTACTTTTATAACAGAGGTGAGGAGTCTTTTTACTGCTAAGGGCCATATGGATATTTATAAAATTATTTGAAGGCCATACAGTTATCAATTTAGAAATTAACCTGCCATATTTTGTCAAGGCATAGTTTTCCAGTTTTGCAGGCAGCTGCTAAGAAGCATGTGCTTGCACAGTCATGAAAATTGTTTTGTCCATCCTGTAACTGGAAGGTCCGTGCTTTTCCCTTGAAGTACATGTTATCAGGATTCACTTAATATAAAGCTGCTAGGTTTTATTTAATTTGGAGTTCAGCCTTAGCCATTTAAGGTAATGGGAACCATTAAAGACAAGGAAAAAAAGCTGAACAAAAACGTTTATATTATTATATTAAAATTATATTAAAAAGTAATATTTTTTAAATACCTGTGTACTCCATTCTGTATCGATGATGTATGTCTCTGTCATAAACAGCGTAGCCAATTCCCACAAAACAAGTTCCTAGTGGAGGGTGGGGGAAAAAGCAAACCCAAGTAATAATTTGTTATGCTTCAACATTTCAAAAAGGATCATTAAAAGCCAACAGAAATTCCAAGATGGCATATCTGTACAGTCATTAACATCTCTCACCTACTAAATACCCAAATTCCTTATTGACAACCCCAAGCACACACTATACTCAACATCTTATGTAAACTTTTTGTTAGCTACTTGCATAGGTTGCAAGAATACCACAAAGTAGTTACTAACAGTCTGATCTACTTCTTCAAACATGTGTGAAAAAAAAATTAACAATAATTATTAATTTTATCACTTTTGTCTTCTATGTCAATACATAGGACTAACTGCTTTGTGAGCTAATTTAGCTGCAAAAATGTGAAGAAACTAGTTTCAATCATTGTTTTTATTTCTCACTCAAAATATTTTAATGAGCAAACCTGTGAAATACTACCCTAATACTGAATGCTGTCTTACCAAGTCCAATCATTCCTAAACAACACATAATCTCTGGAATTTCATGCCAGCCCCTCTTCAGTAGAGACACACCTGAAACACAAAACCACTCCTGTCTAAATCAAATTTGTATGTTACCCTGTTATCAAAATCTAAGGCACCATCTAAATGCCTTTTTCATTGATCATGAATGAATTAAGCAGATAATGTGTTTGTTGTACTGAGATTTCAATGAGCTTTTGTTGTTAATACAGCTATGAATTTTAAAGTATAATAGTTTCAATACAATATATATATATATGCACACATGCATTATCTAACTCGGGTGATGTCCAATTTCCTGACTTGGCATATCATGAAGCAGATAAAAAGGAAGGAAAAAGGTAAAAGATGTAGCCACCCAATTCTTGTAAAGGGAGAGATAAAAAAAAATTAAGCTTCTGTTAGCTGTCATGTGACTCGCTTTCCCTGTTCACTCCCTCTCTCCAAGTGTACCTTCAAGTTTGCTCTGTGTAGCAGAAATATGTCACAGTTTACTCTGCACTGATTTTTTTTTTTTTTTTTCTTTGAAGCCACTCATAACATCATACAATGGGGAAAAATAAACATGCCCCAGACCCACATATACCAATCTAATACAGTCCACGATCCTTCTGTGGGCAAAAAGAGCATTTCTGCCAAATTTGGTGGGGATTGGACATTCAGGATTTAAACAAGAATGAACTGCTATCACTAATACACACACACATTTGCCACACTGTTACATTTATAAAATTTATATTTCCATTTCAATAGAAATTCTGTAAAGTGGGTTTTTAATTCTTATAATTTAATAAATATTTCATTAAATTTCATCAAGCCTATCACTTGAATTTAAAATGTACGCTTCAAGGAGGGAAGGACTCCTCACACAGCTGCACCATCAAACTGTTGTCTTGAGCCAATAAATAGTTAACATAGCAATCATTATGTGCTTTTGCCACTTAAAATTAGGAAACATAGCCCTTTCCCACCAAGGAAATAATTTCACTGGGCAGTTTTTACAGACCTACTATGGGATTGGACACAAAAGTATACTACTGTCATGTGTCAAAATCTACTGATATTTGTAGCCAAAACTACTACCATGAATCTTACTTTTTGACTTTACGATGATTACAGGTAAAAGTTGCAAGGTCTAATGCCCCAGGCAGACAAATTCAAAACTGCACTATTACAATCATTTGAGCTGTCTTTCAGTGACTGGTCAAGTACTCATTCATGCAAATAGGTACATCTCATGAACATAAGTTTATGAAGGCTATAGAAGTCCTACGTGCTGCAGCCCTGTACTTCACAAGGAGTAACAAGGAATAAACAACACAGGGGTGATTCTGAAGGTTTGCTTTTACAGCAAGGCTAGTTTAAATTTCTTACAAGAGATAAAAGCAACTGAACTGGCAATTGAGAAAATGTCATGATTCATGATGCTATAGAAAATAAGAATTTTGAGTGATACAGATAGTGATTTTCCTATTAGGCAGGTCTAGCAGGTCAACTCATTTACAACCCTACTGTTAAAAAATAACTTATGTTAAGTCTTATGCAAGTTCATCCCGATTAACTTAAAGATAGAGCATCTTCAGCTATGTTCCAGAGAAGCTATTCTCCAGCTAAAGGTAAACCAACCAGAAGCCGAAGTAAAGCTGCCATTCAAACCTGATATAATATTTGAACATTTCCAGTCAGCTCACCAGCAACATGCTACCCTGTTTTCTTAATGTGGTCATGATCATTACGATCAATGCCAAAATAGTGTCTACTATGAGTATTTCATCAGTCTTAAAAGTTATGTCGCGTCGTTTTCATCTTAATTCTTCTTATTATTACTTTTCACTCTCAGTGGAGCATCTTAGTTACTGCTCTATTAAAGACGTTGGGTTTAGTCAAGTTTTCTTCTCTTTAACAACATAGCCCCTGAGGGTGACCCCGTAATAAGAGATTCTTCTTTCTATAATTTAGGGTTCTCGGCCTAGCTGCCCTAGCATATGACACTCGCACAATAATAAATAAATAAAACCCGTTAACTTCAAAGCTAAATAATTGCCTTAACAACTGAAAAATAGGAGATTTATAAACGTATTTCACGAAATTGAACTATCCCTGCTATCTGCACATTTACCCTTCGTTGCAGCTCCTGGAAGCCATTTTCAATCATTCCACCACTGCGCAGGTCAGGAAATGTTCCAGACGGAAGTTTACACGATGTCGGCTACACATGAAGATCACAGTCATCTTCGCCCTGGATATTCGGGTTCCTCTGTATCATGTCGTACATGTACAGATTTTAAAGCATGGATGAAGGTACAAGGTAAAACTGTTGAGGTAGGCGAACGCCTAGGTTTCCCTTAAGATAATGTGTAGAAAGATTTTGTGTTTACGATTGCGTGATCATTGCACATGCACATTGAGCAAATATACGCCGATCACAACATGCTGACAGAACACTAGTGACTAGAGTCAGAAGTCTTCATACTCATAGTTGTGCATTTTTATCACGAAAATTTTTCTAGGGATGTTTTGCTGTTTTTAAAAGATTTTTGACAGTTTAAAACTAAATTTTCTTAGCACTAGTCTTTGACTAAATGTGTTATCATACCCGTTCAATTATTAGTTCCTTGACTGGGGGAGCTTATGGATAGACAGGGGGAGGGGGATTGGTGGTTTACGCCCTGCCACCAACTAAGGCTATATCACGGCAAGGCAGCCAACCCTGTAAAGAGATGTCATGGATAGACAGGGCTTGGGTGATAGTGAGCAGGCCTGTCCTGCACGCAGCGTTCGTAAAGCCATTTCTTCATCAGTCCACTAAACTTGAACAGCTTCAAGAACTCTTATATATTTATAACAGTCCAAAATTTTAGAACTATTTTATAGTTTTAATGGTTAACAAAATATACTGTAATCAGCTTAAAACTCAGACCCAGACAATATTCAAGTGACTTAAAGAGAAGACATTCAATATAAATAAATAGGCTATGAAGCCTAAACAAATGATAGCTTGTTGTTGCTACTACACTGTGGCATTGACCTCCATCCAAGTTACCTTGAAGCACACTCTACAACAAAGTGTTATGCCAGGTTCACAGCCTAGGCAAATGATATCCAATTGTTACTACTACATTGTGGCATTGACATCCTTCCCAGTTATCTTGAAGTACACTCTGCAACAAAGTGTTGTGCCAGGTCACATGGCCAAACCAGAAAAAAAGCATATGCTGCTTGACAGGTACATGTTCCTGGCGTTCTGAGAGTGTGGCAACAATGCTTTATGCAAAGTCATTGGTTTTGTTCATTCCTGGTTTTGTTCATTCTACAAGATCTGGGCAGCCTCCTTAGCCACTTATTTTTTAATGCCTGGATTCTTCTCATTGTATCTGCAAGCAGAGTCCATGTTTCACATCCATAAAGCTGGATCAGTACTATGAGGGATTTGTACAGATTGCACTTCATGGTAAACCTGATGTTAAAGCTGAGTTAGACCCTATCCAACTCAGCCATTGCTGCTGTTACTATCATGATCCTGATACAAATGTCAATTATGCAGCTGCATTATTTGGAAAGTACTTAAAGCTGTTCCCCCCTTCAAGCTGTATTCTGCTTATGTAGATATCTGCTATACCATTATCAATGCTGGTCTCCATTCCATATTGATAAAAGATGAAGTTACATTTTTAAGTGTCAGTGTGAAGTTTAAAATTGTTTTCTTGTTTTCTGAGTCTGGAAATAATAATAAAGGCAAACACAAGAATTGGATGTGTTGCATTGTTTCAGTACTATATTTTTCAGCCTAACCCTAAGTAATCAATATCACACATTCAGAGGCTAGATATAGGCATAGGTTTCTTTCAGAATAATATTCAATTCCATATCAACTTTGTATTTTATATAAATAATTTAGAGACATTTTGCAAAAAACTAGTTTATACGGTTTTATTCTTGAGAGAACAAAGGAAGAATGTGAAAGCAAGTTGTAGCCATTTTATTTCATGTTGAATTACAAATTTCTCATTTGATATGTAATGACATATTACTTTTAGTCAAGCTCAGTTCTTTTTCTTACATTCAATTTGGTAATTCTGTTTTCTTAGGAACATCCAAAATCTGGGTCTCGGCATGAATGTCCACTCGACATAAAAGAACTTGGCCGTAATACCTGGTCTTTTCTTCATACAATGGCTGCCTACTTTCCCCAAAAGCCATCTGATCAACAGCAGAGCGAAATGAAACAGTTTATACAACTGTTTTCTCAATTCTACCCTTGTAAACACTGTGCTGCTGACCTAAGGGAAGAGTATGTGTTGAATCTTCTTGTTTGATTAGTATATTGTATTACTACTACTGCTGTCTTTACTTTTTCTGAGGGAATGGCCAGTAACTGATCTTCAATTTTTGAGGTCAAGTGTGTTATATGATATTAGGCTAAGGTGCTTTATTCCTCGTTGCTGTAGCTTCTGTGCTTTCGATTTGTATTAGTGAAGATTCCTTTTTCTTGGTCTTGATTAGAGTTTAAGTACAAATTTTAAATATTTTATCTGGATTTCTTACAAGGAGCTGGTAAAGTATTCATCATTAACATAAAACATACAGCTATTAGTTATCTAAAATGCACCCAAGTATAGTAATTAAAATGCTTGTTTGGGTTTTTTTCCCCCTAGCTTGAAGACCCATGAACCTGTTACCACCAATCGGCATGATTTGTCCCAGTGGTTTTGTGAGCTACACAACAGAGTAAACAAGAAGCTTGGAAAACCAGAGTTTGACTTGTTCCAAAGTTAATGAAAGATGGCGAGATGGATGGAAAGATGGTAGTTGTGGGTGATGCAGTATTTTACAGAACACGTGTCAGGATATATATATCTGTATGGCTGAAATGTATATTTTGGCCAAAGCCCGAAGTTCAGCTAGTTCGTCTTTTGGCCGGCACTTTGACTGAAAGGTATGGTCAAGGCCCGATGTACTTGAAGTGATCACTGCATATGCTACTTTGGCTGACCACTTGCGAAGTGGCGAGAGTTCCCTGGCAAAAATTTGATGTGCTCATGTATCCATATACCAGATGTTGACAGAGGTTGCGGTGATCCAAGAAGCGTTATTGCAGTTGTCATGAATATCAAGGGCATAGATAGACGGATTTAGGCATTATTTAAGGATTTTAGGATTTAAGGATTTAGGCATTATTTTTCTATTTGTTTTCCATTGAGTACACAGTCTTTAACTTTACTTGAATAACATCTCATGGCAGGTGTAATTTCCAAGGATGTATATGCTAAAAAAAATATATTGTGCTCTTACTATTGTACGTAGAACAAAAGAAGTTAATAAGTAGTTTCAGTTACAGTTCTGTAGCATTTTATTAGACTTGTTTTTAGTACTGTCAATATTCCATTATTTTTGAACTATCATTGAAGAACAGTTACCAAGGTAAGGGATTTGTTACCTGAATGTCAGTAAGAATTTCAGAATACCATGCATTCATTGAGAGTTTTATCAGACGATAGTAATATCTGGGCTGTTTTTTTTAAGGATAGTGCTTCCATGCACCACTTCGGCTAAGTTACATTATCAAAAAGAACTTGGAAAAGGAAAATTACATATTTTGGGTAGAAGCTGTGATATGCTGTTTAAAATAAAAGATATTTCGAAGAATTTTTTCATTCAAGTAATTATTTTATAGTTGTTATAGGGATTTATTAATCTTGTTTCTAAAAAATGCACTTGGGCTTCATTATGCTATTAGTATGGACAGACTCGAAAATTCTACCTGTATATAGCAAAGATATTGTTAAAATAATATTGTGCAGGTCCGCTACTACCAATACCTTTCTCACTGCCAGATTTGGGAGGCTTGCCTTCTTGCCAGATGCGGTTTTGACCTCTACAAGTAAAATTAACTTAGCAGACTGTAATGGTTAATTTGCAT
This sequence comes from Pomacea canaliculata, assembly GCF_003073045.1. Taxonomy (NCBI): domain Eukaryota; kingdom Metazoa; phylum Mollusca; class Gastropoda; order Architaenioglossa; family Ampullariidae; genus Pomacea; species Pomacea canaliculata. The sequence goes on along the minus strand of NC_037590.1, from coordinate 19,884,341 downwards.
ACACTGCAGGTGAGTTTTCAAGCCCCAAATGGGGAAAAAAATGGAAGCAAGCTTCTTTGCTTTACCTCAGAATTAAACAACTGGTGAATTACGTTTTGAAGAGGTGAAATAAAATATTTTCAAATAGTGGATCACAAACATGTACAACTAGGGTGGCCTTTGTAATGTGGTATAGTGTTTAAACAGAGCATAAAAAATGGTGTGGGGAGCAGAAAATAATTTGGGCCTCAATGCCATCAAGAAGAAATGGAATAGGTCTGAAGACTGTACATTGTACAAAAGCTGGGGTGGATATAAAAACTTGGGAAAAGATTTTGAATGGTGAAATAGTTTGGAGACAGTCTGAAAAATAATTCACTTTTATTCAACCAAATATTGGCAAAGTGAATGAGCAGATTATAAGCTGATGCAACTGTATTTATTTAAAGAACTACTGCAGTGCAAATATTTATAGCTCAGGTTAAAAACTCAAAGCTATTTCACTTTGTATTAACGTTCTCATGTAGTGTCACAAATAGGATCATTTTGTGTGCATATCAATGTTTGAAGGCTTGTACCCGCGAACGGGAGAGGGTTATCTGCTCAGATCTTGTGATTATTATCGTGTAATGATCTAAACCTATTCATTTGAATAAGACACTAGCACTCGGATGGGTCTTTTGGGCCACTGGATTCCACCAACATGCAACATTCTCAACTAATGTTGCTTCCGGCAGTTTCGAGCTATATCGCTAGGTGACAGCAGGAAAGGGTTGGTAAGTGATACATCCGTTACGTACTGCTTTACGGATCCGTGTATAAACAAGACACTCGATCTGAGCCCTTACCGCAAGTGAAACAAGTTTTACTGCGACTTACATGCGTTCCATAGCGATCACTCAGTTCCTATCGTCATACGCTTTTCTCCACACACAAAAAAAAAGTGAACTTTTAAATCACGATCGACTTTCAAAGTGATGAAAGTGGCACTTAAGCAGCTGTTTACCATGTTTAAAAAGAATCAGGTAAAAATACGAAGCTGGTTTTATTAAACTCGGCAACAAAGCTCTTTGACCTGCTTAATTAATTGGCCCTTCTGTTTTTGAATTAGGCCAACGCATATTACTACAGTCGACTCTTAAAGTATTTTCCATTGACCTGCCGAACAACCAGCTTAAAAAAACATTGCAGAAAAAGAGCACTCAAAAGAATAGTATTTAGTAGTATTAAGAAAGTACAAGCTTAGAAAGCTGCCTAATCAATTTGATCAAATATACATTTTAGTCAATTTCAAAATTCGAGATCGTCCACCCTGGGGCTCGTGCTGACTCTCGGCGGTCCTGATCGTATAAGTTATCATATGTGGAGATGCCCAAGCACTGCAGGTGGTTAGTCCTCAACCTTTGCTGTTTGCTTTACCTTACACTGTCACCTAGTGCTGTTTCTAGAGAGTGTAGATAATATCATACTTTCTTATATCTATACTCTGCATGGAGCTCATAGATAAGACATTCGACCCGCTTTATCGTTATGACATATTCCTCTCACCTTGCAGTCATCGGACCTAAGACTGCGACCCCACAATTCAGTCATTAGTCATACTGTATATATGTTTACGGCTTCGTTGTGGTATCGTTAAATCCTATAGATGTCCATGGTTTAATCACAGATATGTTTCACACATATATATATATCTGTGGACTGTGGTATTACTCTTATCACAAAAGTGAAAATACTCGATCGAGGTCTATAATAGTAATTATATGTGTGTACGTGTCTGAACGCTTTTTCTGCTGTGCCAAGGATCATTCAATTGTCACATTAGTGCCGATTAGGTTGACAGACCAGACTTAACTGAAATTAATGAAAAATTGGAGAGGAGTGTAGACACGAATGTAGTGGTCCGTGCGAACGTTTACTTTTGTATCTTTGTCATTACGAGAGCTCGCGCGGTTATCTTAAAACAAACATCCTATAATTTATTTTTTTAAAAAACATCGCAATTAGCGAGGTCAGAAATAAAGATAAATACGCTGTGATGCAATTTTGTATAAGATAAACTATCAATAGCCTGCAAAAATCAACTCTGCATCGATGAGCCTCGAAATCTCAATATAACACAGCGACGGCCTTTAAAATTTGTACTGATTGCCCGCAAGTGAAGCACGTACGTTATAATTGCTTTCGAGTGTTGCCATCGATACATCACTGAACCACACCGACAAAAAGATTGCAGTCGTTTGCACTGATAATGCAAGCTTGCACATGCGATGCAGCTTGTTATCTTATTCCTGTTCATATTTTACAGGCTACAGTGCGTTATCGCTCATACAGCAACTTGCGATAAGGCCCTCGTTAAACTGGTTTTTCATTCGTCGGGATTGTGAAAGAGAGAAAGAATGCCTGTCTAATGAACAGAGCACATGCCTAAAACAATGAGGCAAAAGTTATAAATACAGGACTTGACTGCTTGCTTCGAAGAAAAATTCATCGTAACCTCGTTTATAAGGCCTGGGTAAGTGGATGTTATTCTGCAAGTTCACGCAGCAACAATGAATGTGGCGTTGTTGTCAAGTGATGGAGCAACGCTTTGATTAAAAAGACCTTAATCGGTGCTTCGCTGCAAAGGTACCGCCTTGACGAAATTTAGTGACTATTGTTAAGTTTACTTTTGCGAGATTACCATCTGACCCGTCTTGGTTTAAACACATACGTAAAGTACATATAAATCATGATGAGAGCTTTATTGGGTCTTGACCCCACCTTACGTCACTCTCCAAGTTAGCTCTTGCCAGTGTGGGTATAATAATTCTAATAAAAGGTTATTTTCAACACAAGAAGACGATCGCGATCATTTTGTCCTTCAAGTATTGTTTTATGCAGTAAGAGATAGAATGGAAATTCCCTGTATTATATGACTGACAATAGATGATATCTATTGTTACATCTATATATGTACTTCAACTGAAGGCCTGAAGCTTTCCTGCTCGAAGCAGACAGGAGACAAAAGACATATATGTTTTGGAATTTTAGTAGTTGTTAAATTTTAAATCATACAATATTCATGTCAATTTGAAGAAATCACGAGGAGCAAAACAACCCTATATATACATGTCACCATCAGTACGCAATTTCAGTTTCGAATGGTTCATCAGTACAGCACATGTCTAAACCTTAAAACTGTTTGGTAGAAGCAAATTTAGAAGTATTTTTATGAAATTGCTTAAAGTGATATCTACAAGCATTATTATAAAAACTGTTTTAACTTAAGACCTAAATATATTAAAAATTCAAAATGTGTAACTGAACACAGGACTTTTAAACACTAGATTACACAAATAGCTTGGGGACTTGTCATCTTTAAGTGTTATCTTATGATTGTTCAACTGCTTACAATAATCATTAAGACAGTGAACTTCAAAGCTGAAATGTGCATTCACAGATATCCTGTTCAGACCTAGTATTTGAAAGGTCTATTTTTAAATTGTCAAATAATAACGAAACTTCTTTTAACAGTCAAAATCTGCTAAATCATCAGTGGAATAGAAAACACAAATAATACTTCGGCGATGCTGCTTGTGGGAATCCTTGCATGCCTTTTCAAGAGAATGCATACATGTAATCCCCCACTTCACCCCAATGACTTTATTAGTTTTGAAGTTTTATGTCACAACAAATTCTCTCGTCAGTATAATCACAAGATGGTTGCAAATTTTGTTATAATTATATAAAATTAATGATTTTCTGATTTTGGTAAATGTGATTGGTTAAAAGGAAACAATTCTGAGGCAACAACAAAAATATAAGCTTTTGTAAAACATTGCATAAAAAGTACAATTCCAGTTCCAGAATAAATATATCAGCAAGAGACACATGGGAGAGATGCCACAGTCTGGTGGTTAGTGCGCTAAGCTTGGCAGCAAAAGGTAATTATTTCAATGCTTACCTGAGTCTTCAAGTCAGAAACTTTCCCTTACCCACTCAACAGATATATGTCCGGGGAGGTAAAGTGATGCACAAGGAGAGGATTGGGCTCTGCCTTCCACATAACATGCTGTAGATATGGCAAGCCATTTACTGTTTGCTGTCATAATGGCTCATAGGTTATGAGACCCACTATCTCCTAGCTGTATCTCCAAAAGATATCTTGTGTCAGTAATAGCGCATTATTTCATCTTTTCGAAAAAGGAGGCTTTCGAGTGACATTTCTTGAAGTGAATCAACCACTGCAGTGTAAGATGAAGGCCACATTTGTGTCTCAGATGCGAGCCCTGTTGTGGCGCAATTATCTCCTCAAGCGCCGGAACAAGAAACAGCTCTGGCAGGTAATCATTATACCAGAACATCAAATATGTGCATATGGCACTTAAGTTATCATTTCAACAAATATTTTTTTTCCTAGGGCCAATGTTCATCAAAAATAGTACAAGAAATGCCCAATTTTTAAAATAATTGCTCAAGATGTAAGTAGCAGCCAATGCCTATTAAAGTATTTTGAGTTGGGCTATCTAGCTATTGGTTGCAAGGAAATACTAAAATTTACTTTTCAATATCTTATATCTGACCAGCTATGCTCTATGGGTTAAAAATATTAAAGGCACCTGGACAAGGGGTTGTCTAACAGATTGAAAGCAGGCAGCATAAAAGGAATAAGAACTTCTTGGTTTTAGCATAGATTTAATGCCCTGTTCCTGTGCTTTATTATAGATGCTCACAAAGTATAGCACAATATGAGCTTATCTGGTTATTGAGTGCTTCAGTTCTGTTAAATCATGTGAATACTCCAAAAATCTGCAGAGCAGATGCAGTTCTTAATTATAGAAGAATTTTTTATACCTGCCATATTGCAATTTCTTTAGAGTCTGTTTAAAATCAAATTACAGTAAGGTGATTCTCATTTGATATTTCAGACTTTAAGGGACTGATTTTTTTAAACTTTTGCAGGAGGTGTTCTTTCCAGTTTTTTACTTATCCATTTTGATCATGATCAAGGCACTGGTAAAACCAGAAACAAAACCAGCTGTTCAGTTCCCCGTAAATTCTTTGAACAACATCTCCATGATTAGCCCGTACAATAAACAGCTTCTTGTTGTTGCACCATCGCACATTGATGTCAAACCAGTAATGAGGATCATATCGGGAAAACTTCAAAACATTAATTACACTATCTACCCAACCAAGGAATTAGCCGAGGAGGCCTATGAGCAGGATAGAGATAATGTAGCAGCAGGAATAATATTTAGCTATTTACCTTCGGAAGGAAATGGAAGCAGTGTCTTGAGTTATGCTATTAGAATGTCATGTGAATCGTCCCCAGACACAGGAACCATTTTCCGACAAGCACTGGATCAAGGTAAGGGATATTCCATGCAGTTAACTAATTGATATATTGTAATTTAAAACCTTGTGTCTGCATGTTCAGATGAGAAGTATATACATATATTGACTTATTGTAAGATGTAAATTCAAGATTTGTAAGAGAGAATTTCCTTTTTTTAAGTAGTACTTTGCTTCTCTTTTTTTTCAGGTGGTTGTAGGGGAGATGACAACAAACAAGGTAGTGGAACTGGGGACTGTTTGGTAAATATGTACCTTCAGAATGGCTTTGTCTACCTACAGACTATAATTGACTGGGCACTCATGCAGGTGAGATTAATATTTCCTTGTCCTTAAGCACAGCTTTTTCCCAGACTTTTATGTGATCTAATGGAGAAACCTAATTTTAATGACCAGTGAAAGGCAGCAAAAATCTTTTTTTTCTTTAAGACAGTAAAAATAAGCAACCATAAAAGCAGAATAATAGGTGTACACATTTGCGCCTGCTATTTCACAATCTATTTCCAACAGCTAAGGTCATCAAAACTGATATTTTGTAGTGTTTTCATTGTTTTCGTGTAGGCGCAATGGATTAATTTCCAGCAGAGCTATGCTGCCAAGTAAAGTAAATATGTAAATATATTATTTTAGGAAAATGAACTTGCATTCTAGAGTGAAAATGCAGTCTTCTGTAGTTTGTTCAATCTGCAGATGTTGAACTTTAGATTATTTATACAGTTTGATGTGTGCACCTGAGAAAATGACTGAAACAGGGTGATGGGTTAGAATCTCTGTTAACAATAGGATAGTTCGCAACGATTTGAATGTTTATTTACTATTATGAGATCAGTCTGACATGTCAGCCAACTATTCCCCAAAGTTTATTTTTTAAAACTAAATTTGGATTGTTCCCTCCTCCCCAGTCTTCATGGATTTTATCCAAACATATACATGCACACTAATATATGTTATATCCAAAGGTGTATGCCCTCACAGAAAGATAAGCAAGCAACGATCTCCATTATCAGTATTCTGCATGGCTGTTGTAGTCTTTATAAACCACATGAAATGAATAAACTTGATTAAAAAAATTTGAGAAAAGGCATACAAGTACAAAGTATACTGTCAAAGATTATCCAATGTATAGGTATCGGAGATGTTACAACAGAAATCAATGCTTGAGATAAATACCTAGAAGCCCAAAACATCTGTGCAAGTGACAAATTTGACCTGGAATCTTAATATTTGCATTATAGAATATTGAAGAATGAGGAAGAGAAAGTGGACTGCATGGGAAATAGTCGAAGAATTAATTCCTTGCAAAAATTATCAGAAAAGTTGCTTGTAGAAGAAAACATGGTCTACCTTACTAAAAAGTATTACTGATGGTACAAGTACTGAAATCTTTAAGTCAGGGTTGGTAGCCCAATGTCCAAATGCAAAGTAGTCTTAGCTCAATGTGTGTTTCATCAGCAAAATAGGATTTTAAGAAAGAGAAGAGAGTGATTGTCATTGCTTGTTTCATTTCAGAATGAGAATATAACAGTACCTTTCATGGATGTGAATGTCCAGTTGATGCCTAAAAATAAATACACTCCAGATCTCACATACCTGCAGACAGTCGCATCCATCTACTTTGTGATGGCATATTCATTCTTTATAAACTTCCTTACTATCAACTTAGTGGCTGAAAAAGAGAAAAAAATACGTGAGGGCATGTTTATGATGGGTCTACGGAACTCTGTGTTTTGGTATGTTAGTATTTTGTGTTCATTCTACATGTATGTGTATAGGAGAAAGTATTCTGCTGGCATAAATTGCATAAAACATTCCCATGCCCATTAAAGATGAAGATATTATAGTTGTGGTAGTGAATGCAGTATATTTGTTCCCCTATTGCAGCTTTATAAACACACACACAGACTTACATACACATTTACAGACCAGACACATGAAATTATTCAGTGAAAAGAAGCATACACTACATATGCATGCACATGTCTGTGTGTGCATGCTCATTCATGTGTATGTAAAATAATACTGTTAAATCTTTTTTTATTGACACATACTTTGGTATCATTCTTTTTCTTTTTGTTACATTTGCAGGTTGTCATGGTCTGCTGTATATTTCCTGATTATTTTATTGGTAACTGTTCTGGTGGTTATTCTAGCATCAGTTGGCAAATTTTTTCAACATAGCAATATTTTCCTGCTTTTCGTCATGCTAATGTTGTATGGCCTTTCCATCATTGCCCTTGCCTTCCTTCTCACACCATTTTTCAGCAAAGCCCGGACTGCAGGTAGGAAATTTATAGCATCAGTTCTTACATTGAGAAATCTTCTGTTTACTTCTTACTTGCTTCTACTAGGCTAGAATGTTGCAGCCACTAGACAAGACCTAGGAAGGTTTTATAAATGATACATAGTGTGTATGTATTTGTTTAATTGAATGCTGCTCAAATCCATGTTGTTTGACCAATCTTTAACAAAATTTGTTGTAAGATGTTATTTGTCTGTGGGAAGATGATTTGGTAATATCTTTATTTTAATGCTATTTTACCTATTCTAAGATGTCTTTTCAAAAGATTTTGGCATCACTGGCACTGATGTATTTCATTATGAGAAAGATTGGGAGGAGATATATGCCCAGTAGGCAGCAGCAACACTAAAGACTGGAATGAGCAAATTAGTGACTTTTTTAAAACAGTTTTGGTAGTCTGACATCAATATCATTTCGTAAGATACTGAGAGAGTGATACTGAATCAGTAGCAGTGATAATAATAATAATAATCACAACTGTCCTTTCTTTGAATGAGCCTTTTGCTGTTTTGCTACACTGTTGCTATAGATATCAACCACTGAACTGAATGTATTCACAATAAACTCACAGTTGGAAGAGTTCACTTGAGATTAGTCCTGTGATAATTTAATTTGTGACTACTGGCAACACCAAGTAACCTTGTGAGTTATTTACAATTTCCTTTTAAGTTTGAAGTATGATCTCAATATTTACATTTGTTATTATCTAATTTTCATTTGCAGGCAGCATTGCAAGCTTCTCTACAATTGTCATATCATTATTATACCTGGCTGTAAGTCAGACTCGCACAACCACGCCTAATGGGTATCAATATGCTGTTCCACCAAGTGCCCAGTGGGTCATGTGTCTGCTGTCACCCATTGCATTGGCTCTAGCAATGGATCAGGTAATGTAAAAATGCTGTAATAAGCATTTATTTTCCCACTTTTTATGTCCTGTATGGCTGGGTACCCATGACACATTAACAATAATGATAAATGCAAAATTTGTATTTTCATTTGTTGGGTTCATGATCCTGTTTTCTCAGGGAATCTTCTTGGACATCGCAAAAGGTGGCATGAACTTTGACACAATATCACTTGGAGATTTTCCTTTGCAAGCCCCTCTGATTATGCTGGTTGTGGATATTATACTGTACTTTCTGCTTGCCATATATCTAGACCATGTCATTCCTGGTGGGTGATTATTTTACTATTTTATTGAGTTAATTTATTGTGAACTTGTTAATTCTTACAATTTTATTGATCCATCTGAAACCTCCCTATTGTCCTGATAATAATGCATTATTGTAGTCTAAACCTGGCACTGAATTGTACAAGACAGTGATGTCTATTTTGGTATCTCATTTCCAGAAGTCATTTTTAGCTGCTTCAGACAAGGCATTTATAACAAAGTTTGACTAAGAAATCTACAGTAGAAAGTATATGTGGCAGTTTCATTGAAAACAAAGTAAACCTGTCAGTATCTTTTAAAGGTAGTTATACATTGCTTTTTTCAAAACAGGTGAGTATGGTGTGCGGTACAAGCCCTGGTATTTTCTGCAGTGCTCCTACTGGTTTCCTCAGAAGAGCAGTCTTGGTGAAAGAACTCAGCTTGTGAGAAGTGGGGCACATGATGACAATGAGGATATTGTGTCAGGTCCAGATATAGAACCAGTGACACATGACATGCACAATAAAAGAGCATTGAGGTGAGATGCACTGAATCTATTTCAGTCATTAAGTTTGAAATTCTGATCAATGCTGTCAAATGCAACCATGCTTTAAGAGTCACACATTTTCTTATGATTGTTTATTGTTTACATCATTTGTGGTGATATATAGTGTAACTATTTGCTTTTTTCTTTTACTTTGCAGAATCATTAATATAACCAAGGAGTTTAAATCCAAGGAGACAGTCACTGCAGTTAAAGGTACACTTCAATGACAAAAAGAAGAAGCATTATCTTTGAGTGACTATAAAAGCTCATTAAATCAATACCATAAGATAACTTTTATAAATATTAACAGGCCCTTCTTCATAATATTTATTTTGTCTGGGATTGAATTATCTTGCCAATAAAACTTGCTTTGTGTTGTAGAACTTTCTTTGGATCTGTATGAAGGCCACATCACAGCTTTGCTGGGACATAATGGTGCAGGAAAGACAACGCTGATAAATATGCTTACAGGCTTGATGCCGCCTTCTTCAGGAACAGCCCTGATAAAGGGACTGGTCTGTATTTGATGATTGGTCAGATTAGCAATTTACTTGCAGACTAAAAGTCAGTAGTCAGTTTTTAAAAAATTGGTGTAAATTGATAGTTACTTCATGGAAAATAGAAGTTTGATTGTAATAGAGTATTATCTGTTTGTGTGTGTCTCTCTCTCAGAGAGTGTATTTGTGAAAAAGGAGGAAAATAGATAACAGAAAGTGGTCTGGTTCCTGCAATATTTTTATTATTATAATTGACAGGATATCTCTTCAAGTGGTGATATGGAGGAGATTCGGTCAATGTGTGGGATCTGCCCTCAGCACAATATTTTGTATGATGAACTCACATGTCGTGAACATCTCATCCTGTTTGCTGGAATTAAGGGAGTGCCTGTTGGTCAAATAACTGCTAATGTAAGACTGTGAAATAGACACACACACATATATATATATACACACACATGTGCACGTGCACACACACATACACATGTGCATCTGTGCAAATCATTTTTGTGTAACAAGGCTAGAATGGTTTTCTGATAAAGAAGATATTTTCAGGATGAATGTATTTGGACATTAAGCAATAATTTAAGGATCTTATAAATAGCTTTTAAAAAGTAATTTCAAGAAATGTCACTGGCCAGTGTTGGTACCTGAAACAAAATATGTGCATTGAAGATATTTATGTATTCTTCAACCCCATCTGCAGCCAATGATGAAGATTGGGATCAACTGCACACTGGCAGTTGATCCCAATCTCCTACTAAGGACCTTTTCTTTCTTCTTTTTAGGTGGATTGGGCATTGAACAGTGTCAATCTCATGGACCAGGCAGAAGTATTTGCCTCCAAGCTGAGTGGTGGACAGAAGCGGAAACTTTCTGTTGCAATGGCTTTGATCGGTGATCCCAAGGCAAAACATATTTATCTCACCTGTTTTCTATAAGAAATTTCACTTTTCAGTTTTAGTACTGTTGTAAACATTAAAGGGTACTAAGATATTAGTATCTTAGCTTTAGGGATTTGACTTCTTCTTCTTGTTCCTAATCGCCCCCAGTGGAGCAGAGGGCACCAGAGGGATTTGATTAGTGTAGCACTCTAGTAGTGTACTGAGTTATGTCTTTCTTTGTAGAGGATAGGCATCAAACAGCTCCTATCCCTTTCTCACGCTGGCTGTGTACATAATAGCCAGCCTTGAACTGCCCGACCGCAGCTACTGGCGACTGGACTTACTGTTACACCCGAAGTTACAAAGTTGCCTGAGCCACCTGGGGAGACCATGACCAGACAGGGGGGTTGGTGGGGATGACCACGGGACTGAGAAAGGTTGTGACGAGACCATAGGAAAAGGGGGTGGATGTTTCTGGAATGTTTAACGAAAGATAGAATAAATATAAGTAGCCTAGCTTTAAGGTTGATGGGTGCTTTTTGATTTTGGAAGTGAGCGTGGAGATGCGGCCGGCCAGCCACCGAGTGAGACTGAATAAAATTTACAGTTTGTTTTTTTTTTTATCTTTGTTATGTTCTTAAACGACTAGCCCATGCCTATATAGCCATCAGGGACTGACGTGTTGGTTACATTTACATAAATCATGAATCAGTTGTGTAGTTTACATACTTCTGCTTAATGGCCAGAGGTATGATAAATATTGTCAGCTATTCCTTTAATGCAACTGTGGTAAAAATTAAGCCATTTTAGTAGGACAATCTAGTTACATGAAGTACTTACATATAAGGTTTCAGATATAAGTACAGACCTGTAATGATCGTTATAAAGCAAGCGTACTCTGAGTTGCTGAGGTATGGAAAACTGATGCTACTTTTTGTTTCATGTTGCTGTCAGATAATCTTCTTGGATGAACCAACAGCAGGTATGGACCCATACTCAAGACGACATCTTTGGTCTTTACTGAAAAACAGTAAACAAGGCCGTCTTATTCTACTTACAACCCATTTTATGGATGAAGCTGATATTCTTGCAGGTTCGTTTACGAAGTGATATCTTGAAATGACAGTTGCAACTTTATACGTGTCATGTGTTTATTACACACCACTTTTATTTAACTATGCTTGTCCAGGAATTTTGTAGTTGATTTTTCATCCTTTTTTTCATTGTCCTAGAGATCTGAAATTTTCATCAGTTACTCATTATTGGTGACAATACAATATTAAATCATTTCTAGCAGTAGAGTAGTGAAATACATTTTTTTTATTTTTATTTGACAACTTAAAAGAAGAATTAGGGGAGATAAGTAACTGCTTCTGTAGAGCTAGTAAAATTATAGTCATCTCCCCTACATTGGCCTATAAGAATAGAATAAATTCACAAAGTAAAAGGAGAAAAATTGGTAACAAAATTTTGTTTAAATAAAGACTACAACACTTACAATAAAATAAGTAAAAAATTTTACACTTTTACTTGAAATCCACTAAACAAGAGTAAACTATTTTTTCCCTTATGTCTCTGGATTATTTTTATACATATAACTAAAATTAGAAGTGTGAGGGGCACACTTGGAACTGGGGCCACTCCAGGGCTTCCTCACACTTTTATATTTTAAGTTATATGTCTTAAAGAAAATCAGGAGACTTAAGTAAAAAATTGTTTTACCCTTTTTAGTACATTTCAAATAAAATTATTTTTTAAAAGTGTTGACTTATTTTATATAAATTGTAAATATAAGCACACATGCATGCATACATGTGTATATATACTCATTGGCCATCATTGTATTTAATTAAATTTAATTAACAGAATCATAACATTTTTAGACAGGAAAGCAATTATCAGCAAAGGAAAATTGAAGTGCTGTGGATCTTCTCTTTTTCTAAAGACTAACTTTGGCATAGGCTATCATTTCAAGTGAGTGCACTTTTAAATAACAGGTCTGAAGTGATTAAATAATCTGAATTGAGTTTTAAAATACCTTTATTATAAGAGAAAGGTGAAAGTAAGTTCAAAGCGAAATCATTTCAGTTGAAGATACTTTGAATGAAATGCCTGTAATGATCTTAAGATCAGAGTGCATGACCATTTCCACCACTAGGTGAACAAGCAGTCCCACAGAGCACAAACTCTGATGGAGGTAAAGAGATGAAAATTTGTTAAAATGCAATTGGGGAGAGGAAAGTGTTGTATTAGCCTAAGTAAGTTATCAGATACTGAACGCTTTGTTGTGGTGTTGCTGAGTGTTTTACGCTTCTAGTTTCTGTTGCCAGTAGAGAATGAAACCAAAAATTTTGAGAGGTGAACAATGTTTGAAGGTAGTTTTTTTCCTTTAATCAAGAGATCTAAAAGAGTTAGCAACTTTTTGCAAAGCAAAAGCCAAGGAAAGTAACATTTTTAAGCAAAAATTTGATGACCTGAAAATGCTATCAGGAATGGACGCATTGGAGCATTCATCAGTCACCTCACAGAAGTCATGATTGAAGTTCCAGCTACATACAGGACTGAGCTCCATGCCCTGTAAAACACTGTAGTCCACCAAGGACTTACAGATGACTGCAACAAGCAGAAAATAGTGCTCCTCACCAACTGCTTGTCTGCTCTCCAGTTACTGGCATGCAGGTCTACTGACCTCTGATCTCAGCACCCTCACCAAACAATGTGGTGCTTCAGTAGATGTCAAATGTTGGCATTGCTGGAAACAAAAGAGGATAAAAGCTGGCCAAACTGGGAGCTCAGTATCTACAACTAACCCTTCAAAGAAATGAAGATTCTCATGAAATAGAAAATGAGATCTAGCTGAAGAGCCAAGAACTAGGGGTACAACCTGCAAGACTATTTCAACTTACTGGACCAGAAAAACCAGATCATCATCTCTAGTCTGCATATGTAACATGGTGACCTACCACAGGGGTCACAATCATGTTCACTCTGTAATTAACTCTCGAACACGTAGCCATAGGTTGTTGGAACCTCTTTATTACGGTGACCGCTTGCTGGCCACCTGAAGGATTTATCTTTACACAGTCAGAACATAGCTCCGAGCACACATTTTGTCGTTAGTTGGCCGAACTGCTGCTTGGCGATGACTCGTCACATCCTTCTCTCAAGCTGCTTTCTCTTTCTCTTCTCCCCTCAACTCTCGTCCTCCCTTTTTATATCCCTCAGGAGGATATAATTAATGTGCCATGGGTACCTGGCCATACAGAATATGGCAGTGCTGGCTATTCTACTGTGTCCACCTGGAGGGTGGGGATGCTGGGGCATGGTGCCGCCCCTTCTTTCTCTTGCGGCCCCCTCACGGAGGGACCCAAAACAAATCAGCGCCCCAATCAGCAATCATACCTGTCCGTGTTACCGACCAATCAGCGTACAGCTGGCATCTTAGGTCTACCATACATCTCAGCCACCATAGGCTGAAAGATAAAATACCTGAAAACTGGGACACTACCCACTGTGAATGTTGCTTTGAGGAACAAACTCTAGAGCACATTCTTCAGTCTAAGAAGAAGCACACCGGAAGCTGTGGCCAAAAGAAAACAGACTACACACTAAACTCTGGGGAAACCATCAGAGATCTACGGAGAATGGTTGATTTTTTTTTTTTTAATGAATACCCCAAAGTCTACTGAGCATAGAAGGGGAAATAAAAGATGTCCACTACAAAATTATTGTTGAATGTGTTATTATTTATTTGTCTGTCAGGGTTGGGGCAGAGGTATAATCTGTTATTCACCGAAGGCCTATTACCAGCCTTGTCTGAAGAGAATTTTCTAATTTTAAACAAATTTCTTGTTTAAGAGAGATAGAAATAAGAGAGTGATCGCATAGTGGTATTGGTGAGGGGAAGAGCAGGACTAGTAAAAGTGAAATATTAATTTTTCAGTATGGTCAAGGAGCAGGACTATGATGAAGAGAGAGTTCTGCAGATGCTGAAGTCTCATGTCAGTGGGGTGACATTTAAGAGATCACATGGCAAAGAGGTTGCCTACATCATTCCTCATTCTGAAGTCAGCAAATTTCCTAGTGAGTGTATTTTTTTCACATAACTTCTTTCTTCATTTTATTTTGTTAAGGAAAAGATTTTCTTTTCTAAATAAATTAGTACTTACTAAGGAGAAAAATATTTATTTTCTCAAAAATTATGATGGAAGTGTGATACATTTATACTACTGATGTGGGCAGTGAAGCTACCTTTGATGCTTACTTTGCATCAGCTTGTGTCTTAAACTGTTTGTGAAATTTGGAACTTCAAAATAATGTAAAGAAACTCACACGGGATTCAGATGAATTTACAAATCAAATCATGTGAAGCTGGAAAATATTCAGAGCATTTTTGTTATCCTTTTAATGTTACAATGTACATTTTGTTATTAGATTATGGTTTCTTGTCGCAACAGTGTTGCATTTCTAAAGGATTTTTTAAAAACTGTAACAGAGCTCTTCAAGTCTCTGGAAGAGTCTAAAGATAACAAAACCATTGCACAGTCTCTTGGAATCAGCAGCTATGGTGTTTCCATGCCTACACTAGAGGAGGTCTTCCTGAAGTTAGAAGAAGATACAGAAGAGAACAACAAAACCATTGAAGGCAGTCAAAATCCATCGTTCTACAGCTCTGTGCTGCCGTTGGATGTACAGGAACCTACTAATGTGGATGGGGATTCAACACTTCTAGATCCAAGCAAGATTACCCCCAACATGCAGAAAGATTCTGGTCTTATCAAACTTCACATTTTGGGCTCTGATGAAGATCCGATTTCTCCTGACCATCCGCAGCAAAGCTTTATTATTGTTTCAGATACTTTTGCCGGTGGGTCTTGTTGCTGCTGGCATTGCCGTGAGTAGAATTTCTCAGAAAGGTGATACATCACATCCCATATCACTGCAAATATCAGCTGCTTGGTATGCTAATGTGTGGGGATTTCAAGCTGTCAGTAACAACTATATGTTTTTGGACTCTGTTGGTGAGTGGTATTGCCATTTCCAAATGATAATCTTTTCGTGATTGTTCCATAAAATTGTTGCCTGGTTTTAATAAAGAAAAAAATGTTACAGAATTTGTCCTTACACCTAAGATACTTATGAAAGGATTAACATGGCACAGGATCTGCTTGTTCATGTGATCAGATGAAATCTTTCAAG
This sequence comes from Pomacea canaliculata, assembly GCF_003073045.1. NCBI lineage: Eukaryota > Metazoa > Mollusca > Gastropoda > Architaenioglossa > Ampullariidae > Pomacea > Pomacea canaliculata. The sequence continues at coordinate 19,868,446 of NC_037590.1, read as the reverse complement.
ATTCCATGCCATTCCAATACTTCTTGAAGAATTGAGATTTCAGGCAAAATTTGCTTGTAATAGAACTGATATATTTCTCCTAGACAATGCAACCAGCAAACGTTTTGAGACCACTCTCAACTCCACCTTTATGGTGGACAGCTTTTTGTCTGGCAAAGTCAACATTCTTGATGTGGCACCCCATTTCCTCGGGGTAAACATTCTGGCAACAGATTCAGGGGTAAGAACTGCATGGAAGCACATTAATTGTCTGTCCATCAGTCTCTTTAGAGGAAGAAAGGTCCAAGTACAGAGAGAAATGGTCAAATATTGATTGATTTGCAGATACATTGGTTAACCAATTGTAATCTGACTTACTTATTTCTTGAACTAGTTCTTTGAACAGAAGAAAGAGAAAAGAGCACATTGCAGTCTAGGAAGGAATCTTTGAACAGTGTAGTGTTATGCATTTGATGTACAATGTTTTAGATTTCAGGATTTTGGTAGTTGTAAGTTTTGTGAGTTATTACATGCCTGGTGCACTTTCTGTTTTCGTTTTTATCTACCAGACTGACAGCATCTTAAGTTACACAGCACTCTACAATGACACTGCCATCCATTCTCTGCCTGCAGTCATAAACTCTGTGTCATCAGCCATCCTTAAGATGAGGGACCCAAAGAAGCAGATTATAACCTATAGTTTTCCATGGCCATGTGGCAATAAGTTAAAATGGGATGGAAGCAGCTTTTCGTCAGCTTTGATGATTGGTTTAGCTTTTGTTCTGGTTGCCCCAGGCTTTGCTGTCACCATTGTGTACGAAACTCAAGTGGGTATTTAAATGGTCTTGGCTGGGCTTAAAATAAGCTGTAAATGAGAGAAATCAGACTTAAAGATTACTCTTTAGTTGAGGAGAATTTTATATTTTGTTTTATTTTTGGAGATTTTTAACGTTTTTTTACTCACAAAGTTAAATAACCAGTTAGTGCACAAGTGGCTGTCTTTTTGAAAGAAGCTGTTCCAAATTTCACAAGATTTGAAAAAAAAAAGCATATCAGTATTCTGCTAGAGGAGATTGCTAAGTATGGCTTACAGCCTTTTTACAGATAAAAAATGCCAGATCACAAGAGTTGACAAACTCTGTTATTTTTCTTTTATTGGCAGATTCCTAAATTGTTCTTTTGTGAACCAAACTCTAAGAAGTAGTTATGTGTCAGGTATTATAGTCTTATAGTTGAATGGATATATGTCAGAAAGAAGCATTTTTAAGTTTCTAGCATTTTTCTTGGATGCATTATGCATTGCAAACTATTATTACTTATGGTTGAGGATTACTTTGATCGTGCAGTCTCTTACATATATACATTTATATTTGCTTTGCATTTTGTAACCCTCAGAACAAAATCAGAAGCCAATTACGTGTGTCAGGCGTGACCTTCAACATGTACTGGGGCACTGTGTTCATCTTCAGTCTCCTCATTTACCTGATTCCAGCTGTCGCCTGCCTTATCATAGCATTAGCAACAAAGGTAGAGTTACTTTGCGTTACCTCTTTTGTAGTAAACCAGACAGTGTGTAAAATAAAATTTGCTTATTAAAAATAAAAAAAGGTGAAGGTCATCTTCTAACCTTTTTGATAGCTCTTAGTCTTACTGAACTGCTCTGCTACTTTGTTTTGGGTTGTGTTGCAAAAACTTGCTGATCAAATGCAACTATATTGCAAATGTTAACTTGTTGTATACTAAACTAAAGAAAAATGAATAAACGTTGGTAATACATATATTAAAAAGAAAAAACCCAAAGGAATCACAGAAATGGAAATATATTTAATTTAATTATGAATAATGATGGTTAGCGTGGTATGCTAATGCCAACGATCAACATCACTAAAAAATAAGGAATGTTTTTTTCCCCTTGAGAGAGAATAACTTTTAGATTTAAAAGTTATAACGTTTATTCAATTCTCCGTGGAATACCACGATTTTATTAAATGCTTTTGTATTTGCTGAAGTTATTGCTTTTTAAATTTGTATGCTGTTTTTCTGGCCTTCGCTGCTTTATTTTGGATTTCTTTCCAGATGCAGAATGATGACAAAAATGGTTTAGGTCTTATAAGCGCAGTAACCACAGTGAAATTTTTTATGTAAAAATGCAAGATGTGTTATTCGAAACGTTGGGAAACCTCATGGTCCCTTGTGTCATTTTCCTCATTGGTTTACACACATATTATTTAAACAAAATGTTACTTGAGTACAATTACATCAATTTTTGACCATTTTTAAGTACTCCTTAATAATAAAATAATACAAAGTTTTCAAATAAACTGGTTCATAGTGGTAGGCATGCAATCTTGTATTTTCAAAATCAAGGGCACTGTATTAGAGAATTAGAGAACAGGAACAGATCAAGTTAATAGAGAATTAGGTGTAGCACTCTAGTACTGTACAAAGTTATGGCTTTGTTTTGTAGAGGTAGGGGTCAAACAGCTCCCAGGACTGGCCCTTTCTCACTCTGGCTGTGTACATAATAGCCAACATTGAACTTCCGACCCGCAGCTATTGGCGACTGGATTTATTTTTATACCCAAAGCTACGAAGTTGCCTGAGCCACCTGGGGTGACCATGACCAGACAGGGCAGGGTGAGGTGACCACTGGGCTGAGAAAGGTCATGACGAGACCATGGGAAAAGGGGGTGGATGTTTCTGGAATGTTCGACGAAAGATAGAATTTGATTTTGGAAGTGAGAGCGGAGAGGCGGCAGGCCAGCCACCAAGTGAGAATCGGAATAAAATCTAAAGTTGTGTGGCTATTTTGATCTTTCTTCTTGTAGGACAAGCCCATCCCTACATAGCCATCAGAGACTGACGTGTTGGTTACATAGGCACTAATTATGACACATACTGTGGGGCTAACTTTTTTTGTGGATGCAGCGTCTCCTCTTCATTGCTAACTTTACTTATCCAATGCTCTGAACCTTTAAGTGTTAATTAAGGGACTCAATTAACAACTGTCAGCTATGGGAAACACATTTAACTGTATGAGTAGTGAACTGGCTAGTGTATGTACCTTTAGCCTCACTTGCTAGTGCTTTAACTTCTTGGCCATAAGCTTCCCCATGCACTAAAACAAAGACGAGGTAAACATAGCTCCTTGAAAATGGGTAATGGATTTTCATACCTGACTATTCATACCAAATCAAGGCATATTTTTGCTAATCTTTAATTAGTATTGTATTGTAACTTTTTTTCTTGAATAATCCCACTGACATATTTTTTCTTTTTTTCGTTGTAGTTGCCATCTTTCACACCAGCAGGTGCCATCCTGAGTGTGATATTTTTGTTTATCGTTTTCATCCCAAATGCTTTGCTGCTAGCTTTTGTGTTTTCATTCTTCTTCAACAAGTTTGAGACCTGTATGGCTGTCTTACCAAATATCTTTACTATGGTAAGTATAACACATGCAAATAATAGATTAACATGAGCAAGTTGTGTTGTTTACTTGTGTATTTCTATTCTTCACTTTTACAGACTGTTCTTCAGCTCATGCTCCATTACAATTAGTGCCATCGATATCCTTGATGAAAGTACATTTTAAACAATCAGGATGTGACAGTTGAAGGTATGCTCAACTGTGGTATTTTCTGCTCCTGATAGAGAAGCATCTTCAACATCAGCAGGACCACTATCACAACTTCATCACCTTTAAAAAGGCTTTTTGACAGAGTGGGGCACAATGAGCTAGAGCAATCAATCACTTAATCAGTCCTCTGAGTGCCATCTGGCATGAAGGAACAACAAGGACCTCCATCTGGTTCTGTCTGCTGCTGTTGTGTAGACTGTTTTGAACAATGGACCTCTTCTCTTAAGGTCCTTCTCGATGGTTCTCCTCCATGTTTCTTTGGGCCTCCCTCTGTTCCTCTTTCCTTGCAGTGTCCATCACAGGGCTGTTCTGGGGATAGAGTCTGGAGGCATATGGCACACATGACCTAGCCATCACCAGCACCGCAGTTGGATTGCTTCTGAAAAGGTGTACATCTCTGCCCTGTCTCACAGCTCTTCGATTGAGATGGTGTTGAGCCGGAAGATCTTTTGTTTGGAAAACTTGGTTTGGAACACTTCTAGCTTTATCTTGATGGAGGCTGTGGTCTTCCAGCACTTTGACCCATATAGGAGAACACTAAGGATGTTGCTTTTGAAGATCCTGATCTTTGTGTGGATGCTGAGGCCAGTGGATCTCCAAATGGGCTTAAGCATTGCAAAAGCATGGTTGGCATTGCTGATCCAGGTGTTGACCTCTTGTTCACAGTCACCATCAGCTGTCACCTCGCTGCCCAGGTATAAAAATTCTTTTACATCCACTAGTGGACTCCTACTGATTGTGATAGTGTTATTATTTGTCAGGTTGTTCCTTAGGACTTGTGTTTTTCGATTGTTGACTCTTGAGTCCTATCATGCTGTCAACCTTACTTAGGTTTTTGGTCCTTTGTTAGAGGTCTTGATGCAAGTAAGACAAAAATCCAAAAGAGTGTCTTATTCAAGTCATCAAAGCACTGTATAAGAACTATGCCAGCACAGTGCTGCTGAATAACCAAGCGGAAAGCTTTCTTTCATGTAAGAGTAGGCATTCATTAAGGGTGCACCCTATCCCCTGTGCTCTTAACTATTTTTTCTTAAAACATCATGGATGAAACCCTCCACGACCATAACACTTCAATCAGTGGAATGCTGATTTGCAACCTGTGCTTTGCAGACGACATTGATCTGATAGTCAATACTAACATAAAACTGCTGGACCATACCAATAGACTGACAGACAGTTCAAATGTATGAAAATGGAGATCAACCTATAAGAAAGTCATAGACGTCTATATTAATGGAATACAGCTCAAACAGATAAGCACACTTATTTTGGATCCACCCTTTGAAATTCTGGAAGCTCTATGACAGATATTCATATCAGGATCGCAACAGTGGCAAAGACTAGGTTGGATAGGGTCAAGTGCAGCTATAACATCTGCTTTTCTATGAAGTACAATCTGCACAAGTCCTTTACAGTACTAAGCCTGCTTTACAGATGTGAAATGTGGACCCCTCTTACAGAAACAGAGAGGAGAATCCAGGAATTCAGGAACAAGTGTCGGAGAAGGCTGCTCTGGATCTCATACAAAGAATGAAAAACCAATGAGTTTGTGGGTATGCATGGTTTCCACACTTGTAGGACACCAGGAACTCCTACTTGTAATAGTGAAACAATGTAAGCTAGTCTGGTTTGGCCAATTGATGGACACAGAACTTTGTCAAAGACCATACTTCAAGATACCGTGAGGGATTGTTGACACTGTGGTGACCAGAGGAAGAACTGGCTTACGAACATAAAAGAGTCGACTGGTCATTGTGTGCTGGACCTGCTTACTATTGCCTGGTAGGCCTGAGTGGCAGTCCTAGCTATATAGCTGCCACATCTATCCATGTGCCTTCCCCATCAACCAGTCTTAGTCAAGAAACAAGTGAATGAATTTCTTACAGTGAGTCAGAATCTAGGTTAAAGTTAGCATGAGTATGCTTGGTGTTGGAGATGTAAGGAAGTATGTGTGGATTGTAAAGTTTGCCTAATATAATGTTACTCATGGTTTTGTCTCATGGTTTTATTGGCCTTTCATTTAATGCTTTGTTCAGATTAAACTCTTCTAAAAGTATTATTGCAGACTTATTCTGGGATTAAGAAGCTTAAACATTAAGACAAAAATATTACCTAATATGTGTACAATTCATCATTTTAATGCATGTTACTAAATGCAACAAGTAAATTACTGTTTCATTGAACTGTGTGCAGGCAGGCATGATTCCCTATATGATTGTGTCACTTCTGGATATGCTGAGCACACAAAATACAGCCACAGTTCTTCATTACATCTTTCTTTTCACTGATCCTCTGTACACAATATTTGGTGGATTTTACTACATTGACAAGGTGATCATCATGATAGCTGCAAGCACTATTTAAATGTTAACTTCATTAGCAAATGGTCATGGTCATAACAAGTTACTGCATTGTAGTAGTTTACATAATTGTAAATCATAATTTATTTGATATAATTAAGTAACAGTAACCTAATTTTTTTAGATTTTTCCTGGTAAAATCTAACGAATCAAAAGCAGAACAAATACATTTTACAACAAAATCATCTTTAAAGGAATGTAGACTTAGATATTTTTTCTGAGTATCTTGAATTAAAATATAACAGAGGATTATAATATTTCATTGTGAAAGGAATAATTCAAGCGATATAAGCACAGTGACAGAATTTTGTCAGAGTTTCAGTTCTCAATCAAGTTTCCCATTTGCTGACATCATTTCAGATTAATATCTCTCCAATATGTGCATGTACTCTCACAGTCTCATGATGTCAACATAGAACCTCAATCTGCTGTTGTTGGGAATGTGTGTGTAAGAGAGAGACAGAACTATTTCAACATATACATTTATATTATCTCTTTTATATGCATATACTATTGTTAGTATGAGCACTATCTTGAATTGCCCCTGGGAATCAAAAAAGTTCTCTCTCTCTCCCCTTGACTTCTTGTCCTCCCTTTTATATCCTCTGGGAGGGGTAATGTGCCATAGGTAGTCAGCTGTACAGGATGGCAGCACTGGCTGTGCTACTGTGTCCATCTTGTGGGCGGTATTGGGGCTAGGTGTCACCTCTTCCTTCTCTCAAGGCCCCCTCCGTCCCCCTGGACCCGAAACAAACCTGCACGCCAATCAGCGCAACCTGTCCATGCTACCCACCAATTGGCCATCAGCTGGCATTTTAGCCAGCCTCTACCGCAGGCCAAATCTGGTATTTATCCGTCTAAGTATCAGAATCAACAAGTTGTGATGTTAAAAGTTTTTCAAAAGATTTGTAAAACGAATTATATTTGGTGTATGTTTAGTAATGCAAATTAATATTACTTATCATTAATAAATATTACTAAACCTGCACTAGATATCAGCAGGGCAAATTTAACAAAATATTTTTAATAGTTTATTTAATAGTAAATCAAGTTCTTTCCCTCTTTGCAGGTGCACCGTGTAGCATTGTCTGAAATGAGACTTCCTACAGTTGGCGAATATTTTTCTTTCAAAAACAACATTCTTCTCTGCATTTTGTTGGTAGGTGAAAACATTACACTTTGCAGCCAAATTTGGATGCTAGAGAAAAAAATTATTTAGTCAAGATAATATTTATAAAATAAAATTGATAATGTTGGTTTTAATACTCTCCACAATCTGTAGCAAAAGCTATTGATTGCTCAGTAATTTGATTCAGTTTTATGCATATTCGCTTTTTCAGGTAGAAGATGTGCCTACATTATTTCTTTTTTATTGCTTGTGCGCATTACTTTGCTTTCAGCCTCTCCTTGAGTTCCCATTGCTGTATTTACTTCTGAGAATTCTGGATGTTCGGAGGAATGGAGGTACAGTGCAAGAAGCTCTTCCCTTTGGCTTCTCACAAAGCATGAGGATTATACCACCTGAGAACACAGACAAGATTGAGAACGAGGATGAAGATGTAGCAAATGAAAGACAGCTGGTGGAAAGACTGTATGAATCAGAGGAAGGAAGAGAGGTGTGGTTATGATTTGTACTATTCCTTTTAGCTAACAGTACTATGAGTATGGAAGTAATGTGGAAGCAAACAGTATTATGGATATTTATGGCTAATAATAATGAACATTTATTTAGTGCATTTCCAACGATTTGCTCAAAGTGGTTTACACAAATGATATACAGAAGTAAACTAAATCACTAACAAGCATGCAGCCTTATTCACATATAACAGACATACTTATACAGCAGAAATACATGCTCATACATGAAGTAAACACAGACGCATTGGGCTCAGGGTCACAATAAACTTGCTGTGCTGATAAAGGTGCATCTCAAGTTTAAATTTAAAGGTGGTAAGAGAATCAGAGTGTCGAAGGCTGACGGGTAATCTGTTTCAAATTGATGAAGCCTGGTAGGAGAATGGCCTCTGTTTATTCAACATTGTTGTCCTAGTTAGAGGGACTCGAAGAAGTTTGGTGTCAGAAAATAAGTAAAGAATAAGTAATGTATGGGTATATAAATCATAGTGAGTTCAGAGAGGTATCAAGGACCAGCTATGCATTCCTGAGTCCATGTCAGTAACCCAGCAAGTTCAGTAAGCATAGCTCACACGTAACATGGCAGGAAATAACATCTGAGAGGATACGTATGTAGCTACACGAAAAGGCTATGAAGAGGTTTTATTTTTATTATAGTTCTTGGTTTTATGATGTCACCAAGAGGATATGCATCAACATGGACATATGAAAATGTGGGTATGAGGCTGTTAACAAAAATAAAATCTCTCCAGATTTTTTTTTCAGGCAGTTCTTAGGTCTTAACAGTTTTTTCGCATACTTAGTTTTCCCTCATCTTTTCATTTCTGCTCTTCAGAACTGTGCAGCCTTTGTTCGACAAATCAGGAAGGAGTTTATAAAACAAGAGGAGAGCATGCCATGTAAGAAGTCAAAGCAAGAGCAGATGAAGATAGCTGTTCGCAATCTTTCCTTTACTATAAACAAGGGAGAAGTCTTTGGCTTGCTAGGACCCAATGGCGCAGGGAAGACAACAGTACTCAATATGATGATTGCAGAATTCATCCAGACAAGGGAAAGGTATCTTTGTTTATTCACATAATGTGCAAAAGATGGTTGGTCCTCAAAATCTAGGTTTACCCTTCCCTTTCCTCACCACCATAGGATGATTCGTTTGTTTTTGTTTTTTTGTTTGTCTTTCAGGTAGTGGTGGCTGGCCATGATGTCCACTCTAATTTGTCAGAGGCCTTCCAAGCACTTGGTTACTGTCCTCAGCATGATGCACAGTGGGACACCATCCGACTAGAGGAGCATCTGGAGTGTTATGCTGCTATCAAAGGGATAGCCAAGAAAGACATACCACTTGTTGTTGACTAGTACATTTCTCTTTTTCTTTATCATTCCAAAACAGTGTCTATTGGAATATATATCACATGTTCTCATGAAACAAGATTTTACTGGATTAATGTCACAACCCAGACAAAAAGATTGAACTTATTAAATTGCTTGTTGTCTTTATATTCTGTTCACAGTAGCATTACATATTCCATGAAATTATGTAAAGTTCTGCATGTTTTTATTCTGTTTGCAGTTTTGTTAAAAACCTAAAGGCTGATGATCACCGTAAGAAGAATTCAAAAGAATTATCTGGTGGAACAAAGCGTAAAGTTAGTATTTATGAGATTTTATTTTGTGCTTTGATGTATATGCAGAACTACACACAAAAAGATGAAGACTTTTTTTTAATATGTGAAGTAAACATTCTTTCAGAAATTTCATTGGCTTATAAATTATAAACCTTGCTAATATTGTTGCCTGAACACCACTCACGGTAATACAGAGAAATGGCTTAGAGATCACTGTAAAAAGTGAACTTTTCTTTTTTTGTTTCTCAGCTCAGCTATGCCATGTCGATGCTAGGTTGGCCAGAAATAGTTTTGCTGGATGAACCATCCACTGGGATGGATCCTAAATCTAAACGCTTTCTTTGGTAAGCTAGTTATATTTTCTTGATGACATTAGAACTTTAGAACAAGAGTCTTTATGTTGACAAAGTAGTTTATTGGGAAAAAATAACAGGATGATGGTGAGGAGAGAAAAGAAAACAGAAATAATTTTCAGGTCTAGGATTTTCTTGTAAGCCTTTTGGTGCTAACATGCCGCGTCTTACATTCACTGAAGAAGCTTAAGAAGTCTCCTTTGTGTTGCTAAAAACAGGGACACCATCAGCAGCACCTTTGAGGGGAATGAGCAGGGAGCCATCTTAACTACACATTACATGGAGGAGGCTGATGCTTTGTGTTCACGCGTGGGCATCATGGTCAATGGCCAGCTAGAGTTAGTTCTCCATATTACCATTTATTTTGTAATTGCAAATGTTTTCATTCATGTGATTCATGTGGTATGCAAAGTTATGAAAGCTATTGCACGGAAAAGAAGCTGGGTCTTATGATAATGATGGTTCTGTTAACTGCTAGCAACTTTGAGCTTAATATTTGACTAGAAGTAACCTGTCATTCTTCTTATGCTTATTCTTCAAAGATTTAAAGTAGTTGATTTGTAACTGTGATTGGCTGTTGACACAGTACTATTTTATTGCAGTACCCATGTGCATTGTAACATATTTCAAAATTAATTTTGTAGTACTTGTTTCAAATGCTTAGGTGCCTTGGGCCAACACAGCATTTGAAGAGCAAATACGGCAGTGGTTATTTGTTGGAAGTCAAGCTAGGCATTGGTCAGAGTGCAGCAAGTGCTCTTGAAGATCGTCTGCTTACTTTGCAAAGCCATTTGCAGTCCCTTTTCCCCAGTGCAGTGTGCCTAGAGAGTTTTGGAGAGCACGCACAGTATAGAATACCACAAGAGGAAGTTCATGTTTTGTCTTCTGCTTTTGAAGCCTTTGAAAACTGTGAGTGATTTATTTGGGCAATTCATTGTTATTAAAGATTATAGTGGGATGAACATTTTGCTTTAAAACTGAAAAATGATAAAGCTGAGTGCTAGATGCTGTTGTCTAGGCATTTTTCACCCATGCAGGGTAGTCTTTGTAGATCAGGGGTGGGCAATTAATTTTCCCAAGGGGCCGCATGAGAAATTGGGATGGTTTTAGAGGTCCGGACTAATATAGTTAACTCAGTTTTACCCAATACTGTATATATAGTATATATACTGGCGGACGGGCCAGCGGGCGGGCCGGTCAGAGATAGGAGGCTGGAAGGATGCGGCCCGCGGGCCGCCCCTTGCCCATGTCTGTTGTAGATATTTTACTGAGGAGTGCTGAAGTGGTTGCTTGTAGGCATGCATGAACATGTGTAACCATGCCCACAGTCCACTCCTCTGCCTTTTTCAACAAAACAGTGTCACAATCACCATCACTTATCTGCCACAACACTCTGGCCCACGAGGTTGTTGTGGCAGGGACCATTGCCTTGACGAGTGCTGAAGGCGATGTTGATGATAAAACATCAAACAATGTCTATGGCCACCAACACAAGGCTGGATGGCTGGATGAGTGTTTGCATGGACCCCTCAATAAACGAATCCAAGAACCACTGAACAGTGGTGATGGTGGCGATAATAGAGATTATAGTAGAGGTAGCAATAATGATGATCCCCTGCAAGACAACTCGCTGTAAACTGCATAGCAACAAATGGACAGTAACACAAACAGTGACTCTTGTCATGTCCCTGGCTTCGGGATTCACTACACAGAACTTCCAGAGTCGGACACAAAATTATTCGTCCAAAGTTTCTGCATACAACTTATAACTGTTAAATAGAAAATTACTGTCAGTGAATGCTGGAGTTGTTGCTCATCCTTACAAGCTAAATGATATTCACTCTTATGTGCACACACTCTGCCTCGGTTAATTATCACATGGCGGTCTGGTGGCGCAAAGGTTATTGCCTGTCACCAATACAGTGAGGGTTGGCCGTCCTGGGTTCAGCTCTCGTCTCGGGCACGCTGTTCTTTCTCTGCATGTGGCATCTGTTTACAGGGCTGGCTGCCTTGCCGTGATATAGCCTTAGTTGCTGGCTCGGCGTCAAACACCAATTCCACTCCACCCCACTCAGTTAATTATCACAAGGCGAAAGATGGGTGATGGTGGAAAATGACTCAGCACCCCATCACATCTGGCCACTAACTTTGCCTGAGCAGGCAACAGACTTAGTAGTTAGGCATATCTGTGTCAATCAAGGCCTTGGATTACATATGGCAGCAGTATTTGATTTGCAAAATGTTATAGTATTTCAAGAACAGAAAGGGAGCATTTGTCCAGATTTGGGGAGATAGTATCTTGCAGTGACCTTTATTCAATCATTAGAAACAAAAATAGATTCAGCACCAGGTCCACAATGGAGCATTAGGATTCACATTTTTTTGGCTTGGCCAAAAATCTAGTTTTTGTAGCTCTGTTAACTATTAAGATTTGTGAAACATTAAGTTGTGTTTTGTGTAATTATTAGTGTCTACATGTAGTGCACACTATGTGAAACCAGTTCATATTTCTGTAACAGGACGTTAGTGTATTATACTACTTCATGACTACTGTGTGATATATGTTATTGTTTAAATTTATATTCATAATGATTTTGCTTTTTTTTAACTCTTGAGATCACTTAAATGGCACACATAAAACCTTGATGGAATAATTACTATGCGATTTTCCTTCTTAAAGGTAAAAAGAGCCATGGAGTGGAAGAATACAGTTTCAGTCAGTCCACCCTGGAGCAAGTGTTTCTTGATTTTGCTAAGAGACAGCTGAAGGAAGGAGAGGATCCTGGGGATGAAAACTTGCAAGGCTCAACAGCTAGCCATACCACAGATAATTAGACAAACAGAACTTCACATCGTGTTTGCAACATTATTGAGTTCCTTGATGCTTTTGAACATAAAGTGAGCTTTTGTTAATTGAGAATAATTATTTTAATGGTTCATACTTGTAAACTGACCACTTTTGGAACTGTTGTCTGTGATCCAGATTCTGCATCAGTTGATTATCAAATTTCTTATAATTGCAGCGCATTTGAATTTAAAAAATTTGTACCATGTTTCTATTGCAAATTGAATATTGTTTAAAATGTTAAATGAACAGTAAATTATTTTACTTCCTGTCTCCCTCAGAGTTATGAAATTAAATATTTTCAAATATTTTGTGCTGCTTCCCTTGTATATATGGTTAAAAGATATGCACCTACATACTACATTTTTCTACTGACAATTTTAGCCAAATGAAAATCTGATTTGTGGCAAAAATAATCAGCATTTTGTAAAATAAACACTTCTAATCTACAGCTATGTTCAGCAGATTAGACATTTGAGTAATTATATTGGTAAGCAATTTATGCATCTTATGCATTTGACAGTATAAGTTTAACAGTGAGCACTTTACCTTTACACTTAATCCTTTTCAGCTGTTTCAGCCATTGGTCAATCCCATCACTACTGTTAAGTCCTTTTTTTTCTCTGAACACAGAACAGAAGCTGCCAGGCTAAAAAAAGAGCTGTACAGTGTACAGCATTGTGATAGGACAGTGCTCAACGGATATATCTGTTGTCTTAGTCTTTGCTGATTCATTTAAATATAAAACATGATCAAATTGTCTTCCATTTTTTGGCAAGATGCTGTCTTCACTGCATTCCTCTTCATTCTCTTAACTTTTCATAATGTACACATATACAAGTATATAATAAACAACTGCCAGAGTGTTCCTTATGGACTGACATCTGTTATTCCAGTTTTAACCTGGTTGTTATGCACATTGCCAAATTATTTTATTTTGTAATCTTGTCAAATTCAGATATAAAATACCTTGTTATCACTCTTTTTAAGTATGATAAATTGTAGAGGTAGGAAGAAAACATGGTCTTAAGATTAATGTGAATAATCGAATGATTAGACTATGTGATCATATCATCTTTAATACCACATCTTTACTGTAAAAGTGCCTAATAGCAGTAACGATACCACTGTCTGAAGGCTGGATAAAAATGAAAGTCGCTACCATGGTGAATGTGAGCAATATACTTTGTGTTTTCTCCAAAAACAGCAGTGTTATACCAAGAGGTTTCATCTTCCTCGAGTGTAAATTCTTTTGTATCCAATGATAAAGTACGGTTTTATTAAGGAGTTTGCCCATCCTCAGTGATGACAAACAGGGTTAGATTTTTCAATTTTAGTTTTCCATGGTTAAGCCCGAACAGGAAAGCAAACATTATAAATTTTTGTTGTTGTATGAAAGAATACATACATGTCCAGCAGTGAGGTAGCAAGAGTATGTGGTTGTGTGTGCACGCTTGAGAAACATACTGTGACTTGCTTACCAGCCAGCAGTTTGTGTTCACATTACTATTCACATTCTCCATTAGCTGACATCCACAAGTGACATTCGTGAACCTTAAAACGACATTCTTAAGCCAAGGTGACAGCATCAAACCTCTAAAGTACCTTAAGGTCCCACTGTACGGGCAAACAAGGCCAGACCTAGCTCGGCATGTTGAGCACAGTTTTTATGTCCCAAAACCAATGGTTTCCTGTGACCTTGACACACAATTTTGGCAAAGTTGATCAATAATGTATTTTTGTTCAGTTAAGACCGACCTTTAATCTCCCCATTAGTATGAATCCTGAAAGTAGCATTTATGGTCCTTGGGGCATAGACAATTTCTGGGTTTAGATTAACTTCCTGATATTATTAGCCACAAGCCTTTTTCGAAAACGTAGATCTTGGTCTGGCAGTTTTAGTATGTTGTATGAAAAAAAAATCCTGAGATATTCTAAGATGCAATATGCACATTTGACAAGTCACTATAGTTTGTCTTAAATCAGGGGTGCCCAACCTAGGGCCCGTGAAGGTGCCTTATGCAGCCTTCATATTTAACCAGACACAACAGAATTTTATTTTTAACGTCAGGATTCTGGCAAAACCGCCATGTTCTGGCCTGCTTGATTTTATATCATGTCTATGCAGCCCTCGGGGAAGAAAAGGTTGGGCACGTCTTAAATGGTGCCTATCAAATTTGTTATTTAGCCACACCATAACTGCCTTCACTTTTCTTTTGTAACTTAAATTTTTAACCAAGTTTCAGAAAACTGAACAATGCTGATCTCTGTGTGAGAAAAAAACTCATAGAAGCAGACTCCTAGAAGAAAAAAATTAAAAAACACTGTTAGGCGCATTTCCTGCATTCTAAGCACTTTGATCTCAAATCTAAATATGCTTTTAAAGCAGGGGTAAAAAACAGAAGCACACCCAGGTGAAAAGAGCAATAAGCATACACACCAAAGTAATACATGTAACAAAACCCAGGGCCTCACTTCAACTTTCTTGTAATAGATCTCTGCACCCTGAGCAAAAGTCAAAGACAAAATCACACCACTCCTCACAATTTGTGGTACATACCACAGCTGTCCACGTGGAAATGTGGATCAAGAAGTCGAATGTGGCACTACACATGGCTCTTTTCTTTTTTATGGAACTTCCTTTCCTTTTTTTTTTTTCAAGTGGAAAGACAAATAATTTATGGCAGAAATCCACCAACTGCTGGACAGTTCTCCAGCCTGATGTTTGCATCACTGGATATTGCTCTTCAGTTAAAAGATCTGATTACAGGCTAATAAAAGCTAAAACACAATAAAATTAGTTTTAATAATAAAAAAATACACACTCAATAAACATGTACTGTATCAGTGCATTTCTCCAACAGACCTCAAGATGGCCCATCCCTATACACTGGCGAGCGTATGTATTTTGCAGATTTACATTTTGACATTAAGGCACATGTTTTAAAGCAAAGTGTGTCTCTACATTAAGACACTATTTGATCAAAGAATGTTTTACAAGTGGTTAGACAGATCACAGCTGCTAGGATCCTGGATTTATGTATCTCTTAGTTATGGGAAAAAAGTATGGTTCATACTCCACTGATGTAGTCCCCATGAACAACAACAGGACTGGCAGACACATTTCATCAGCATGGTATTTTTCCAGGATGATTAAGCTGAATAACAATAGTTTACATTACTACCTTAAAAAATATTCGTAAGTCATTTATGCTTAACTGAATTCAATTGAGTTCACTTAAGTGCTACCCTAAAGCAATATTTAATCTGATTAAGTAAATGACACTTCGCTGTAACATTTTAACCAATATTCAATGGAAAATAAAAGGGACAAAATTTTTATTATGGAATTATATGTATCTTTTTTTCATGCAGATTTGCACCATAAAGGAAAATGATAATGGCTACTCATGTTGGCAAAGAGTCACAAAATCCATAACACTATCCAAGAATGAACATGACAGGAAGTAGCACTGAAAAAAAACCTGGGGTTTTATTATCATTTCCACTCCCCATTCCATACACAATTCCTAGAAAATATTACTTAATCATGATGCAAGCAAGTTGTATTCAAAAGTCAACAGTTCCTCATGCCTCCATAATATGAACATCTTTGCCATTGCTTTGAGCAATACATTTGGAGAGATTATCAAATTAATTGCACTTTAGAAGAGGGCAAGAATTTTGTTATCAACTTTTTGAATAGGATGTCGGTAAGATAAATATTTGGTCATATTCCCCTTTTCCGTTTGGTTTTATACTACTGCACCTTATGGGTTTTTGTTTAGATCGTTTTGTTCATTGGTGATGCATTTTTTTTGGTAACAGAAACATACTACTATAAAATATCACACAAACACAAAATACATTAAAAAAAGCAAAAATAAAAAGTATGTTAACATGAAACCCAAAGTTAATTATCACCAATCAAAAAGCTGGAATGTCCCACTCTAAAAAGAAACACGCATTTCACAACAGCAATGTAAATTATAAAAACCATATATCTTAATAATCCCAGCAATCACTACTGAAGTACCAATGCAAGCAACAACAGTCAACAATAAAGAGGTTTTATAGGTATTTTTAAACAAATTAGCACACTGTTTTCAAAATAAATATTTTAAACAAACCTTAAAACACAAAAAAGTACTTTGAACAAAATATCAATGGTGGTGAATGCAAAGAAACAACTTAGTTAAACAAAGTTTAAAAAAATCATTAAGTATGGTTGCAGAGAACTTTTGTGTAATTTAAACTACAGTAAACCTAGTGTCTATCATGAAAATACTACACTACTACTAACACCTACAAGTATACTATACTTGTTTGGAGTTGATGGGAGTTAAATGTGAAAATTATCCCACCAATGATGTCAGCATCAAATAAAGCCACAATGGATTCAGTCATCACATTAATAGCCATATGGTTAAATTAAATTCGGCACTCACCATTTCTTAAAAAAAAATTATTTCTTAAAAGATAGCAAGAGCCTATCATTTTTGTGCGGATATAAGCCAGATATTAGCATAAGCAACTGGTATCGGGAGAATTTGAACCTACAACCTCAGACGTATATTTAAAACTAAATGTTAAGTTTTAGAACTGTTTGACAACTGGTAACTTGCCCAGTCCATATTAAATGAATGCCAAATGCAATATGTATGTCATGCTTTCTTTAATTTGCTTTCATATCTTGTATCTTTACATAGTTCTTGTAGCAATTTTTAGTCATGCTTCCCCAACATCAGGCAACATTATTTTTAGTGTTAAGAGTTAAAAAATAAAGTTAGTTATGTTTGTAATAATGTTGCTGTAACATTGGTGACACTGGGGACAAAAGTTTTGAGGTAGTAGAGGACAATGGCATATCATAAAGCCCAAGCCTTGTACATCTGTCAGCTCATTCAAGTTTTTCTAATGCACAAAATACCTTTGAGTAAAAAAAACATGATCTACTCAAAATTTAATAAATATTCATGTACATGAAAAAACACTTTTTCTAGATGGGTGTGAAATTTAGATGTTGATTACATATATTGGCAAGATATCTGAATATTTTTACTATAATGACAAGTTTAGTTTTAGTTTTCAAAAATGAAGAATGGTTGATGGCAATAAATATCTAGTAGATAAACTTTTGCATACTGAGTAACAGGTCACAGCCTCTCCACCAACAAAACCCATGTAATCTATTTGCTGGCTATCATTCTTTATGCCCTGCAAACCTCCTTTCATAAATTTTGTGTATTATGTGGTTGAAATAAAGATAATACCAGTAATATTGCTAAAGTTTGGCGGATTTCATCTGTTCAGTCTTTATCATTATTACACTATTGTTGTCCTCATATTAAACCCAACTGGTACCCATAAAGTTTAAGAAACTGCACCTAATGCTAAAATTAAGAAAATACAATCAGGGGAAAAAAAACTAAAAAAAGCATATTTTTCTATCATAAGCTGATAAGCCAGCTGCTTTTAAAACCCTCAAGTAAATAACAAATCTCTGATGAACAAAATTTACAGTTAGTTATAATTTAAGGCAGAAAGTTTTAAAGTCTATTTAAAGACAATAAAGACATTAACATAAATACCACACAGATTAATTCAAAGGGAGTAAAATGTGTTTAAAACAATAAGGCTAATAATCCACATAGTTTCAAATGCTGTACAAGATTAACATATAAAACAGTCCTGATGCAAAATATTAAAATGTATGACAGAAAATAAATGGCAAGGTTTGATTAGCTACATGCAATAACATCAAGGGTAAAATGTGGAAATGGAATGCACAAAAGTACATTATTTTATGAAGTGAAACAGCCAAAACAGAGAAAATGCCATTTCTTTAGAAAAAGTTGCTACTAATTTGCAAATTTAAATAACATTTGTTAATCAACTTCATCAAAACTTTGTATTATTATGAACTGAAACGGGATCCATTGACACAGTAATAAAATCTATAAGGCATGTCTTTGCTAAACATGCTTGAAAGAATCTCTCTTGTCCTTTAGTCTTAATGCACTACTTCAGCCTCTGTATCCTTTTTCAGTGCAATGATTATTTTTTATTTAAAAATCTCAATAATCTGGGCATAAAAATGAACTTGATACCTGAGTAAGATAAGATGTGTAAATCTATCATTAAATATCATCTGAGCAAAAACCAGTAAAGATGCAGTGAAGTTTGAATAGACACAGATGTTAAATATTTATAAAACAAAAATTGCAGTGAAGTTTGAATAAACACAGATGTTAAATATTTATAAAACAACAGTATCTCAGGCAAAATAGATTTTTTTTAACCTGTATCCAGTATCACAGCAAGGATGTTCTCACATAATGCTCCTATCACAGAAACAAGCTGCTGTTTATGGGCTGTTTAATATAAAGCCTCTTCTTACAGATTTCCAATGCTTTAATAAATGTTCAATTGATATAGTGCAGGATCAAGCTTACATTAAGAATGCAATCAGTGGTTGAAACAAAATAATGATCAATATGTAGGCGATAATGAAATGGAAAGATCAGCAATGACACAAAAGACTGAAGACACAGAAGTAACAGTAACAATGAAGAGTTCAAAAGTAATCAACAAAGGGACATCAGTAGGACAGACTAATTATATAAAACAGAATGGCTTAGCAGCATTAAATAGAACGTGTTTAGGAGTAGTGCTCGTGGAAAAGGTGTGTTTTTAATGCATATTTAAAAGACTCAATGGTGGGTTAGTGGCAGATGTAAGAGGGAAGGGTACTCCACTACTTTGCTGCATCACAGTTCAAGTCAGTAATGGTACATTATTGTTTTCGTGACAGGAATAGATAGCATGAACTGGTCAGATGTTTTCTGGTTGGGATGTGAGGTAATTTATCTGTCTTGCGTTTTTGTGTTTGTAATGCTTGGAGAATGTGGCTTTGGCTGGGATACCTTGCTATAAAAGCTCACACCATTATTATTATTAAACAGAAGTTTAGATAAATAAGGACAAGTGCCTTCAAAGAAACTGATGCTGAGCACAGACATCTTGCACTGAATGTGAATACAGACAATTTGGACTGAATGTGATTCTAAAGAGAACAAAGGAGAGGAGTGACATGGTCCCGTTTCTTTACTCTGAGCACCACATAGGCAGCAGCCATAATGATAGGCATTAACTTTGTCCTGTGGATAAAGTGACTGTTCGTAGGGTAAATGGGTGTATGTAGATCCATAGACCAAGTGCCTCATGAACACTATTTATGAGATTCAGGGAATTCTTATATGCATAGGAGTGCACAAAAGTGTAAGTGCACATTGCTTTTACATGTGTACTATCTGGCACTCCACAACCACACAATACAGGACAAAAATGCGGCTCACAAAACATATCATTTTTTAGAAGCAATAATTTGTAAACTCTACCTATGTGCAAACAAGAAGCTAATGCAACAGCACTGTTGCAGACTATGCTGATGAGCTTGCAGAAGCATTGTTGGAGCTCTGATTCCTGCCAGTCAAAACTTTCCTGTTTGTTTCCGCATTCATTTTGCTTTCATAATCTCTGATGTCCTCTAAAGTCATCCCTGTACAGCAGGAAGAATACACATGGGTTGTTTTGAATAAACATCCTAGCATCCAATCTTTGGAGTTTGAATTCTTCACTAGGCACATTCTTAAGACCTATATGTACATATAGGCGTGTTTGTTGTGTCCCAGCTAGATTCAGGCATAATAATAATTTTTGTTATTATTATATAGGTATAATATGTGTATGTGTGTGGGTTGAAGCAAAATATTATTGTAAGCTTGTTTTGCCCAAGCATGATAATCAACAAGATAATAAATTTTATGATTTAGATTGAGTACTTCCTGTAAGATCAAGTGTGCTACATGTCTACTTCATCTGTATACTCTACCAACACTGCTAATCTATTCATCCAATTCATGGTGCATGGTAGTTTTAGTGCATGCACATACACAAAGAACAAATTGAAAAAATGGTAAAAAAGTGACAAAGTGGTTTGGTTCCTGTGAATAGCATTTAAAGGTTGGGTGATGATTATGCTTTCAGTAATTATTGCCAACACTTGACCTGTCCTTTGATTCAGCTTTACAGTAAAAAATGGTATGGTATCCTTGATATTCTTTACAGTTAAGGGTACTTGTCATCTTCTGCTACACTTGTGGTCTTCAGTATTATAAAAATATATGTCACATAAAACAAAACACACCCTTAGAAAGAGTGCGACTCAAACAAAATGCCAATAACCATTAAAAAAAACTAATCAGCTAAATCATCAAGCATAATTATCTATCAATTAGAAACAATATTTTAGCACTTTTTAAAAAAGTATGGCTTTAAAACCTAATCGAAAGAGTAAAATTTAACACTGACCATACCACTCATCCACCCAAGCAAATGCTTGTTTGTGTCCCAGCAGGAGAATATCTCGTACTGACTGAGAACAAAGAACTTGATGCATCAATGCCATAAACAGATACTTAAGATACTTAACATTAAACATAAATAAGGTTAACAGAACTATAATAAATTTAGTCACTATGCTTGTAAGGAACTGAAAGCCCTAGTAAGCTTTTTCAAAAGATTTACACCAAAATTTGATGGGCTTGATTTTGAGGTTAGGAAGTCCATATGTCCATAATATTTTTGCATTCTTTGTCAGAGGTATTTTAACTTTGTAACCAACATGAAGAATGAACTGATTAGTAGCTAAAAGAACAATCTTGGTTCTGCACAAATATAAGACAATTTCTATGATGGGTTGCAAAAATACAACAAATGCTAGATGGCACAAAATACTTTATAAACTAAACTATTGTGATGTTTGTTATATATTTATAACAAAAAATCAAAAAAATCAAATGTCACCTTGTGTGTAAAAGATTCCACTTTGTTTTGAAGCCCAAAAACTTCAAACTTGACCCTAACAAGTTTGTATGAACACATCACTGGATTTGATGTATCCTATTAAAAGCACAAGAAAACATACATTTCAGACAGCAAATCATTAGTAGAAACAAGGTATCACTAGTTCAGCCAAGAAACACCCCTCAAACAAACAAACCCAAAACCTGAACATTGAATGCATGAGACAATATGTCTTCACAGCTTCCAGTTTCCCAACCAGTATTGTGGATGCCACATCACAGAAGCTTACAAAAGGATACTGAAGTTAAAAGAGAATTATAGCATAGTATTGGTATTATATTACCCTCCAGCCTGGCTCTAAAGGACCACGATCAGTCTTAGCAGACTTGAATTTGGTGAGATCCTTGCAGAAAACAAAAAAATTATGCAAACATAAAAAGTATTGCCACAATATTTTTCCATTTGATAATATCACATAATACAAATTGAAGAACTTGATGCGAGTCCGATATATACATACATTCTTTCCCTCTCTCAGATTACAACTCTTGGTAAAACAACAAACACATGAACCACCAGTAACATTTTAAAAGGGACTAAAAAATATGGAGGTTGTATGTGGAGCATGCATGGACAACTGTACTCCTGCAGAAAAATGTAATTTTTCAATACTAGGTTAACACATTTATTGTTAACTAACAGATGGATGATGACGAATTTAAATAAATGATAATTGTGTCCCACAGCATGGAATATGAGTGGAAAGCACAGTTGTGATTACTGTCTCTTATCTGCTCAGAAGTTTATCTATGCTAATGATAAGAACGTGAGTCACCAATGATGGTTTGAACAAATATGGTGTTGGAGGTGAGTGTGAAATAAAAAAAAAAAATTGAATGTTGAACTTATATGGAAGATGACAGTTACCCGAATGCTTGAGTATTTAACAGTAGAGGAACAGCAGTAAAACAGTGAACAAATAGAATAACCGGTGAATCAGGATGCTTCCTAAGCCAGATGTTACTCCTATCACCTTGCAACACTACAAATACATTCACACCCATGCTGACAAGACTATTGTACCTTCCTTACACCATTAACAAAATCAATATGGATCATTATTATACTTTTTTTCCTAAACTTTTGCATCACTAAATGATACCTATTTAGTAGTAATGTAAGAGTTTTGACATACAATGGTATTGGTTACTTTGTGCATCATGTTGTGATACAATATACAGTGGATTGCATCATACAGTCACTCCACTATGTTGTGGCTGCAAGCCTAAATAGATAAGAATAACTCTTCTTCCACAACACAATAACTTCATTAGAGATATGAAATGCTAAAGCACCCTATTACTGAAATAAATCCCATAAAAAGCGTTTGGAAAGCCAATCTTTTGTACTCCAAATAATCCAGGAAGCTGATTATTCAAAACTTGGGCTCCTTCATAAAATGCTTAAATCCATATTCTTGGTATAATGTATCTGTAGGAGAAAATTTATGGCAATAATGTGGACACAAAATCTAGCAAAATTAATACTTTTTATTTTGAAAATCTAGTTAAAAGATATCCTGACTGCTGCATATATAAGGCTGAAAATCCCAAGCACTTTTAGCTTGATTGATTAAACCTACCTCTTCTTCTTTGTAATATTTAGCTGGAAGTTCATCAAAAGCTATGTCCACAAAATCCACCTCTCTCTGCTGGAGCTCATCATCAGGCACCATGAGACACTGGGAAGCAAACATGAACCTGGTCAAACTTTCATAAAAATACATTTGTATTAAAAAAGGAAAGTTATCTCCCTCTGAGATAAACATTCTTAAGCCACAACAGATGTGATTTTTTTCTGCCACATTTGGTGTGGGTTCCAGCATTCTGAAATTAACAATTTTGATTATCTTGTTTATACATTGTGAAAATGCAAAAGTTTTGGAATGCTTATGATGGGATGAAGCAGGTTTTATATCCTAATTCCTTATATGTACCTTTTTTTAAAAGGACAAGGTTGTGTAAAAATGTACAAGTGGTAGGTTCTCAACCCTCTGAACTAGAAAGATAAAGAAATAAGCAAAGATGACACTTGTCTATTGCCTTCTGGCGCTCAAGATTCTTTTTTCAGTGACTATAAATAGCTAAGAAAAGACATAACATTGTAATAGGAGGAAATAATGAGAAAACCATGATAATGGTTTTGAAAAGTTAATTTATCTAGCACAGGGAAGGAAAACTATTACAATGACATTTTATGTGATCTTTATATTTTTGTTAAGTCAATTTACACTTAAAAAAATTAAAAAAACTAAAAGATAATATTTGAAACTTTTTCCAAACTGTTCTGTTTGACAGAACTTTTCTTAAGAGACCTTAGTCACGGCAAAAAGAACTTTACTGATTGTGATAAAGTGAACATGTAAAGCATATTCCTACTGACAACACAGTGGCTTTGCAAACTGTAGATCTGAACTCGAGGCTGTTGAAAGGCAGCATGGGCCCCAGTGCAGTCAACTTGCTAAAACAAGTAGCTAGTAAAGCTCATAGATTCAAGAGTGACAAAAGGCTAAAGACAGGCAAAAGTTATGTCAGACAAATCAGTAACAAAGCATTGTGCTTGTTCTGAATCTCAACGGTCTGATTCTCCACCAGTAAGTCAGCCTTAGGATTATCACCTCCCCACCACTTTAGAAAACATGGTGAAGGTCACTCTCAAGGGTCATCATGCAGTTTGACAGTGGATTGTGTCTATCAGCTATATACAGGAATAGACAAAGGTCACAAAGATACAACTACAGTCCATCTAGCTCAGCACTTCCCAACAGGACTGCAGGTGGCTGTTAAACAGATTGATCTAGAAAACTGACATCATGAGTTCTCTTATTTAAGGAAAGAAGTTGTATTACCCAGGCATTTACAACACGAGACTATTCTCTCATATTACTGTAACTTCATCCATCGCCATGAACTGTGGACAGTCATGCAAAGTGCTTTGAGCCCACTTTTAATGGTGAGGAAAAGCACTATACAAATCAACATTTTTTTTGTATATTATTATTAGGGAAGAAAATAGTTTTACTTGGGGTTATAGAAGCTGCTTTATGCAACTGTTCAAAATCAGCATTTTTGTGATAATTTAATGAGATGTCTGGAATAATTAATCTTTCAAAATTCAAACTGATTGTATTCTGACACAGATAACAGCTATTCAGTTACACAATCTTTCAACTATTCTTTGCATGTCCATGTGAATAAATAGAGAGATTACTAATGTTTTGAGTTTTTCTTAACAAACTGTACCCTTTCAATCACACTTTTTTCTAATCCTTTATGTTTATGCACACATTTACAAATGGGTGTACATATATAGATATTTTTTTTTCACATGCACATTCAGTGAAATATTACTCAGTATTTTAAAATTGTTTTCAAATAATGACAAACTACAATTACAGACAACAGATACATTGAGACCATTTATATACTTACATTTTCTGTTACACCATTATTATCCTCATAACGTGTTTCAACGTGGATGCTAAATCGTGGTAAAAAAGAGCACTGTTTAAAAGAGAAAAAAATTTACACATCCAGTGAAAGGGTCTGATCCATAGATTAATGGAGAAAGTTCCTATGCATGCACATTTTCAGGGCTTCGTGTAAAGTTTTAACCACATTATATAAGAACCACAATAAATAGGTACTATATGACTGAGCACATATGAACTTGTACCACACTCACTGCTAAGGTGACCAGACATTTTGGAGGCAAAAGCGGGACACCTGCCGATGATGGTGTTGTCACTGTCAAAGAACGCCGAAAAAAGTGATTTTTAAAGACAAGCGGGACATTTAATGGACTTGCCAGAAAGCCAGAAATTGGGTGTCCCGCCCAATGAGCAGACGGGACACGAGGTCAAAAGCGGGACTGTCCCGCCAAATGCGGGACGTCTGGTCACCTTACTCACTGCAAATAACATTCTCCACTGCACCTATGTAAACAGCATTTTTTTTATCCTTAAAACTTGGAAAAGAAGAATGATTGTAAATGTCCACAAATTCAGCAAATGAAAACAGAAAATGATACTCACTGTGTATTCTGAAAACGAATAAAAAAACATAAAAACATTGTTAAAACAGCAGATTTTCAGGCAGCTTGAAAATGTACATACACCTACTTGCATGAAGACAGATACATATATACTTACTCATCATATAAAATAAAAAACCTACGGCATGATTGCATGCACACTTATTCCAAAATATGCATGCACACATATTCCTATATGCACATATATCTGCAAACATTTTCTCTGCCTGCATTCTATTTTTCCAAAGAAACAGATGTTTAAACTAAGAGATGATAAACTACAGTTATTTTTTTGCCTTCGAAGAACTCAAAAGAGTAGTAAATGCAGTTTCACTAACCTGTGATTGTGTATGGGAAATAATTCCATGCTTTTTCAGTAACATAGAATATCCTTGGAATGACTGCACGAATCCATGATGGCAAACGGCTGAATAAAGTGTAAAAAGCTATTGTTGAAAATAGTTCTATTGTTGATATGCTGTTTTTGTTTTCATTGCATAAAATTTCTGTTCAGCTGGAAATTATCAAAAAGGCCACAGAAAAAGAGAAGAAAACCTTAAGTTGTTTCCCCCATTTAATGATAACAATCAGCACTTAGGTAGCATTTCCCATCTAGACAGTGAGATTAATATGATTGCATAAAAGAGCAGCACAAAAAGTGCACTAAAACAGTTTGCAAACATCAAAAGACATCGGAGAAGGAAAAGCAGTAAGAAAGGGTGACCACCAATTACTAGAACAGTCTGCAACTAGACTTGCCTTGAAAGGTGAACACGTTTTTCTGTGTACTGTCCACTTCCATGGAGTGGGTCATAACAAGCCTCATTTGTCACCACTTCTACACCCTCCCCATTTTCACTCTGTTCATGGCTGTGTTTAGCAATCATGTACAGCTGACCAAGATGATACTGTTCACAGGTTTTTAAAATAGAGCATGACAGTACAGTATGTATGAAATACATTTAATATGTGACAAACTTGTATAAATACTTTAAACCTAGAAACATAATTATAACATTATGTTGCTTAATCTCTTCTTGGCTATATTTCTGATAATGTGTATGTATATAAGAGATGTGTGTAAAAGAGAGAGAACATGTATTCACATGTGGTTGAGTTGTGTCATCCTTTGATTGCAATAGGTTAAAACAAAACTTCATTGACTTTTAAAACTAAAGATAACAGTATGTGTCACAAGTCGAACAGAACATTTCAGATGGGACAACCAGCATAAAGTGAAGAGTTATGTTGCTCTGACATCGAGGTACTACTACTTATAATAATAATAATGCTGTTCATTCTGATTGTGTCTTTTCCCAGAACCAAAATCAGGCTCACAGTGCCTTACACACAAATACAACTCCCTCAACATAATATCCTCCTTTCATGTGGTAGTAATGACCCACTGATTATTTGCACACTTTTAATTAAAGGAGGTTCAACTAAAATCACCAACTTGATTGGTAATTCCATCATCTGTGGTCATTTCGAGCAATGTTTGGATCATCTTACGGTCTTAACCACACATACATTTATGTACATCTACAGTTGTATTTTGCTGTTAAACCGTATTTTGCAAAGTCATATTGTGCGCTTGATCGAGCTGAATCGCTATTCGTATCCACGATCATGTTACTAAGCAAACACTAAACAAGCAAATTCTTCAAATATCAACGTCATTCTTAGTCAGTGATATGTATACAGGTCGCATGCATGTCAGTCATTATATTACGTATACTCACCTCTTCCACGGTGAGTGGCATACAGATGCGATATTCTTTCACCAACATAATTAATATCAACAGCTCTCACTAATAACGTAATCTTTATGACATGGCTGCTTTCTTGCCGCAACGAACAGATTTTATGCATGTCCTGTATTACATTTTACAAAAATAACTACACAAGGAAAAAACAGGGCTTCAAATTATGATGTCGTCTGCATTACCGGAAAGAACTCTTCTGTGTAAAATTCGATGATCAGTTCAGACAAAAACAACAACGAAAAATCCAACAAGAGCAGCGTCATCGATTGAGGTGAGAACCTGAAGACGGCTACTCCCCGTGCAAATCTTGCCTTCAGCACACAAAATTAGCCTAAACGTCTACACAGCAACCCGTCCCAACGCGGAAAGAGTTTCACACGACGTCCGCGATCACCGTGTGATGTGATGAAGCAAGTCTAAGAAAAATCGGTCGAACTCACGACTTGAAGAATGCTGTCCCCTGGTTGGCATGCGCACGCGTTGTCTTTTTATCAGCAGCTATCTGTCCGTTCATCCTTTGAGGTTCATGTGTACTTTAACTAGAAAAAAGAACAGATGCGCTCGTACAATCCACCTGTTATAGTTGAAGGTGTTGGTAACGGTGGTGTAGGAACCAGGGGTACGCGGCAGTCGCCCCCTCGAAAAAAGATACTGAGGTGGCAAGAATGTGAGCGTTGCATGTTCGCTGTCAGCATGGAGTTTGTCCACCCCTGAGCATATATCCTATGTATATTCACGTTATATTACGTACGTGTACGCACGATCATTTTCACATAAAGGAATCAATACACACACGTCTGTACTGTTAAAATTAATGGGACTCAAAATGTTACTCTCGATGTGTCCGCAACACTCGTGAAGTATATATAGTACAGACCTGGGCAAAGGCCGGCCAGTCTGACCGGCCCGTCCGCTGGCCCACCCGCTAGTATATATATACTCTATATACAGTATTGGGTAAAACTGAGTTAACTTTATTAGTCCGGCCCTCTAAATCCATCCCAATTTCTCATGCGGCCCCTTGGGAAAATTAATTGCCCACCCCTGATATAGTACTTGGTCCCGTTTTGCCTCGATCGTTTCCATGATCATAAACGATAAGACAGAAATTGTTTGTTAGTTTTTGTTTCATTGTATTTACCTGGTATTCATGTCACGTATAAGTATTGTGAATTGAAATCATTTTGATGACTGTGTGACTATGGACGTGCATAAGTAATACAAGTTAATTCGTGATGTGAGCAACTTTTCTGAAAACGTTCGCCGTCGGAAACAGTATATATATATAAGGTTAATATATACGTGCTTCGCAAATTTAGACCATAATATATATATAATGGTCTACACGAGGAAAAAAAATATTTACACCCTTCTTTGGGGCGCCAGAGATGTGTGGACACTCGATCCTTTCTCAGAACGCCGCTGTTTACGTCGAAACCAGCCCTCGCCATGCAAGGATCATTATACATGTCAGCCTTTGCCTGTAGTCTCCGACAGTACATTCGATTGATATGATGGCTAATTCACCTGCATGACCAGCTGTTCGTGACTGCGGGCGTTTGCTGAAGAAACATGTACAGTAATTATAATCTTCATACATATTTTTGCTGGTGGCCTGCTGGAGTTGCAGCCGTGCTCCATACACTAGTAGCCAGGGCCGTGCTTAGGGGCAGGCGGACGAGGCATCTGCCTAGGGCCCCGCGCTTCAAGGGGCCCCGCGCTTTTGATTAACCTATTGACGAACGTTACAAATAAATTAATCGTAGGCTTATGTTGTAATGTGTATGCAGCGTGCTGTCAATGATAAAAGACGAGATATCCCTGAGGAAAAAAGTGACTTTAGATCCCAACTAAAACCGTGTGATCGTGGCGTGAGGGCCCCGCACATGCCTTTTGCCTCGGGCCCCGCGGGGGCTAAGAACGGGCCTGCTAGTAGCCCCCCCCCCTCTTGCTCCGCACAACGTACAGTCATTAATGGTACCACGAGGGTCGAGCCTAGACAAACATAGCTTAATTCTTGTCGAGCCTCTTTTATTGTAATTGCCAAACAACTTCGGCAATAATTTTTATTCATGTAAGGCAACACAACGATTGCAAGGCTGATTAAGTGGAGAAATTTGACTAGTCGATTAAAAATATTAAACAGATCATTATTAATAACAAAGTATGCTTCCATAGCGCAGAATTTTAGTACAATATTGGCTCTCCGCGCTTTACAATTTTTACATGAAAAAATGAACTAACCACTGCATTTGGTGTTCTCGATGACGCTGACACACAAGATGCTTCAATACATTTATAATTCACTGCTTCAAATGTTCCCGACCAAACGAGGAAAAAAAGATGCTAATTGATAGTTCTGTTGATATTGTACACCTGGCTGTGATCATTCTCTCTCTCTCTCTCTCACACACACACACATCGAGTAACTTTAAAATTACGTTGATGTTGATGTTTACCATGCCTAGTATAGTTCTGGAGAAATTTACTCCTTGCTCAATAGCAGACGAAAGGAGTAATCCGGAAAATTGTGATCTAGTTAATAATAGTAACAATTCTTCTATACACCTGGTTGAAGCTAAAAGCTGCTCACAACACACACACGCGCGAGCGTTTATGTATTTTTGCATGGTATTTTTTTTTTTTTTAATTTTCCAATGACTTTGTACAAAACTCAGTTGCCACACTAGTGGAACGCCAGGAACCCCTGCATGCAACAGTCAAGCGGCATAAGCTGGTCTGGTTTTGTCATGTGACCCGGCACTGCATTTTGTCGAAAAATGTCTTTCAAGATACCTTGGAGGGCGGTTGACGCCGCGGTTGCGAGGAGAAGAACTGGCTTATACGAACGTGAAGAAGTGAGCTGGCCGTCCTGTGCAGGACTTGATGAGTGGCAGGCCTTGTCAGCTGCCAAGTCTATTCATTGTTGTACTCTCAAGGGACGAATGAACGAACTGAAAGTTCCATTTGTGTCTGTAAATGCTGGCATGGAATTACAAACTGTGGATCCGTACAGACGTTGTTGGCTTTTGTTGTAGGATTATGTCAGTAATTGTCTCCACTATATGTATATACTAACAGTTGCAGAAACACTACCGATAGAAACTTTCTTATAAAATTTGCTAATGACACTGCCTAGCTGTCTCTTTTATACAACAGTGAACACTGAACACGATCATAGTGGCGCTCTTCCTGGCTTTGTGCGCTAGTGTGACGAACACTTTCTTGTCTTGAATGCCTCAAAGAGTAAGGAAATGATGGAGACATCAAATTTAAGTTAAGATAGAAGTTGCTGGAGAACTACTTTCTCAAGGATTTTGGAAAGAACAGGCAGATTTGAGACTGGCTGGTAAGTGTTTAGGACGTTGGTTTCAAGGGTAGGCTTTTTTAACAGCGGTTTGACTAAAGTTGCTTTTAACTTAGACGGGAAGATTCCAGAGGACAAGCTACCATTTACTATTTCTGTGAGAACAGGGAGTAGGACGTCCAGTGGACAAGTTGTGGGTTTTGACTGGAGTGTGATGGTCCGAAGCTCACTTTCCGAGATTGGCTGAAAGGAAGAAAAGGAGCACTTTGGCCTTGCCAGATCATCGTTGTGGTTAGGAAGAGCTGAAAAGTGCACAGGCAGTTGATCAAGTTGAGCCTGGATGTCAAGAATATTGTGAATAAAAATCTCACTGAAGGCTTCAGGCAGTAAAGCAGGTGCAATGCCTGTGGGCAGTTGTGGTCTGGTCTGTTCGTGAGGCCCAACAGGTGGTTGCAGGTCCTTAACAGTTCTGTTGTAAAACACAATGGTCTGGTGTATGGACTTGAAAACCTCAGGACAGATTCACGCCGAGCAAATGAATAAGTCTATGCAACACCTTGACAGCAGCAGCTGCAGTGCCTGCATCGGCAAAAGGATGGCCATATCACTGAGAACTTGAGCTCTGACTAAACCATTGGTATCCACCAACGGTTTTTTTTAAAACACCGCCTTCCCATCATTTTCAGATAATGTAAACTAAATGTAAATTCTCTAGGCACAAACCCAGAGTCTGGAATCAATAGATGATGTAAATTATTTGCTATGGTTGGGTAGAAAGAAGCTGGCAACTCCCAGATGCTCTTTCATCGTATTACTCATCTCTTGCAGTCCTGTTTCTAGTCTTTCATATAGCTCACCGAGCCAAAAAATGAGAGATGACATATAAGACTGCTGCACATCTCTGTCCAGCCCTTTATGTTTGGTGCCTTGTTATCCTATGGTCCCACACTGCTGGGGATGTGTAACACTGCACAACTGTACGTCAGTCTTCTCACAGGTTTTCGCAGGCGTTCAACTGCTTCTCCAAACCAATCAAACGACAATTAATAGACCAGTAACAGCTCAGCATCATCGACACCTCTTCCAGCTCTGTAGGCAAACTGCAGCGGTCAATATGTGAATCAACAGCAGTCAAATTATCGCTCCTTACAATTTACTCAAGTGGTTTCATGATGATTGAGAGCGACTGGTCTGAAGTCATTGGGTTGACTGGGCCTGATGATTTAGGGACAGGCACAATAAGTTTCCAAATAGCAGGAATGTGACCAGAGTCTACAGCTGGAACGGATGTTATAAAACTTCACTAAGTTGATCGGTACAGCAATGAAGGGTGCGTCCACAGATCACATCTAGACCCGATCGAGCTTTGTCCATATTTGCTCTCCTCAAGAGATCTTTGACAGAAGACTGGGCAATGATCATTAACCGGCCATGCTCAGGGACCAGAGGGTTTTAGTGTGGAAACCTTGTGAGAGAAATCATGCTTCTCAAAGCGGGCATAAAAAGAGTTAAGCACGTTGGGAAGATCACACTCATCAATACCTGCAAGTGCCATTGGTTTTTAAGAGCGTTTTCTTTGCGATTGACAGAGGACATGTAATTCTTAATACTATATGCCAGACGAAGCAGAGGCCGTATATAAAGACTCGACATTACTAACAATCAAAAAATAATAATGCATCAAATATTACTTATTCATTAGTAAAATTAAACATTAATTAAGGTTCCCCCATCATTCCTGTTTTCCCTATTTCATTTTGTTTTGTTTTGTTTTTGTTTAGTGTACGTCTTATTTTGTTTGTAGTAATTAATGTACGTATTGTTTCAGTTTCCTGAGGGCTATAGATGTAAAATATATATATATATATTGTCATTATAGTCGATCTCTCTCTCGATTTCTCTGCTTTTTTGCACTTAGTGAAAAAGCACATCTCAAGTACACATATATTATATTTACGTATATATACACATCCCCATCGGAGAAATTCATATAAGCACTATAAATCGGGTATAACAGCACAGAGGGCAATTATACGCAATTAAAAATAGATGTAAAGCAAAATTATAATACAGAAATAATATTTCGATGTGCTAATCTGCCGCAAAAGAAAGTATATATACTTCCTATGTACGTGTATGCATGTGTTGAGAGAAAAGATTTTCCTGGAAGGGGCGCGAGATCGGGACACTTTAATTGGCTTCTGAAGGTGCTGTTTATATATACATATGGCGTACATATAGTTCACATTTATGATGTGAGCTTTATTATTAGCAGAAATATTAGTAGAAATCTATGAACGGAATTTTTATGAGTTCGATCACGTACCGCGCGTTCTCCGGTTTTCTCATTGAAATGGGGATATAAATTAGAAGAATAAAGACGTATATTATCTTAAAATTAACAACAAATTAAATACTTAAAGCACCAAAGCACATAAGAGAAATATTGTCATTTTCAAAAATATGAATATTTGTGCTCAAAGCTTAAACATGACTAGCACAGTTACTTTTCGACAACGCTTTCGTATTTGAATTTTTGTACTGCTTACAAGTAGGTCAAACCGTGGGAGAACGCCGGGGTTGCGCGTGACGTCAAAAGCACGAGCCAATCAGAAACTTCGAAACTTCTTGGTGGCATACACGCAAGTTTGAAGGCGGCGGAGTCTCCACGACTAACCCTCTACTGAAATAGTGCTTGCCAACTCATTTTAAAGTTGCATCAAACGTTAAAACAGACAGAAATGAAAGGTAAGATTCTGTTACGTATATCTGGGGGATTTATAGTGGTACGATAATTGTTTGTAATCCACAAACAACGAAAACATATCTTCGATGATGACTTATCCGAAATCAGTGGGTTCCCTCCTCAATTTCATTTTATCGCGTATACGATGCATGCTTGAAATAGTATCTGAGTGTATTTATTTTTCGATATAATCCTGTAGTTTAACTTTTAAAACGTGAACAACGCTGATGCAAATCGACTGGACATTGATTTAGATGTGACGAGACCTTATTTTGTTAAACAGAAAGTTTTGGCGGCCAACAACCATATATAATGTAGACACCATGTACTCGCAGACATTACTTATTCGGTGTCTAAATATACTGCCCACTTACTGCTTTCCAAACGTACCTGTTGAGGCATGCTTTCACAGAGTATAATAATTCCAGTTGCTATCAGCCAACGCCAAAAATAACATTTGTATACCAGTTTCAAATTCCTTACACTGACTTGTGTGTGCATGCTCTCTTGGCCTCAACAGTGGCCAGTTGGCAATCTTTAGAATTATACAACCAGTTCAGACATTGTATAAAATTAGTTCATGGGCATTTCCCTGAAATGCTAGATCTTTTGTTAGACATAAAATTAGAAAACAACTGCTAAATCAAAATCAAGTACATGTAATCAAGTACTTGTCAGTAAACATGCACCTGTTGCTTAATATGGATGGACATTGGCATTGCTACCCTTTTGCAAATTGGATTACCAGCTCATTTCAATCTGAATTTAAAAATGACAGCTGTATAACTACCAGTGCAGGTTATAAATGGGACACATTTTGTTTGAACAGTGAGTACTGACATAGTATTACTATTACTAGACCTTTGATAGGAAGGGTACACTGAGTATATTAATTGCTTTACTATCTAAGCTAGACGTATAAATAAAGAAAAGAGGCAGTCAAGGTTTTGAAAGGATTTTGTTCCATTAATGCAAGTTGATTTTTGTTTGTGTTTTTCCTCCTAATGATTATTCTCAGGAAGCTATGTTTACCAATGTGTTTAATGCCACATATGTATTTTTCCCTTGTTTGTTGTTTCTTTGAAATGCTGATATTTTTTCAGCCTGGAAAGCACATATTTCATTCAATCTTCTTAATGCATTTAACATAAATGTTTATCTGTTGAGCAGAAATAAATATATAATAATTCAGTGTGCAAGGCTTAAAGCACTATTTACCCTGTCATAGGATTTACACCCTGACTTTCTGGAAGCTAGCTTTACAATTATTGAGAGAACATTCATAAATTCATAAGATGTCAAGATAGTGTATGATTAAGACCTTATGGCAGCTGACTATTTTTAGAACAAAATATCAGAAAAATCCGAACACATTTGGAAGTATATAACGTTCTAGAAACCTTTCATTTGTTGAATGAGAGTGATTAGCAATTTAATTCTGATAAGCAACGGTCCAATTCATTATTTTAACGTTGAAAGAATTTTGTTTCAAGTGGAAAGTGAAAACGAAACCATTATATATATATAGATACATAGCTCGATCGGCGGCTTTTGCTGTTTTCAGAGCGTTGAGTAGCCAGTAATGGTCGAATGTTAAGACGTAGATCATAATTATATACTGCCTGACTCAAAAAAACAAACAAACAAACGATGTAATCTTGGTGTATTGTATCCTACACAAATAGATCGCTAATAACGACATTGTACCTCTTTCCTGTTTCGCTTTAATTTCTTCCATTGTTTATTAAGCCGGAAACCTGTTAGTACATGTTTGGCAAAATAGGACCTAACAAATAGTTCTGCAGATTACCTCGTTTGTCATGAAATAGACGCTTCGATCGAACAAGTCTTGACGCGATCTTTCACGTGTTACTCTTGACATTGAGTGGCAACAAGTGATTCGTCGAGATCTCACTGCTCTTTATAACATGTTGTTTGATTGGATAGCCTCGAAACCGTTGCTACGCAACAGGCGTCTGTTCTAATAATAGCAGTAACACATGGCAGGGAAGTGAAAGAAACGTAGACAGCGCTCTAGTTCCGGCCAACCATAAGAAACAACGAAGATGTGCATAGAGTATCAGAACTAGAAATAGATAATTATTTTTTATTCGGTAAGATATCAGAGTAGCTTTGCTAATGCTAGGTATGTTAAAAGATTGTAGACCTGCAACGTTTAGTTCCTAAAGATTACTTCCTCATCATGCATCGGTTATCAGTGTATATGATTCTCGATGACAATTGTTTTTAACCATTGTTTTGGTGCATACGATTTTAATATTTTTCAATCTTCAATGCTGTAATGAAAAACTTGAGTTTGTTTTGTAACCTTTTTTAAAAAAAAAAACCTTTAAATAAAAGTAATTAACAAATCAGCAGATAAGTAGTTATAATTTACTAACAATATAACCAAGCTATTAATCTCAATTTAAAAAGGTAAAATTTATACATAAAGAGAAACATTCTTTGGTTAAATTGTGCAGCATTGAAAGGGATAGGCAGTTTGCAGCATTCTCCAGACAGCGGGTTCATTCCAGTGGCAAGTGCGATGCGGCCACGGACACGAAGCAGTGTCACCATATGGCATCTTCCTGATGAGCTTTTGGTGCATATTTTAAAGGGCATGCACATACGAGATCTGCTGACACTTAAGCAGGTTAGCTAAATTGACATTTAAAAAAATAAATTGCAGAGACAAAGAACAAGATGCAAATAAATTGGAAACAAATCACTATCTGCCAAGGACATGATATTGATTTTATCAGAAAGTTTTTAAAATGCTGATAGTGTCAAAGCATTTACAATATAACTTTATTCATCCTCAAGGGCAATTATTTACATATCTTTTTCAAATATAGAAGTGGTTGATTTCTTATTGAAATGTAACATGTAATTGATGCTTGTAGACTCATCCACGATTCCAACAAATAGTTGATTCAAACCAGTATTTGTGGACATTTGCAAGTTTCTTTGACTCATGGCCTTCACTAGCCAACCTTGCTCACTATAACAGGTAAACGCCTTTTATAAAAGTTGTATCCAAATTATACAAAAATGTTGGATAATTTTTAATTTATGTCATACTTTTCTATACATATATACTAAAAATATGTGTACATGCTTAAAGTACTTATGAGTGAGGCTGAAAGTGCCAGTATAGCTAATGAGAAATGGATAGATAAGATTGAGATTTTGATGTTCTTTGTTTTTCCTACTCATTTTATATTGTATTTAATTTTTGACACCTTTTAAACCATATCCAGCCATGTATTAGAAAACGTTTCTTGCCTGTAAAGATTTTTTTTCCCTTATCATATCTGCACTCTTTAGCACTGTTTCAGGTTCAGAATAATTATCTGATTTTTTTTTTTTAAACTTACAGTGCTGCAAAACATGGAAATTTAGAAGCACTGATAAAACTTGGAGTAGCTTATCTCTACAATGAAGGATGTGAGTAAGCACATTATATGTAATATACTCATTGAGTGGTAGGGAGACACATTTTAATTTAAAAAGTAAAGAACATTGTAGATTTATTTCTCTTTTGCAGAAATATATATTGCAAAGATACATGTTGATTATATTCAGCTTTATGAGTCTTCCAGTTAGCTATTGGTTTGTTCAGTGTGTTTGTACTACAGGAAAAGTAATTGTTAAAACTACTTGAATAATATTTACAGAATAAAAGCAGAGCCTATATAACTTGTCTTTCAGTGTCCAGCACTCTGGAGGAAGATAAGGATATTGCAGTGAGTGGACGTTTGGCTGCAGAATATTTTTGCAAAGTTGAAGAGATCTCTGGTTCAATAGCACCTTTTACCTGGCTCTTCATTCGACCCCCTTGGTCTGCTAGTGGGGCCTGCTGCAAAGCTTGTGTGTTTGAGACCATGAAAACTCATGCAGATAAGGTACATTTCACTGTCCTTAGTTTATTCCTTGTTACTCTTTGAGGAGTATAGGGCTACAACTCACTAAGTCATTACAGACCATAAATTTTGTGGCCTCTATCGAGTCTCTCGGTGTCACATATCAGATATTCAACAAGCTCCGATGTTTGGAATTCTCTTCCCCTTTCTATTGCATACACGAGAGTACTGTTACACTCACTCCTCAGTTCTTCATCCATGCACTTAGTTCATGTTTTTGTCATGGTGTCATATATTTGCTTATGTTTATGTTTCTTGTATGGTTGAGTGTTGGCTTGATTGTAAACTTCTGTGCAGTGTATTGAGATTCAATACACATGGGGAAATCTGCCAAATTTTATCATCATTACCGTCATATTACAATATATCTGGTTTGAATTACCTTTGAGATTTTTCTTGTTGGCTTGGTACTGTGAAGAGAATCCACTAGATATTTTTTATAATTGTTTTGGCAGAATCCAAGCAGAGATATTGCAGTGTGTGTTGCACAAACATTATCACTTCTTGGTCAAGAGAATGAGGCATGTGGTTATCTCGAAAAAGCCATTGAACGCGGCTCTGACAAAGCAATGTTCTTGCAGTGGCTTCGAAAGCATCCAACATCGGTATGTATCCATTTTCTTAAATCCAAGTGTCCTTACTTGACTTTTAAATCAATAAGATTTGCGATTATTTTTTTCATTTGTTAGAACAAATAAACCATGTAAGATATCATTTATATAAACAACTATATTTTAATCTTACCCGGGAATATGGTATCATTTCTTTGAAGTATGGATTTGAGAAACCAAACACACAGTTAAGTATTTGTTCACTTGCATGAACTAGTGACAACTCTCCCATAATGTATTTAAAGCTTCTCTTGATTAAACTATATTTGAAATTGGCACTATGATTCCTTTGCAGTTCATCTTTGAGGCATAATCTAGTAGTATTTTGTAATGTTGTATGCTTGCTTTTGTATTAAATATTTTGACAAATATTTCTTTGTGCAGGAGTTTGAAAAGGCAAAAGAGGTGGAGGCAATCAGACAACTTCGAAGTATAGCAAACGCAGGAAATTTAGAAGCTCGCATGATACTGTGCCATTGCTACAGCCTTAGGCAGTTTGGAGGAATAGCACAAACACAAGCCTTTTCATTTTCTCAGGAAGTTTTTCAGTCATCCTCTCCACTTGGATTTCTTCATATTTTTTCTGGTATTCGTGATCTTACACCATCTATGAGGTATGATGATCCATAATCTCACGACTGTATTTGTGTGTTTATGGTGTCTGATAAGATGGGGGTTTTTTCCTAGTCTTGTTTTCATTCTTTTTCTTGCTTCTGCAAGACCAGATTCCCCTTTCTCCCTTTAGAAAGTTACATGTCGGGGATATTGAATGGTTTTTAGAATGAATGTGTGCGTAAAATATGCACACGTGCACAAGAATAAATACTGGATTCTTTTATAGATATATCCTGGTTGATTGGCTTGTGGAGGTTGCCTGCATGAAGAATTTTTCAACTCTCACCCTGCACAATGCAGTTTCAATAGTTGACCACTTCCTGGCTGTGCGAGATGTACCTCGGTCTAAACTCCAGCTGCTGGGAGTTTCAGCAATGGTAATTTCTTCCAGGTAACAAAATATTTTTTTTTATATTGTATGATGTGTGAGAGAGTGTGTTGTTGTTTTTTGGACATGTTTATACATAAATGCAAGTTTGTGTACACGTTTATGTTGATACCTGTTCGTGCACATGTGTATGTGTATGTCGCCAGAATTTATTCCCTTTAATCTCTTACATAATCTTCCCTCTAGTGTCCTGGCATGTCATCATACCTGTAATTGCCCTTGGGGATTAATAAAGTTGTATTGTATTATATTGTATTGTGCTTGCATGTAAAATTCAATCACATTAGTGAGTTATCATTATTTATGACACTTTTTTCCCTACCTTTTTAACAGGTATCTTGGCACAGATATTGTTACCATCCGTGAAGCAGCTTGGTTGACAGATAACACTTACAAGTATGAGGATGTTGTCAGGATGATGGGCGAAATTATCGCAACTCTTGGTGGTAAAGTGAGAGTGAGTACATTTTAACAAGTATTTTGCCTTATCCAAATCTGTGCAATTGAAAATAAGCATTTACTTTAGAATCTGGTGCATCGGTTAGTGATTTGAAGCTATTAAACTATGGAAGATACTTTTTTTTTTTTTTAAGAACAGCCAGATTTCATTATTTCTCTAGATAATCTTTCCTCACATTTTTAGTTTTAAATTTCTGTTTTAAGAAAAATTAGATTTTTCTTTCAGTTTCCCACAAGCTCCGATTTTGTGCGAGTGCTGGCCCCCTTGGCACAGCTGGAAGAGAGAGGAGTGTGCCTTATAGAGTATGTGTGTGAATTAAGCATTCTTCAGGCTGAGATGGCTCAGTATAGTCCTGCAGAGATTGCAGCAAGCTGTGTCCTTCTTTCCCGACTGCTTCTTAAAGCAGGTAAGTGCTAAGAAGCCCATGTTTAAGGAACTTACAGCTGCCTGTTAAACAAAAAAATGTTATACTGACAATTATGTGAATTAAAACCATTTATTCATGACTTTACTTTTGTATGCAGGTTGTCCTTGGACAAGTGTGCTAGAAGAATTCACTGGCTTTTCATCAGAAGATCTAAGCCGATGTACTTTTCATATGCACGAAAAATGGTAAGTTATTGTATTTAATGTATTGTCATTTGGTCCTGGTTTCTATCTGATTTATCTCACTAAGCCATTAGATGTCCCGTGGTCATTGTAAAGTTTTAATGTAGTGTGCTCAAATAGTTGCTTGTTTTGGCATGCTTGAACATATATGTGTGATCACGCCCGCGAAAAACATTGTTTAACACATTCAATGTATGAAAAAGGAAACTGTAACAAGAACTAAGCTGAATGCAAGTGATGATGGAGAAAATTCTACAGCAGTGCCCTATGGTAAGTGACTCAGATCAAGGGCACTGCTGCGTGACTGTTACTTATCCACCACAACACTCTCCTGCTACAATGGTCTGGCTTGCTAGGCTGGAGTAGCAGGGGTTTGCTGTCTTGACAAGCGATGTAGATGATGATGAGAACAAGAGTCACAAGTCAAACAAGGTGTCCATGGCCATGAGAAAAACGTTAGGTGACTGGATGAGAGGTCAAGTATATCCCTTGATGTAGTTCTCGCTTAACATATTGATCATTGGATGGTGGTGACAGTGGAAGCAGTGACAATCATGATGACTGATTAAGTTGAGGTAATCCAGGTAGAAGGAGTAATATTGATAATGGCAATAGTGAGGATTCAGCAATTGTATAATAGATGAGAAAGGATAGGCCTCCCCTGCAAGACAATTACTCATCATAAATTGCAGGATAGTGAATAGACAGCAACACAATCAGTGACTCTTGTCGTGTCCCTTACTTTGGGAAAAACTGCACAGAACTTTTCAAGTGGATTAGAAAAAAAATTGTTCGTCCAAATTTCTTGCATTCAACTAGGCTGTTAAATAGAACATCACAATTAATGACTGTTAATGGCCAGAGTCACTGCTCATCCTCAAATGCTAAACGTTATTCACCCTTTCACATCAACACTCACACACTTTGCCTCATGGTTAACCAACGACTTGATGTTAAACTGTCACTAGTTGAAAGATGGTTGATGGTCAAAAATGTTTCAGGCATCCTTCCGTTCTTCGCTACCGTTAGCGTGTAGGTCGGTACTCATGTACAGTTTTCTCTGCCATTGTGTACTTGGGAAGTCGTTTCCTACCTTATCTGGCTAGCACTTCCCAAGTAACAGCCAATCAGGATGCCTAGTAACATTGTTGCTTTACTTAGCAACGCTTACACTAGTAGAATCTATGCCAACTAACTCACTCCATTATGTAAGTCGGCATGGATTGTTTCTTTATTTAACCAAGTTGGACAGTATTGTACCATGCCATGATGCCTCTCTCGTGACTGCCCTATGATCGTGGATACAGATCTAATCACTAAAAATCAAAACATTTGACCAAACAATATGACAATGTGTATTTGAGCCGTGAAACGTTACAGTCATCGTGCAACATTTCATGTTGGAAGTGTGCTTTACATCTAAGAGATATAGTCATCAGTATAAATCAGTTCATGAAGTGTCATATCTTGACATAATATTTTTTCGATTATTTATTATTGTACCAAAACAGCTACTGTGAAATCTGAAATACATTAAATGTTTTATATATATATATATTCTTGTATTTCTTTTGCAGTTTTCTTGAGGGTTCTGTTGTCGATCACAGATCTGTTACACTTAGAGCTGTCAAACAGCGTTATAGTGATGATCGCTTCCATAGAGTAGCAGAAATTGAGGTTTGTGTTAACTCAAATTTCTGCTCAAACTCTTCTTTTTTTTTTTTGAAATGACAGAAGTCTGCACAAGTTGATAAATTTTTAAAGGAGGAATATAGCTCGTTTTATTTGAGACGATGCAATGTTGTTTTGACTAACATAAGATTACATTACAATTACATTAACATTAAAATAAAACAAAACAGATCTTCTTAGGTTGACATTGCATCTCATTTTTGGTTGCAAAACTTGGGACAGATAAACTTTACTGAACCTGTGAATATGTGAGCTAGCAAACACCAGTGTGTTGAAAAATTATCCCCGAGAAAGTGCCTACGTTTTAGGATGTTTAGCTGT
Organism: Pomacea canaliculata; assembly: GCF_003073045.1. NCBI lineage: Eukaryota > Metazoa > Mollusca > Gastropoda > Architaenioglossa > Ampullariidae > Pomacea > Pomacea canaliculata. Next base: position 19,826,614 of record NC_037590.1, on the reverse strand, counting down.
GATATGCTTTTGGTTTATGCTTAAATATATTATGTTTGAGAATATGTAGAAAGATATATACATACTTTGTGCTTTTATGAATTTCATTCCTTTGGATTATTGATATTTTTTTTATTATTATTCTCTGTCTTATAGATTATAAGTTATGAAGAGCTGTGTACCATGTTGGGAGTAACAGATCATATATTGCAAGGAGCAGACATCAAGCTTAAGTTTCGCAACACAGATGAACTTATAGTTTCACCTTCTCGTGGTCGAAGTCGGCGGTACAGGCGGTATGTCATTAGCCATTTGCCTGAACATATTGAGTTCTTTTTTTTTTTTTAAAGTTATTAAAGCTCAGTAAACTGAAGCTGAATGTAGGTGATAGTTTTATTTATTTTTTGCAGCCTTCCTTTGATTGAAAAAGCATGGTAATAAAATAAATTATTCATAAAATTTTTTTCTTTGCAGAACTGTCCAAGCACTGAAACGAGAAGAAGCTTCTACTCCGCCCCTTGAATTGTCAGGGTATGAAGGAGACCACGAAGATGAAAGTGGAGTTTCATTTGACCACAGTGGTAAGCTTGTGTGTGCATGTGCAGGTGCAAGCATGTGTAATGTACTGTCCTGTCTACTTAACATCATATAATAATCTTGTATATCAAATATAATATAAATTTGTGTATTTCTTTATGCTACAACAATGTTACTGACACTCAGGAATGTCTTGGTTGATATTTTGACCAGTCCAGTCACTTTCTTCTGTTTTGCAGACTCTTGTAGCATTAAAAGTGAGGATGTTGATTCAGAAGTGAGAATGGATGCAGACACAGACACACCGCTTATGTGTCTGTCTGCGTCATGTCTGGGAGGACCTCATCCAGGGGCTGGTGGAATTCATATATCTTTCACATCTCCACCTATAGTGCCAGCATCAAATTGCTCCTGCAGTGTCTCAAGCTTCTCATCTGGTGTGTGTTCGTTGAATTCACCTAGCAGCTCAAGTCCTGAGAGACGGGTCAAGTACTTTAGGAGCAGTACATGTGATAAAAGCAGTGTGAACTTTTTTCTTGAGGATTCCAGCCCCAGTGAGGAAGACAGTGGTGCTGGTGTAGTTAATGAGGAGATAAAAATTGGCAGGAAGACTCCTAGAACTCCAACAAAAATGACATCTCCTAATGCCCTGCGCAGAAAAAGTCGAAAAAGAAATCTGTCTCAAAGTATATCATGAAAGCATTGTTTTAACTGTTTGCTTGTTTAAAGGAGTGAGGTTGGATTAAAGGATGTGTGATAGTACATGAGTATAGGCCATCGGATCTCCATTTATACTTTTTTTCCTGAACAGAAACTTATGTTGAAAGTAGATTGACTCTCATCTAGTTTGAAGATGGAAATCAACTAGCAATGATAGATTTCCTACATATGACATAGTTTTATAATTGTAAAATTCAACCCTTGATATTTTGAAGGAATTTGTGTAAACGCAAGTATTATAAATGATGTAAACATGAATCTTAACAGATTTTTGTCCCTTCCAGTCATTCCCACCCACCCTCCCTAAGAGAAGTAGTTTACAATCAGTGATTGAGAGTGTGAATCTTGGCTGGAACTTCCAATGATTATCAATGCAAGCTTGATGGGTCCAAAGTTTTCCCTCCAAACTGCTGCATAATTGTATTTTTGAAAGAAGACATTTATTTATTTTATACTTTTTATTTTTTGTTTTTATTTTTACCTTAAAATTATGATATTACTAGCAGATAAGGACTGTTGCAACTTGGTGACTGCTAAGGTGTATGATTGGTACAACTATTTTGTGGAATCAAAGGCCATTGCAAGGCCAGACCCAACCTTTTTGCATGGATCTGCACCAGTCAGATCTTCAGGTTTTGATTCAGGGAGTCACATCAACTGTGATCCTCCAGTAAAAACTTTTTTTTGGCCAAGCTTGGGAAATCAGATTAGAATTTCCATTTCTGCCTATCAAATCATGGTTACCACATTGAACTGCTCAGAAATCTGTTCAAGTTGTATATGTATTTGATTGTGCTGTGTTGTGTTTAACTTCATTTGAGGATTTTGGAGCTGTAGTAATTGCGTAGTCATTGTATTTAACTTCTATTAGGTAATAATTGTTTTTGTATGCATGTAGGATTTACCAGAGTGGTTTTGTTCATTACAAGACATCAAAAATATGAGCAGGTGAACTATATTTTTGTTGTTAAATTTGTGTCACTATAGAAGAGTGCTTGGTATAGAAATGCCAGATTAAACTCATCTCCCAGCTGTGTCTTGATGACAAATATTATATAGATTGTGCAGCATGGTGACAGCAGCATATCAAGATGGGATAATATAGTGTAATTTGATTTAAAAAAAAGAAAATCACATTTTTGAGATTGATATACATAAATTTTAATTCTGAAATACTTCTTCTGCTGTTCCTTCCTTGGTTTAACTCAAAATGCTGAAAAAAAGTTTTATTATTAGATAATGTTGCTAAGTGAACTACTTCTGAAGATCATTAAAAATATTTTTATGAAATGGGTAAATCTAAATAAAAAGGCATGTATCCTTACATTTGAAACTGCCAAACTTTGCCTATCCAAAGAACACAAAGTTGACTATACTGGGCAGTTGCATTTTTAGATTTTCTGCTTTTTTTTTAACGCTTTCTTCTTTTCTATTTTGCCTCTTTCTCAGTTTTACCTTTTGCTATTTTCCAGCTTTAATAACACTGTAATTGATAACAAAAGAGCTAAGAAAATTTAAAGCTGTTTGTTTATACGTTGTTCTTTAAAATTACACAGCAACATAAACCAGGCTTCTTAGACACTGAATTATAATGTTTCAGTTGTAATTTTTTCAGTTTTGTTATGTCAAAAAAAGTGGACAATTCACAAAATAGTTGTGAAAGAAATCGCATTCCACAGCAGGAGAACAGGCATTGTATGCAATAACGTGTACTATGCAGCATGGTTATGATGTTATTTAATTTAGACATTTTTTGCTTAGTAGCAGTTTTAAATTATTTCCTTGGCAACAATGGTTACTGTCGCAAGAAACTATTCTTTTCCTCTTCTTAACATACCTGATTGATAGATACACAATAGGACAGTTGACAAGTGACCTAGTAATATCATCTCTCTCATTTCACATCCTATGTCCATCTGCTGAAAGTGACCTGGTTTCGTTTTTTTTACATTATTGGCAAGTGTTTGTAGTTCTAATTATTGGGTTTGTGAACAATGATTTGAGTGTATGAGCTTGTGGATATATGGATGTATCTGTAACTATAATTTGTATTTTTACCCATCTGTGTGAAGGTATCATTTCAAATTTGGATCTTTTCTTTGAAAGATACTTATTTGAAATTCCACTATGGCATTCAGTTTATAGTTAAATGTTTTAAGATGTAGATGCTTGTTGCAGGCAGTAAATGTACTTGAGCAGGAATGTTTTCAGCAGCCTTATTTATTCCCACTGTTATGTCTGCTGTAAACTTCCAATCTTCCCATACACTTTTATGATCTGACCTGCTCATCAAATAAACTTCTCAGTAGATGTATGCCAGGCATTCCAGTATTATTTTGCTTACAAGACCCTGTGGTCTCAGCTTGCAACTGTTTATCATATTCAGCTCAAGTATCTCTGAGAACCAGAGATATATGCCCATAAAGAATTATAATGGTGTTAAAATGGCAGCATTTGAAACTTAAATCTCTTTTTGTAACTGAATGCTGATTTTCCATGCCTTTCATAAATTGAGGTATGTGAAGTATCTATTCTACACTAATGTTTCTGGAGCTTTATAGAATTTGGTTACCACAGGCAACAGTGTCCAGACTTATTCCCGTTGTATTAGCAAATTTCTCACAACATTGTCTGCATAAAGCATATTGGCGTACTCTGTGACCTCAAAGGGGAATGTTATATGTTGACTTTAATGCCAAAATATCATTTTGGCTCATGTTTTAGTTGGAATATTGGTTATGTATATTGAGTCACTTGAAGATATGTATGTTATAAACCTGAAATCTGAAGCAGGAATACATGTTACAAAGATGGTAAATATTCATTCTGTTAATAGTGGGTTGGTTTGTTTAGTTTTTTTAATAAAAGAGGTTTTGTAGGACTTTACATAGAAATTTGTGCAAAAGTAATAATGAGATAAAAAAAAGGTAAGATAGGGATAATGTGCATTATGTTTCAAGAAAAACTCAAAAGTTGAAAATGAAATGAATTTTCTAGAAGGAATGTTTTCTTTCCAGGTTATTGTAAACAAAGGGTCACTATTTTGAATATCCCCTCTCCACCTCCCCTCCCACCTCTCCTTTATCCCCCAGCTAACATCTTATTTTATTTTAGAGACCGTTTGTTAAAATTAGTAAAGCCTTGAGAGTACTATTTCACATGGTCAAAGGCTGGTAATCAAAATGTGGGACTTTTACAACTGTGATGTATGTGAAAAATATGAAGAATTAAGGATACTACAACCTTGGCCATTTTCATTAACTTGGTGTGAATTTGTATATAATTTGCCTGTTAACAAGTCACAAAAAAATGGGGCAATAAGGAGAACGCATAAGTGTAGGCAGATAGTTTAGTTGCTCATGATATGCTTATTTAATTGTGAGAATTCATTACTGTTGATGTTTTAGAAACTCATAAGGAAATGCTAAATCTAGCTCAACAGTAAATATCGTTATATTGTTTAGAAGTTTTCCATGTATATTGTAATTTTACAAAATAAAAAGTACAAAAAGTTTATATAAATATATCAAAAGGCTTAAGCTTGCAAGGCCAGTCATTATACAATTTCTGCTAAGAAATGCTTTTTCTCCTACCAGATGCTTTATGTGTATGTCAGCTTTTGTTTCAAGAATTGTCACCAAGCATCATGTGATAAAGAACTTTTTAGCTCTGACTTTGCTACCAGTCGTGATAAAAAAAGAGGAAAACTGACACATCTCCCGTCATCTCGTCACTTTGCTTTATGTGACCACAGGTGTGGTCTGATTTTGGGGGCTTTTGAGAGACTGGAATTGTACTGATGAATATCTGTGAGTAAAGGCCTCATGTAAATATGATGCTTTTTTAAAATTTTGCTGCATCACCAGTCTTCCATCTTACCTCATTGTCAGCGTGTTCCTTCTCTGTAAGTAGGAGAGCACATTATCACCAAAGACAAGATATTCCCAATCTAAACTTTTTTGGGGAAGAGGAAAATTTAGACTCTTTATCTCTTCATGTTTATTTCTTTAATATCCTGCAGAACTTGCTGAAAAATTGAATGTGGCAAGTGTAAGTGTTCAAATTGTTGGCTTGGAGCTATTAAATTATATCTGAAAAAAAGCTTAAAGAGCTACATAAATGTTTACTTTGAAATGATTCAGTCAGTACTGTTTGTCTCATGACTTTCACACAACAAACCTCATGAGCATACAAGCTCAAGTCTCCTGTGATACAAAGTAACACCTGAAACTGTTTCATGTTTCATAATCATACATCAGTGTTGTCACCAGTTGTTCATGAATGTAATTCTTGACAGTCATCAGCAGATTTGCTACATCTGGAGATTAGACCTATATGATCATGAACATTTAAAAGAAAAAAAAAAGAATCCACTGCCTAATGTGAAGTCATCAACAGTGTCTTGCATTTTAATGTATGTAACAAGCAACAGGTAATGGTAATGAAGTGTGGAAGGATATGGAAGTCAGGAGATTTATTTTTTCAAATGTCATCAAATTGTGAATAAACTGCACATGATACAGTGCTTTTGTTGGAGGTAGCTACAAATGACTGCCTTCTAGATCTGTCTGGGAGATGTGCAAACATTCACAAATTTTTGTGTATTAAAATATATTAAAAAAAAAATCATTAAAACAATGAGTTGTGACTTTTTTCCTCCCACTTACAATTGACTATTAAATTAGAAATTTAAGTTTAAAGATGGTGACCGAATGCAGGAGTTCATTACACCTAGAAATTTTACTTACACATACCGTTGAACCC